>NC_043707.1:52688210-52690006 GCF_006229205.1 Suricata suricatta
AGAAGCGGCTGCGCCGGTGGCCCCGGCTGTGCCAGGGGCGCGCACCTGGACGCGCACTTTGAGAGGCGGCCGCGGCACTTCGAACTTAGTTTTGGGAATGGGACCACGCACCTCATTTCCACAGCGCATCTCGCCCCCTGCATTGGCTGTGCGAATCCTGAATCCTGGGTGCCCACAGGAAAAAATAGGGCCCACACCTACGCGACCCCCGACAGGGAGTCAGCAGCAGGTGGAGGCCTGGGCGCGCACTTGGGCTGCAGGAGCTCCCAGCTCATTTCCAGCAGCGCACAGCACCTTGAGCAACAGCTATCCAAAGCCAAGAGAGACACAATTTTTTTTTCTTCCCCCATTGCAATCGCGATCCTGGCTGGGGGTGGGGACTCGGCAGTTGGGTCTGTGAAGGTGTGCACTTCACCTCCTGCTGCTCATTTCGCCTCAGGCAGGGGCCAAGACAAACTGATTCCTCCCCCCTAAGAAGCCAGCCACCAAAACAAATACATTTCATCTGTGGTAGCACAAACATGAATGGACTGGAACTTTGAACCAAGGCGGGCCTGGAAAATACAACTCAGCTCAACTGGGGCCCAAGGAGATCGGACTCATTAGAGTGGCCTACAGTGCCTAGTTCAGCGGAGCCTGGCTTGGCGTGCTGCCGTTCTAATCTCCATAGACACCAAGGCGGAGCCTCTGAGAACAGCCTCTGAGACCAGCACATCAAACCAAGCCTATCCACAAGGGGAGCTGCTGCTTTTCTTTCTTTTTTTTTATATACAAGAAATTTTTTTTCTTCACTTTTTTCGTACTTATTTCTTTGCTATTATTACTTTTTTCTTTTTCTTTACTTAACTCTTTTAAATTTTTACTCCTTATTTTCCTTTCTCCTTTCTCCCTTACTTTTTCACCTTCTTGCAACCCAGATATATTCTCCTGTATCTCATCCTTACCTCTCCCCTCAACTGGTCATATACTTTTAAACGGTCTACTGTCCTTTGTTGTCTCCGACCCCCTTTTATATATTTTTAAAAAATTTTTTTCTTCTTTCTCTTTTCTTTTTATTTTCTCTTCTCTTCTTTTTGTCTCTTTCCTTTCCATTTTCTATCTTTTCCTTCCCCCTTTTAATGTGTTTCTTTGACTGATTTGTCTGTGTGTATGTGTGCTTCTGTTCCCTCTGTGTGCGTCTGTTTTCCTTCTTAGGACTGCACCAAGAAATAAGCCAAAGTGTACAAGAAGGCGAGTCCCAAATATTGCAGAGTAGGGAAATAAAATACTCACAGGCACAACAAGAGAAACTGAGAGACACTATTAAGAGAATATTTCCTGAAACGACAGGCCCTGGACAGTCAATAAGCCTCCTTTAACAGATAAATATTAATAGGTGCACAGTGCACAACGAGCTTTCTAAAGGTGACAAGAGACAGAAAGCTAGCAAAAATGACAAAACGAAGAAACTCTCCCCTGAAGAACATCCAGGAGGAAGTCACAGCCACAGAACTGCTCAAGGCAGATCAAGACAACATATCAGATCAAGAATTTAAAAAGCTTGTCATAAGATTAATTGCTGGGGTTGAGAAAAGCATCAAAGAATCAACTGATGAGTTTAAAAAGGCTATAGGTGAGGTGAATAACAAACTGGAGGCAGCCACCTCAAGGATTGATGAGGCAGAGAAAAGAATAGGTGAATTAGAAGATATAGTTATAGCAAAAGAGGAAGCTGAAAAAAAGAGAGAGAAATTAATCCAGGAGGAGGAAAGGAGAATTCGAGATCTGAGTGATACAATCAAATGGAACAACATCTG
>NC_043707.1:52690106-52691224 GCF_006229205.1 Suricata suricatta
TTGGCTGGGCCTCTGTCTGATTTGGGTATCAAGGTGATGCTGGCTTTGTAGAATGAGTTTGGAAGCTTCCCTTCTATTTCTATTTTTTGGAATAGTTTGAGAAGAATGGGTATTAGCTCTGCTTTAAATGTCTGGTAGAATTCCCCTGGGAAGCCATCTGGCCCTGGGCTTTTATTCGTTGGGAGATTTTTGATAACGGATTCAATTTCTTCACTGGTTATTGGTCTATTCATGCTTTCTATCTCTTCCTGTTTGAATTTTGGTAGTGCATGTGTATTTAGGAATTTGTCCATTTCTTCTGTGTTGTTCAGTTTGTTGGCATATAGTTTTTCATAGTAATCTCTGATGATTGCTTGTATTTCTAAGGGATTGGTTGTAATGGATCCTCTTCGTTCATGATTTTGTCTATCTGGGTGCTCTCTCTTTTCTTTCTGAGGAACCTGGCTAGAGGTTTATGGATTTTGTTTATTTTTTCAAAGAACCAACTCCTGGTTTTATTGATCTGCTCGACTGTTCTTTTGGATTCTATATTGTTTATTTCTGCCCTGATCTTTATTATTTCTTTTCTTCTGCTGGGTTTGGGGTGCTCTTGCTGCTTCCTTTCTAGTTCCAGTAGGTTCTCTGTTAGATTTTGAATTTGCGCTCTTTCTAGTTTGTTGATATTGGCCTGGATTGCAGTATACTTACCTCTTAGGACTGCCTTGGCTGCGTCCCAGAGATTTTGGATTGTTGTATGTTCGTTTTCATTGGTTTCCATATATTTTTTAATTTCTTCTCTAATTGTCTGATTAACGAAATCATTCTTTAGTAGGGTGGCTTTTAACCTCCACTTTTTTGGAGGTTTTCCAGACTTTTTCCTGTGGTTCATTTCAAGTTCCATAGCATTGTGATCTGAAAGTGTGCATGGTATGACCTCTACTTGTTTATACTTATGGAGGGCTGCTTTATGTCCCAGTATGTGGTCTATCTTGGAGAATGTGCCATGTGCACTCGAAAAGAAGGTGAATTTCCTATCTTTAGGATGCAGAGTTCTAAATATATCTATCAGTTCCATCTGTTCCAATGTGTCGTTCAGGTCCATTGTTTCCTTAGTGATTTTCTGTCTGGTTGATCTATCC
>NC_043707.1:52691324-52695262 GCF_006229205.1 Suricata suricatta
GAGGACATCCAGATGGCCTACAGACACATAAAACGATGCTCAACATCACTCATCATCAGGGAAACACAAATCAAAACCACACTGAGATACCACCTCACGCCAGTCAGAGTGGCTAAAATGAACAAATCAAGAGACTATGGATGCTGGATGCATCCCACATTTGGCCCCGGGAAGGAACAGATGCAACTGACAGCTTGAAGAGGTCAAGTTTGGTGATTATCCAAATGTGGGAAGGGTGGAAATGGATAGAGCCAAGGAAGATTTTCAGACAGAGAGCAGGAGACCAGGAAAAAGATGAAGTAGGCAAATTTGGAGAGGGAGCTGGACAGGAGAATTCAAGTTCATAAATGACCTGACTAGCAGGTTAAGGCAAAAACTCTAGATCCGGGAATCCTATACAGGTCATTGATACCCTTAAAAAAAAATTCTTTAAATATTTTTAAATTGTGGTAAAATAGAACACTGAAAAATTTTTTCCCAGTTGTATAAGATATTGATTCAACGAGTCTATGTTATGCTGAAACTTACCATTTTATTTAAAATTTTTAAGCATTTATTTACTTTTGAGACAGAGAGAGAGAGACAGACAGAGTGAGCACGCACAACTCGGGGAGAGGCAGAGAGGAGAGACAGAGTCCCAAGCAGGCTCCTTGCTGTCAGTGTTGAGCCTGATGTGAGGCTCAAACTCATGAACTGTGAGATCATGACTTGGGCTGAAATCAGGAGTCAGCCACCCAACCAACTGAGCCAGCCAGGTGCCCAAAACTTACCATTTAAAGTATACAGTTCAGTGGCATTAAGTACATGGATACTGTTGTGCAAGCGTGAGCTCACTACCCATCTACAGAATTTTCCAGCATCCCAAATTGAACTCTGTATCCATTGAACAACTCTCCATTCCTTCCTCCCCCAGCCCCTGGTAACCACCATTCTACTTTTTCGTCTTTATGCATTTGACTACTTTAAGTGTCTTATATAAATGGACTCATATTGAAAAGGAGGAAAAATACTTTTCCCTCTATCCATCTGAATTTTTGGCTGAGACCCTTGTAATAAAAAACATATTAAGGGGCCCCTGGCTGGCTCAGTTAGTGAAGCAAGTGACTCTTGATCTTAGAGTTATGAGTTTGAGCCCCATGTTGGGGTTGGGTATAGAGATTATTAAAAAAAAAAACAGATTAATGAGAGAAAAAAAGTTTAACATGTATACCTCATGCATACATGGGCAATATCTGGGAAGAATGAGTAACTCCCAGAGAAAGCCCAAGCCAGGGCCTTAAATACCATCTTCAATAAAGATAAAAGAAAGATGTTGGACATATGGGGGAGGCCAGTTATGGGAGGTTACCAGGGAAAGCACAGTAAACAAGGGTGAGTTTTGTCTTGCATTTTTTTTAATGTTAACTTTTGAGAGAGAGCTAGCAAGAGAGTGAGCATGGGAGGGGCAGAGAGAGAGGGAGACACAGAATCTGAAACAGTCTCACAGAGCCTGATCAGCACAGAGTCTGATGCAGGGCTCAAACTCGAGGACCTGTGCTGCCTGCGCACCCCTTAAATGTTTATTTTTGAGAGAGAGAGAATGGTGAGTGAGGGAAGGGCACAGAGAAAGGGGGACAGAGGATCCCAAGTGGGCTCTGTGCTGACAGTGAGACTGATGCGGGACTCGAACTCAAGAACCATGAGGGCATAACCTGAGCCAAAGTTGGATGCTCAACTGACTGAGCCACCCAGACACCCCTTATTGAGCCACTCTCTTAACCCTGAGGATAAGTCAGTTAAGTTAAAGAGTTATGCCTCATTTCAGGAGGTCGTGTTGCAGGTGAGATCCCAAAGTTAGGCCTATATGAAACAAGCAATCAGGATTTAATAAGAGGTATTTCCTTATTTTTAAAAAAAATTTTTAAAAATGTTTATTTTTGAGAGAGAGAGAGAAACAGCACATGAGCAGGGGAGGGACAGAGAGAGAGAGGGAGACAGGCTCCAGGTTCTGAGCTGTCCGCACAGAGCCAGACATGGGGCTCTTAGTTATGAACTGAGAGATCATAACCTGAGCAGAAGTCAGACAATTAACTGACTGAGCCACCGAGGTGCCTCAATGAAAGAAAGACAGAAGTTATGGAACTGAACTGACTATAAAGTGAGTTTTTGGGTGCAAAGGACAGTTAGTTGAGAAGACTTCGAGATGTTGGACTTGAAGCATCTTCAAGTCAGAGTGAAGAGAGGCAGTGTAATCACAGATTTTCCTGGGTTGCACTTTGAATGTGTCTGGTGATGTCACCAGGTGCTCTAGTGAACTTTCTGGTTTGGCTCCATAACAAGGCACAAAGGCTGGCCATACATGAATTGTATGGTGACTTCCATGGAGTTCATAGCAAATTAACCACGTTCAGCTGTCAGGGCTTTTGGAAAAGGACACTTTCTGTTCTTACTGATTCTAAGTCAGAAGGATGGGAGAAAATTGATAATGTTAGAGAATCAGATATTGGAGCAAACTAGAAAAATTCAACAGCCAGTCATTTGCAGGTAGATAACAAAACCTCAAAGACAATGAACTGGACTAAAATCTGGTATCCATTGAAGTGTGCTCCTGAAAATTATTCTTCCTCGTTCCCTTGCCTCCTTCCAGTATTTGTCCCTTTCTGACTGGCTTATTTCACTTAACATAAGGTCTTAAAGGTTCAACCATATTGTAGTAAGTTAGAATTTCCTTCCTTTTAAGGGCTGAACAACATTTCATTTCATGTGTATGCAACTTTTGTTTCTTGATGGGCATTAGGGTTTTCTACCTTCTGCTACTCTAAATACTGCTGTGAATATTGGTATTACAAATATCTCTTCAAGTCTCTGCTTTCAATTCTTCTGCATATCTACCCTTATTAGATAAACTGAAGCATATTTTCATTTTCAGGAATTTGAAAAGATCAATCCAGATCAGGGAGGTCCTAACCACTGTCAGGAACTAAAAGGATTTGATAAGGAAGACAAAGCAAAGCAGGGAAATTATTTGGTTGGTTACAGCTTAAACAATTACCTTATTTGGGAAAGCCAAGTGATCTGTTTGCCCTTGAGCATTCTTAGGTTTGCATGTTTTAACCTTGAGACATTTAAAGGTTTAGGTTTGCTGAGGTAGGGCTGCCAAGGCACTGGAACCACCTCAGTCTAATGGCCTCCTTGTTTAATTAATTTAAAAATACCTAGAACTGGGTCATAAGGGAGTTCTATGGATAGTTTTTTGAGGAACCTCCACACTGTTTTCCAGAGTGGCTGTGCCAGTTTACATTCCCACCAACAGTGTAGGAGGGTGCCCATCTCTCCACACCCTCGCCAGCATCTATAGTCTTCTGATTTGTTCATTTTAGCCACTCTGACTGGCGTGAGGTGGTATCTCAGTGTGGTTTTGATTTGTGTTTCCCTGATGATGAGTGATGTTGAGCATCGTTTCATGTGCCTGTAGGCCATCTGGATGTGCTCTTTGGAGAAGTGACTGTCTTCTGCCCATTTCTTCACTGGGTTATTTGTTTTTTGGGTGTGGAGTTTGGTGAGTTCCTTGTAGATTTTGGATACTAGCCCTTTATCTGATATGTCATTTGCAACTATCTTTTCCCATTCTGTCCCTTATGACCCAGCAATAGCACTGCTAGGGATTTACCCAAGGGATACAGAAGTGCTGATGCATAGGAGCACATGTACCCCAATGTTCATAGCGGCACTTTCTACAATAGCCAAATCATGGAAAGAGCCTAAATGTCCATCAACTGATGAATGGATCAAGAAGATGTGGTATATATTCACGATGGAGTACTACATGGCAATGAGAAAGAATGAAATATGGCCATTTATAGGAAAGTGGATGGACCTCGAGGGTGTCATGCTAAGCGAAATAAGTCAGGCAGAGAAGGACAGAAACCATATGTTTGCACTCATAGGTCTAACAGGAG
>NC_043707.1:52695362-52721781 GCF_006229205.1 Suricata suricatta
AAAGAGGTGGTGGTGATGGAGGAGGGCACTTGTGGGGAAGAGCACTGGGTGTTGTATGGAAACCAATTTGACCATAAACTACTTAAATAAAAAAATAAAAACAATTGAATGGATCAAAAAAAAATACCTAGAAGTGGAATTCACTTATTAACTTGTAAGGTTCTGTATAAATTATACATTCTGTAGTAAGGAATATGCTCCTCTAATGAAGACAGTTGGTTAAAACTGCAGTTACCCCAGGCCAACAGAAACCTCTCAAAAAGTGAAGCTTGAGTTATATGTTTTTGTTTTTTTTTTTTACTGAGACTGGACCCCTCAAAACACCACAAACAAGAATTGTGTATTCTATCCTTGTGATACTCCAAAGCTGTTAGCACCGTCCTTTGCATACTGTGTATTTGAAAGTACAGTTCTAATATATACTTTATGGTATATCAGGGGATTATTAATTCATTAGTAAACACCAGCTTTTGAGTCTTTTAAAATGGAGTAAAAATATTTTTTCCCAAAGGCGGCGGCTTCGCATCTCTCCTCTCCCCCTCCTTAAACTCTTCCACCACATACGATAAAGGAATAACCGATTATAAAGTGTCAGGTTAAACGTCGGGCAGGGGAATAGGAGATCCTACAGTTGCTTCCCCAGCTGCGTATATTACCAGTTGGAGGTTTGGGGGCTGAAAGAACGTTCCTCTGAGCTTAGCTGTTATTGAACCAACTTTACCCAGCCCAGGGTCCTCTCCAGGCCCTTGGGGATTGTTCTGAGGCTCGGAGAGGAGGCCGATTCGGACACAAGCCGCCGGCCGGCTCGCGCTCCGCCTGGCCGCTCACCTTGCTGCCTTCCGCTGCCGGGGACCGTTTTCGGTTCTTTGCTGAGAACGGGGAGAGCCAGGAACCCAACAGCCACCGAGCCGGCGGCTCCGCTCGCGACCCGCAGTTGCAACAGCTCTCGGCTCCTGGAGGGCCGCGGCCGGTCGCAGCCGCGCGCCAGTGGGGAACCTGGCAGGGACAGTGGTCCCTACGGAACTTCGTAGCGACTGCTAAAAACGGTACGGGGCATGCGCCACAGCGGCCGTTAAGGGACGTGAAAGCAACGCCTAGGAGCCTGGAGCCCCGAGACAGAAACAGGGCTGGACGCGGGGCCTGGGAGCGCGCCCCACGGCTGAAGATTAGGGAGAGCCCGCTGCGCAGGTGTGGGCGGCGTAAGTGTGGCCCCGGGCGGGTACCGCCCTGCGGCGAGGCGGCGCCGGCGGAGGCGTCGGGGGCGGGGCCCGAAGTTGAGACCCGTGGCGTCTCCGTGAGCTCCGCCAGTGTTCCCTGCGCTGTGCTTGGTTGAGGTCGAGCTTCTCACGCGGAAGTAAGACGTTGGGCGGGGGGGGGGGGGGGGGGGGGGGGTTCGGGATTCTTGCCCTATGCAGACCTTGGTATTGGGTCGCTTGGGGTAGGGGGTGGTTTGAGATACAACTTAGTGAATAACTGAAAAGTGAGGTGATTGGCAAGTGATGCTTACATTTTAGGCTGAGAACTAAGATTTAATTTCAAGTCCCTCTGAATCGTATAGACGTTTAAGTTTTTATCAATTACTTAGGACATTTTTACCCCCTCAGTTTGATTTTGGTCATGTGTGAGCAAGTGCTTGAAAGAAATTCGGGGTGTGGAGGGGTGCCTGGCTGGCTCAGTCAGTAGAGCATGAGACTCTTGATCTCAGGGTCCTGAGTTCAAGCCCCAGGTTGGTTGTGGAACCTACCTAAAAATGTGAAGTTGAGGGCTTTAATGCAATAGTCACAATGGATAGGATTGTTCAGTTTGTATTAACTTCAACAGAAACAGGGAAGAATGGTGTTACTGCATTTAGCTAGATTTGTCCTAGAGAAAAGTCACTTGGGCTTTCCTGTGCCTGTTTCTTATCTGAAACCATACTTAGTAAAATCTGTGGATTAAATGGTAATATGTAAAGAGAAGGGAAGAAGCCTGATTTCTCCCTTTACTTGCTTTTTTCTTTTAAACTTAGGTTATTTTTAAAAAGTATTTTTGAGAGAGAATGTGAATGGGGGAAGGGCAGAGAGGGAGGGAGAGAGACAGAGAGACAGACAGAATCTGAAGCAGGCTCTAGGCTCTGAGCTGCCAGTACAGAGCCTGATGGGGGGGCTTGAACTCACAAACCACAGGGTCATGACTGAACTGAAGTGAGACGCCCCTTGTTCAATGCAGCTCTTTCTTGTCCAGGCCCCTATTAGAACTGATTTTGTGTTTTACGGAAGAGTCACTGCTGATACTTGAAGGAGAAATCTGCTCTGTCTCAGCAAAACTTCAAACTTGGAAACAAAATGGAAAACAGTATGGAAGAGGTAATGCTGCTTGATGGGTCATCCCAGAGAGGTACTGCGAGGTAGTTTTCAGAAGTAAAATCTATCAGATTTAGTCCCTGGCGTTTCCCAGGGTGTTGGTGGGGATTGAACAAGAATCTACATCGCTGGAACTCCACATTTGGTGTATCTGAAGTGAAACAGTTTTCAGTTGTTGTTAAAATCAACATTAGACACATTTTAAAAAAATGTTTATTTTTGTGGGCTAGTGGGAGAAGGGCAGAAAGAGAGACAGAATCAGAAGCAGGTTCCTCTCAGCTCAGAGCCCAATGCATTGAGGAATTTTGTCTGAAGAAATTTTTTGACTGTGTGTGTAAGCAAGTGATTGAAAGCAATTTGGGGGTGCCTGGCTGGCTTAGTAGGTAGAATATACCACCCTTGGTCTCAGGATAATGAGTTCAAGCCCCAGGTTGGGCTTTGTTGTGCTGTGTGCTGGATGTGAAGTCTACTTCAAAAATCTTTACAGCTATTCTGGATTAATTAATCCAGATGTTATGATTAAGCATTCCTCATGTTAAAGAAATTCTGATACTTATAGAAGTGATTTATTAACACAACTCAATGAAAAAGGAAGGCTTTTCAAGGACTATAAAATAAGCATGGCAGTTGGGGAGGCTTAAGCTCTATTTTCAACAGCTCCGCATTTATAGCTTATGAAGAGTGGGGAACAGTGGGAAAGTAGAGACCATAAGGGTATTGGGTCTTGGTAAGACTTAACTGGACTCTTAAGGCAGCTCAGGGGATCAGTTACAAAAGTGGTGGTGAGGAATTTGATCAGATAATAAAGAGTTAAGGGTGGGGAATTTTTCTCTCAATTGACTTAGTAAAAACTGGCTAAGACTAGTCAAGGCTTCATCAGAAGAGATTAAGGAGCCTGACTTCAGTTGGGTCAAGAAGTATTTGTCAGTCTCCTGTCTACCTTGGACTGGCTTTGGCAGTTCACTCTGCTGTAGGTCCACTGTGGCTAGGAGACAGAATTGTTATGCATTCATTAGGAATTTTGCTTTCAGCAGACTCAACTCTAGGAAGCATAAAGCCCGATTCTCAAACAGAAGGCTTAGATGAACTGGGGAGGAAATGCAGTACCACATAGTGACTTTAGGAGATGTGGTTGAAAGGCCAACGTATTCTACAAAGTGATTGGGGAAATGAGTGAAGCTGGGTTTTTTAACTCGTGGAGTTCCTGAAGTTGGGCATGATTGAGAACACTTGCTGTTTTTTTCTGTTTGTAAAGTTTCAGGAGTGCACAGCTCCCTGCAAGAACGCAATTGAGTTCAGACCTCCATTATACAAACAAAGATACTTCTTTGTTAAAGAGATAGTGAATCAATATAAACCCAAGAAGGTAGGTATTTTTCCTTTTTTAAAAAAATAAAAGTTTATTTATTTTTGGGTGCCTGAGTGGGTTAGTTGGGTATCTGACTCTTGGTTTCAGCTTAGGTCATGATCTCATGGTTTGGAAGCTCAAGCACCACTTCAGGCTGTGTTGACAGTGTGGAGCCTGCTTGGAATTCTTTCTCTCTCTCTCTCTCTCTCCTCCCCTGCTCATTCTCTATCTCTCAAAATAAATGTTGAAATTTTTTTTTTTCGAAAAAGAGACCGTGTGAATGGGGGAAGAGCAGAAATCCCAGGCAGGCTCTGTGCTGGGAGATCATGACTTGAGCCACCCACGCGCTCCAGTATTTTCTCTTTGCACACACTGAAGAGGGTCTTATGAAATGTGTACTCAAGAAATAGGAAAAAACTTAAGGATTTAGCAAGCCTGTTTACACTATTCAAAGATTTGTTCCAAGGAAGGAAAGGGATTAGGGCAATTGGGAGAACATTGACCATAAGACCCACATATATCCCAGTAGTTGGAAAACTGGGTGTGGGGAAGTGGGGAAAAAGGGTGGTGTGATTGGATCGTACAATGTAATTCCCTTGAGGGTATCCTGTTTTCTAGGAGGGAACAGTGAGTAGAGGCTGCCTTCAAGTTGAGTGTGTGGGAAGAAAAGCTTTAGCTAGTTGGGCCAATAAGAAATTGGGTATACTATATAAGCACAGTTTAAAGCTGCTAAGGCTGTAATTTGCTTTCTGGGACTAGGTTTTTTAAATGCTTGCTGTGTAACCCTTCTCCCTCCTAAGTGTAAGGGCACAACATGGGGGTTTACCTAAAACGTTGAAGGGAATGGTTTTGCAGTCAAACACATTTGAGGATTGAGTATAGGTTGAATATGCCTTATTTTTTTTTTAAGTTTATATTGAGAGAGGCACCTGGTTGGCTCAATAGGTCAAGCAAAGCATCCGATTCTTGATTTCAGCTCAGGTCGTGACCTCACAAGATTCCTGAGTTTCAAGCCCCACATTAATTAGGCTCTGTGCTGACAGTCTAATGCTTGGGATTCTCTCTCCATCTCTCTGCCGCTCCTCTGCTGCATGATCTCACAAAATAAACATTAAAAAATTATTTTGAGAGTGAGCAGGGCAGGGTCTGAGAGGGAGAGAATCCCAAGCAGTCTCTCCACTGTCAGCATAGAGCCTGCCACCCAGGCTCCCTGAAATGTGCCTTTATTGCTAAAGTATGGTTGTATTTCCCTTTTCCAGAGGGTAGTTAGTGGCTTTTTGATTTTAAATTTTAACATTTATTAATTTTGAGAGAGTCCTGGTGAGCGGGAGAGGGCCAGGACTCAAGATTCAAAGCAGGCTCTGCGCAGTGAGCACAGAGCGTGATGCCTCTAATTCAACTGTGAGATAATGACCTGAGCTGAAATCAAGAGTCTGGCCATTTAACTGGCTGAGCCGTGGAATCTTTCATGTCTCAGTATCCAGAAGTAGTTAAAATCACCAGATATCCATTGGATTAGGGCCAATTAGCTATACTAGAAGCTGGTTTGGGGCATCTGTGGGATTGGGTGCCTCTAAAGGTATATTTAAATGTCATTTGATTAAGTTTTATCTTAATTTCCTTTCCCTAAAGTGGCAATCAGAAATTGAGGTGATTCAGCTGTGGTAAATGAAGACGTTAGGGCATGATTAAAAAAATCCATTTAAGAGTGCATGAAATTTACAATAAGGGGAATAGATTAACAAGACTGTAGGTAAATCATAAAGCACTGGTGAAGATCAGGCCCTGTCCTGATATTTGGTAGGCATCCTTGTTTTATCTTCATTATGAAGCTGAGAGTATAAAGTTTGTAGAGGGTACCCGCTTGCCATGTGGTCCCCTGTGCCAGGCCCCTAGGGTGCTTTTGGTTCAACCTGAATTAGAATTTACTTGTAACAGTCCACAAATCTGCCCCACCCCTCCTCCAGCTAATGTCTCAGAGTAATTTCCTTTTTGTGTATTTTTTCCTACCAAAAAAGATCTTGATATATAATGGTATATTAAATTGTAATTTGTTTCTGATACTCACTTCTCTATAAGGTTTTTGGTCATATTTGACTTCTGGATATGTCTTCAATGTTCTGTTTCATCTGTAGGTTGCAGACTTGGGGTGCGGTAGTGCCACACTCTTATGCTTCCTGAAACACCACAGTTGTGTTCAAGAGCTTGTTGGAGTAGATCTCCTCATGGACAGTCTCTTAGTTTGGAACAGGTAATTCAAATGGCAAAATCGTAAACTTCTTTTTTTTAAAGTTTATCTTGAGAGAGCAGGAGTTGGGGAGGGGGAGAGAGTCCCAAGCAGGCTCTGAACTGTCTGTGTAGAGCTCCATTGGGGGCTTGAACTCATGAATTGAGATCATGACCTGGGCTGAAACCAAGGGATGCTTTACTGACCCACCCACATGCTCCAAAATCAATTTCTGTAGTGCTGGACCCCAAGGCAACTCGTTACAGAGGATTTAAGTTGCCCCAGATCTTTTAATTCAAGGCTCTCCAGTCTCTCTCTATATTGACTTCTATAAATTTTTTCAGGAATTTTTTTTTCCTAAAGAACAAAAGTTAATCACTGATCCAAAGGGAGTGGGAAGACCAAAAATATTGAGCAACAGCAATATTCAAAATTTTGTTCTCAGAGAGACCAATTCTGAGAGGAAGTTGCCCCTATGACCTGGTGCTTAATACATTAAGTCGTGGAAAACTGATAATAGGGAGATAATCATCCGAAGGTCAGATGATTATGAGATTTGTAGATATTCTAAATTAGAGTGTTCAAACGTTTCTTCTATATTTTTGCAGAGATAGGTTGTCTCCATTAGTTGCGGATCATATAGATCCTAGGGACCTTGATTTGAGAATTGTCTTGTATCGTGGCTCTGCTGTGGAGGAAGACTCCCGTTTGCTTGGATTTGACTTGATAACATGTATTGAATTGTAAGTATTCTGACTGTATTGAAGTTATTAGAAAAATGTGAATTAGTCTCCATAAATTCGTGTCCTAACTAGATTTTTAAGTCCTCTTAATTCAGACTTGTAAAGCATATGTTTGACAGTTTGGACTGGCTTTTTACTAGCATGTTTTGGAGCTTTAATTTAGAAATTTCAAATTTACAGATAAGCTGCAAGCAATGCCAGAAACACCCTTTATCCAGATTCAGCTATTTTCTCCCATACACTTTTTCTGAATTATTTAAGGGTAGGTTTTACGCAGCATGGCCTTTTGCCACTAATTCAGACTGTATTTAAGCAGGGGTGTTAAATAACCAGTCCCCTTTACCTCATTTTTAATAAGAATGCTCATTTTTTTGGCTCTTGGTGGTAATGCACTCCTGGGATACTGTACAACGATGTTTGGGTCCTTCTCTGGGCTTCCATATTCACAAGGGCCCACATCTGATAACTCCCCCAGGGAAGGCGTAGGCTCCTACTGGCTGCCTGTATTGGGATAATTGATCTTGTCCTTGAGGGTGGGTGAGAATCTCTACTGGGATCTGCCGCTGAAGCCCACAATTTATTTCAGACGTATATTCTGGTCTTACAGCCCTGCAGGGCTCCTGGGGAGCTTGCCATCCCCCCTTGCATGGTTGAGTCCATTGTTCATTGCTGTTGTTGCAGACCTCAAGTGGAGCCTCTGGCACTTGGCTATGCATCCCGCTGTCGGGCTTTGTCTGTTTTCTCTTCTCATTACACATTCACTGTCCTGGTCTACCAGAGAAGTGATTGTCTTTGCATCCTGCCAGGGAGGGGGCAACAGGGCTGAAGGACAGAGTGAGAATATATGAATAGTTGATTTTAGGTCATGTAAGTACTATTATAGATTTAGAGAGGGATAAATCAAGGTAGAAATAGAAACTGTTTGCTAAATCAACTAGGAAAATACTGGCAAGAAGACTTCATTCTGTCATTCCCTTTAACCATTTCAGAATAGAACATTTGGATTCGGAAGATCTGGCCAAGTTTCCCGAAGTTGTATTTGGATACTTTTCTCCAACTCTGGTTGTCATCAGCACACCAAACGCAGATTACAATCCCCTGTTTCCAGATTACAATCCCCTGTCTCCAGGATCGACCTTTAGAAGAAATCCAGATCACAAATTTGAGTGGAGCCGAGAGCAGTTTCAGCACTGGTGAGTTCATAAGTGCTTTTTTGTTTTTGTGGCGGGGAACCCACAGGAGTTTCAAGTACTATGAAGTCAGTCTTGACCCCTATACATTACTGAAATTATTTTATCCTAATAAAATTCCCAGGATGCAGCTTAGCAATTAATAAGATCCTAAGGGACCAGCATATCTTGGGCAAGATAAATGAGGAAATTTCTTAGGTCCCACAGGCAAGCATAGAAAAATGCGGTGTACCACAATAGGAGTATTGGTGTGGAGATGAGGAGATGCACAGGGTGTGGGGCAGTGGAGATGTGCTTCACGCCCTCACGTGCAGGGGTGTTTCCTCCCAGGAGCTTGAAGGGTGGTCATGTTTCTGGCATAACTGCAAACCCAAACAGGTGTTGGGACTGTAGGCATCACGGTCAACTTATTTACTCCTAAATTCCTCTCCATAACTTTCCCTTTCTCTTTGTGATCACTTAGAAACGGACTCATTGTCCTAAAGCCCCTCAGAAGTAAGCAAACCCTGTGATTTGACACTATCCGGTGCTGTAAGAATTTGCAGCTGGGAAGTATTTTAGTTGCATTTATTATGTTTTATTCTAGGGGACATTTTTTAACAGAACCTCTAAGTTTCAGAAAACGGTTTCTTGTGATTTTTCAGGGCTTTAAATGTGGCAAAACGCTACAAATACTCAGTGGAGTTTACTGGTGTGGGTGCTCCACCACCATGGGCTAATAAGGATGTTGGATACTGTACCCAGATAGGGGTCTTCAAGAAAAAGCAGCCAGGTTGTCGCAGCTGTATCCTGGTAAAACCAGATGCCCGTGTTTCAGAGCGAGGGGAACGCCCTTATGAAGTTGTGAGTATTCTTTATGAGGTAGCTACCGGGGGGAAAAAAAAAAAAAGTACATCGATTAGGATTGTGAACTACAGTGGGTACAGAGTCCCCACTGTAGAGATAAGTGTAAATGACCTTATTTTGAGATTGACCTTAGGAGGCTCCTTCATGCCCACAAATGGTGTCAGGCTGGGTCCACTGCCGCCCTGGAGAGTACCTGGCCTTATGCCATGTCTCAGCATACTGCAGAGAAAGATCTGGAATCCTAGACAGCTTCCAAGCTGTTGGGCCAGCAACCCCCTCCCCCGTTGTAATCTGTCAAGATCCGCAGTGGGAAGGAGGAATGGCAGCAGACTCCTGCAGCCACAGTGGCTCAGGAAATGTCTGTTGCAGCTGAGTCTCTAAGCTTGAGCTTCTTAGACCCTTTTGGGTTCAGGAGGTATGGTGAAGAATGAGCTTATTTCTCATTACAAAATTTTTACCTTTTTCCTTATAATATCAAGTATAGGAACATTTAGTGTGAATTGGTGGCTTTTGTGACTTGGTCTTGAGAATTAGAATTTTTAAAAGCAGATCAGATAACGTCTGTGTCAGTAGTTTGACTCCCATTATATTTTGGCATTTCTATTTGTCTTCAGGTTTTTAAAGCCTCATTCCCGAGTTTGCAGCAGAAACGCCGCCTCCTGTGGGTATTGTGTGCGGAGGTGTTAAAAGAAGCCAGAGCCATAAGAGAGAACTATGTCTGGATTCAGAAGAAAAAGAAGTCCTATGAACACCTGTCTGGAGAAGATACTAGCCTGGTCAGACGGCCTGGATTATTCCTCACCGATGCCCAAGTGGCCCAAATAGAGAGGTCCCCCAAACCCTACTCTGTGGGAAAGAGGTTTTATGTACCTCTGAAAAGACTCATTGGCTATCCGAAGGTGAGGCGCTTGGTCGATGATGTGTCCATGCTGAGAACACTCCTTGCTGAAGCAATTCCATCGCAACTGAACAGAGCTCACACTTCGGTGCTGATCGACTTGGACCCTTCCGACCCTTATGATGACCGTTGGTGAGCAGGAGCTCTCCTTATGTCCTAAAATTCAGAGTCTTAAGGATAGTTAGGCTCATTTATAGTCATAATGTAGGTAGCTTAATTTTGATATTAACCTTGTTACATTTTTTTATAATATGCTTTTTGGGGGGATGGTGGAGGTTCACAGAGTGCTTGTTCAGTTTTTTGTTAGACCCATGTTGAATGTGATATTAAAATTTTAAAAAATAAATTGAATTATCGATGTTTAAAGTCTTTTCCTGGCGAATGAGAGTAACTTTAAAATCTTCCTAGGATTCCCTACCTCCTTTGGCCTAAATTCTGACCGGTAATGCTTAAATAAAACACATCACACAACTTGGGGAGGGGGTGTGTGGATATTGGAAGGGAAGAGAAGCCTCAGAAGCCCTGTCCAGTTTTGGAGTGTTACCCTCTCGGGTAGTTTCCTGGTTAGAACCAGGGTAGTAGTCGCCATTTCCAGAGAAATAGAGCTTCACACAATGGGGAAAACTGGTCTAAATGAGACACTACTTTCTGAAGTATAGGAGTGTAGACAGGGCAGCTCTGCCACAAAGGGACCTAATTCATCCCCCTTCCTGTTCTGATGCTTTAGCTTCTGTTTGCATGTTCCAGTCAAGAGAAAAGGAAAGGAAAAGGGACAAAGAGCATGCGTGGGCTTTTGGGTAAGGTTCTACATTGTTAGTCTCTTGTTGAGCAGACTGAAGTCCCCCTTAACCAGCCTGGAAGCTGGGAGGTGTGGTCTGATATTCTGAGAGGGCATATTTGACACTCCTGTGAAGGGACAAAGCAGAAAGGAGGTTGTGCAACTCTGCCACACCGGGCATATTTTCACCTAACCTGAGGGAGACTGGCTATGCAGTGCTGGTGTTGGGAAAGGCCTCCTGGGGCCAGAATCTTCAAGCCACTTTTTGTGGGGGGTTAATAAGTAGATGGAAAGTAGATTTGGTGAAGGTGGGGAGGGGAAAGAAGGGATTCTGGAAGAGGATCACTGTAACCACTGTTTTATTTTTTTAATTAAAAGTACTTAACTGTATTTGGAGAGACAATCCCAAGCAGGTTCCACACAGTGAACCTAAAACTCACATACTGAGATCATGACCTTAACTGACTGACCCGCCCCACCCCCTGTACCACGTGATCACGGTCACCACTCTTAACCAGCTGTTCTTAAATATAGACTGCTCCATCAGTTCCCTCCCCCCATTTTTTTCTTACTGATTTTTCCCTCTTGCTACCCACCCTGCACACACGAAGGCCCTGTCTGTCCTCCCTTTTCTAGGCCTCTGTCTGAAGGGTTTCCTTCTCATCTGTGTTAGAGCCAGGATTTCAAGCCCAAGGCCAGCGTCTTATCCCATTGTCCTCCAGGCTAATTGATCACTGTTCGAGCTTCATCACCTGAAAACCTTTTAAGTACTCATGGCTGCTGGCTTCCCCATGTCTTGGTAACAGTACCTACATTCGTCGTGAAATTGGTCTTTGCCTTCTATTTTGATACAGGCCTTACTGTGCACATGGAAAGCTTCCCTCAATGTTCTAAGCCAGGTGTCAGCAGATGTTCTTGTAGGGACAGCAAATCTTTGCAACCTTAAAATTACTGAACTCTCTGGGAGCCAAGATGGAATGACACCCAGACAATATGCAAATGAATGCACGTGGTGTGTTTCACTGAAATATTTACTAAAAAGGCAGCTGTTTGATGTTGCCAATAGTTTGCAGTTTCTTTTGTTTTCTCTTCCTTTCTCTTTCTTCCTTCCTTTTTTTTTTTTTTTAAACAAAGCTACCTTCAGCAGCACAGGAATGGAATCTTTCTAAAGAGACAAAACCAAGTAGAGACGTGCTTTCATAAAAGCAGCCAAAGTCAGGTTTGCTAAGGGAATTTTTGGCCCACGTGTGTATATGCCAGGAGCAAGTAACTGCATCACACAGTTCTTGTAAGCACTAAGAAGATTGCGCCCATCCCACAGACACGTTCCTTTATAAGGCATCTGTGTTAATCTTCGTGTTGGGTAACTTCAAGATTGGTTGTCATAAGGCTCATTCTTGTATACAGCTAGCCAGTTCTCACATCAGTGCATGTTGCAGACCTAGAAGGTGAACACTCCTTTAAGGTTCTTTCTGAGACAGCCATCAAATACCTGACTAAACAGTGGTGGGGAGCCTGGGTGGCTCAAGTCAGTTGAGCATCCGACTTTGGCTCAGGCCATGAACTTATGTCTGTGGGTTCAAGCCCTGCGTCAGGCTCTCCGTCGTCAGTGCAGACAGAGCCAGCTTTGGATTCCCCGTTCCACCTCACTCAGCCATATTTAAAAAGTGGCAACCCTATTAATTTCTATGTAGAGAATTTGCTCCATATACAGAATGATTTATATACACTTCAGGCCAGATTTCATAGGACTCAGGTAATTGAGTGTGGGGAGCTGCTGAAATGAGAAGCCTGGTCCTTTCCAGCCACTTCCTCTGTTATACTTGCTTCCTGCTCTCCTTTCACTACCCCTCCTAGAACATTCCCTAGCTCTTGTAAAACCCACCACCGAGGGGGCAGAGGCCACTGAATGGCCGCTTCCCTTCATCCCTATTCCATATCATGCTTTTCCAGGAGCTTCCCAAGAAAAGGCGACATGAAGGCATTTAAAAAAAATTTAATGTCTAAAAATGTCTCTTTACATAAGAATCATGCCTTGCTATGAATGGCTTTTTTCTTTTGGTGAGCTGCATATTAGGACCTTTTTTTTTTCTTCCAAGTTTATTTTGAGAGAGTGGAGGAGGGGCAGAGAGAATCCCAAGCAGGGTGTGCACAATCAGCCTGGAGCCCAACGTGGGGTTCTGATCTCCCAAATCACAAGATCTTGTTGGATGTTAAACCGTGTATGTAAATGGTAATAACTATTCTTT
The DNA here is from genome assembly GCF_006229205.1 of Suricata suricatta. Lineage (NCBI taxonomy): Eukaryota > Metazoa > Chordata > Mammalia > Carnivora > Herpestidae > Suricata > Suricata suricatta. Next base: position 52,707,984 of record NC_043707.1, read on the forward strand.
TTGGTGCAGCTTCCTTGATGATTAGCAATGTATTTTATAAATTCATTAAAAAGAATGAGTACACATAGATGGTACAAAAAAACCTAGTCTGCTGATCAGGACAAAAGTAATGCAATGTCCCTCAAGAGCTTGCATATCCCCTATTTCACTCCCTAGAGACAACCATCAAAAGTTCTTAGGTTTCTTCAATTAACTGGGACTACAGTAGATTCTAGTTTTCCAGTTTTGTAAGAACCAGTGACTTTTTTTTGAGGGAATGGTTGTTCCTTTCTCTAGGAAAACCCTTGGAATGAACCCCAGTGTTTTGTAAATATGGAGGCCTCAAAACATTTCAGATCACTTTGCTCCAAGGAATTTCACTGCACTGAATGGCAATGAAAAATGTGGTTTTGCAGGAGACTTTGTTTTTTTTTTTTTTTTTTTTAAAGAGAGGGAGACACAGAATCTCAAGCAAGCTCCAGGCTCTGAACTGTTAGCACAGAGCCCAATGCAGGGCTCAAACCCATGAGCTGTGAGACAATGACCTGAGCTGAAGGTGGACACTTAAACTGGGCCACCCAGGAGCCCCTGCAGGAGACATTTTATCTGCACATCTTTTAAGAGAGTTCTCAAGACCACAGCCTACCTCCTAGAGTAGGTGTGAAATTGGTCACAAATTTTTAAAACACCCTAGCCTTTGATCTGCTGGTTTGTCTCCAGTTTTTATTTTCATGGTCTAGAAGTTCTCACAGCACTCTTGTCTTCAAGTTATTTCCATGCAGTTGAGATATAAAAGTGTACTTTCTGACAGCTCCTTGAGGCTCAGCTCACATGCTCTCCCCAGCTGCTCCCCACCCTTCTCTGCTCTCATGTCCAGTCTCAGGTACATCACATCCTGCAGTTGAGCTCTCTTTGAAGTACTCCTGCCAGCCCCTTGGGCTCTCAGTTCTGGTGCTGATTATCAACTACTGTCAGCCCCTTGGGCTCTTCGTTCTGCTGCTGATTATCAAGGAATAATTCCCAGAGTTTTTTTTTAATTTTTTATTTTTATTAAAAATTTTTTTTTAATGTTTATTTTTGAGAGACAGAGACAGCACGAGCAGGGGAGGGCCAGAGAAAGAGGGAGACATAGAATCCGAAGCAGGCTCCAGGCTCTGAGCTAGCGGTCAGCACAGAGCCCGATGTGGGGCTCGAACCCATGAACTGTGAGATCATGACCTGAGCTGAAGCCGGATGCTTACCTGACTGAGCCACCCAGGGGCCCCGAGGTTTTTTTTTTTTTTTTTTTTTTTTTTGAGAGAGGGCACAAGTGAGGGAGGGGCGAGAGAGCAAGAGAGAGAAGTGGGTTCACCTGATGCCAGGCTCAAGTTTACCCTGTGTGAGACTCGAACTCATGAACTGTCAGATGTCTAACCTACTGAGCCACCCAGGTGTCCCTTTCAAGGAATACTTCCAAATGTAATTCCCTCAGTCAGATGCCAACAAAAGCACCTTGTTACATGGGGTCCTGTGCATTTAGCTGGTGACAGATCAGAGAGGAGCATTGTGCAAGGTATAATGTTCAAGGACACCAGATGTTAACTATGACTGACATCCTTTATCATGTATAGGATACACATCTTTGGGAATATCCTGAAATAGGGAACACTTTCTCGGGTATTGCTGATTTAGCAAAACAAGCTAATAAGAGTCAGAAGTCTAAGTCTGGATGGTAAATGTTAGTTTTACCTCTGTGCAACTAGTTTTTGAAGACTATAGGAAGCATGCAAGTTAACATTTTTCTTAATTTTTAAAATTATTTTTAAAAATTTATATTTTAATTTACATCCAAGTTAGAATATAGTGCAACAATTTCAGGAGTAGATTCCTTAATGCCCCTTACCAATTTAGCCCATCCCCTGCTCCCACAACCCCTCCAGCAATTCTCTGTTCTCTGTATTTAAGAGTCTCTTATGTTTTGTCCCCCTCCCTGTTTTTATATTATTTTTGTTTCCCTTCCCTCATGTTCATCTGTTTTGCATCTTAAAGTATTCATATGAGTGAAGTCATATATTTTTCTCTAATTTCTTACCATAATACCCTGTAGTTCCATCTATGTAGTTGCAAATGGCAAGATTTCATTCTTTTTGATTGCTGAGTAATACTCCATTGTATTTATACACCACGTCTTCTTTATCCATCCATTGATGGACATTTGGGCTCTTTCCATACTTCAGCTATTGTTGATAGCACTGCTATAAACATTGGGGTGCATGTGCCCCTTTGAAACAGCACACCTGTATCCCTCGGATAGATACCTAGTGGTATAATTGCTGAGTTGTAGGGTAGTTCTATCTTTAAATTTTTGAGGAACCTCCATACCGTTTTCCAGAGTGAATGCACCAGTTTTTATTCCCACCAGCAGTGCAAAAGAGATCCTTTCTCTGCATCCTCGCCAACATCTGTTGTTGCCTGAGTTGTTAATGTCAGCCATTCTGACAGGTGTGAGGTGGTATCTCACTGAGGTGCTGATTTGTATTTCCCTCATGATAAGTGATGTTGAGTATCTTTTTATGTGTCTGTTAGCCACCTATGTCTTCTTTGGAAAAGTATCTATGTCTTTGGCGCACTTCACTGGATTATTTGTTTTTTTGGGTGTTGAGTTTGGGAAGTACTTTATAGATTTTGAATACTAACCCTTTATCTGAGGTCATTTGCAAGTGTCTTCTTCCATTCTGTCAGTTGCCTTTTAGTTTTGTTGATTGTTTCCTTCACTGTGCAGAAGCATTTTATTTTGATGGGGCCCAATACTTCATTTTTGCTTTTGTTTCCCTTGTCTTGCAGCAGCCGAGGTCAAAGAGGTTTTTGCTGGCTTTCTCCTCTAGGATTTTGATGGCTTCCTGTCTTACGTTTAGGTCGTTCATCCATTTTGAATTTATTTTTGTGTATGGTGGAAGAAAGTGGTCCAGGTTCATTTTTCTGTATATCGCTGTCCAGTTTTCCCAGCACCATTTGCTGAAGTGACTGTCTTTATTCCATTGGATATTCTTTCCTGCTGGCCATATGTTTGTGGGTCCATTTCTGGATTCTCTATTCTGGTCCATTGATCTAAGTGTCTGTTTTTGTGCCAGTACCATACTGTCTTGATGATGACAGCTTTGTAATACAGCTTGAAGTCTGGGAGTATGATGCCTCCAGCTTTGGTTTTCTTTTTCAACATTGCTTTGGCTATTCAGGGTTTTTTATGGTTCCATACAAATTTTAAGATTGTTCTAGCTCTGTGTGGAATGCTAGTGTTATTTTGATAGGGATTGCACAAGTTAACATACTTTTTATACATGTTTTGAAAGTTACCTATCAGTGCTCTATGCCTATTTGTTGGGTCTCAATATGCCGGTGAAACTGCATACTTCTGAATCACTGCAGTTCTCTCTGCTTTTCATCCTCCTGTCAGGCCCCTACTGGATGTAGTCAAATTAAGGTCTGATCCTTTTATTATTGTCTTTTATAGAAACACTGAATTCCTCCCTACTTCCACACCTTAGCTTTGATCCAATCAGAAATTGTGCCTTAGTTGAATAGGCTGTTACTCCTCTGCTATCTTTGTCTAGCCTTAACTCTCTGGAAGCCATTTATCATGCTGACCATCCACTCCTTTTTAGTAGGAATCCTCAAGAACTGAGTTGACAGAATCTTTTAATTCCAAACTGAAGGAAAGCAATTTTACCCAATTTAAGCAAAGTCTGTGATGCTTAAATATTTTTTGCAAGCATTTCAGATTATGTCATTTTAGTACTGAAAAAGGGCACCTGCCTGGCTCAGTTGTTTAATTTTAAGGGTTGTAAGTTTGAGTCCCACATTGAATGGAGAGAGTACTTAAAAATTAGTACTGGGGGTGCCTGGGTGGCTCAGTTGGTTAAACATCTGACTTTGGCTCAGGTCATGATCACTTGGTTCATGAATTCAAGCCCCATGTTAGGCTCTGTGTTGACAGCTCAGAGCCTGGAACCTGTTTCAGAATCTGTGTCTCCCTCTCTCTCCTCCTCCCCTGCTCACTCTCTCAAAAAACAAATATTAAACAAATTAAAAGTAAGTTAGTACTGAAAAAATTTAGTTTTCCTTTTGTCTTAATTCCATGGAGAATTGGGAAAGAAGGGCAGACACAGGGTTGCTTTGGGAGAGTTGAATTTAATCACTGAAGTTAAATACCATAAGGCAGTACACTTACCCATTTAAAAGTAATTGCACTAGAGAACTCTCTAAATAAGCTATAAAGTAACTTGAAGCATTTTGCAATACTTGGAAATCCCTGCTAAATGGTTTAAAGATCCAATGGTGAAGTCAGTTTATGAAATGGTTAAGGAGAGGAGCACCTGGGTGGCTTAGTCGGTTAAATGTCTGACTTCGGCTTACGTCATGATTTCACGGCTTGTGAGTTCGAGTCCCACGTCATGCTCTGTGCTGACAGCTCAGAGCTGTCAAAAGAAATGGTTAAGGAGAAATCTCTAGGAGTTAGAGGTGCTTAGGACTGGGGTCTAAAGTAATTCATGCAGGAAGGTCTCTAACATTTTGTCTGGTAGGGCTGTATAGAGTAGAGATGTCATTGATTCAAGGAATGTCCATAGTTATGTCTCCTAAATTGTTACATTTTGTGTAATGTGGGATGGATTGACTCCACTAAAGATTTCCTATCCTGGGAATGTAAAAGATTTCATTTCCTTACATGTGTCTGCACCAGGTATGTGAGATGTAGGTACTGGAAGGAAGGAGTAATGAGCGGAGGGAGGAAGGGAGATAAAAACACTGGTGTTGAGGAAAGGTGGGGAGGTCATAAGCAGCCTGGGCCTGGGAACTCCATGCTTCAGGTGTGGGCAAGCGAGTCCGAAGGCAGAGCAGAGCACCCTGCCAGGTTCTGCTGTGATCTGGCATGAAGTTATCCCCATCCCACTCAGGCCAGCAAGCAGGGTCTTTCTCCTTAATGCACATTACCTCTCATAACCTGCACTGTCCAGGAAAGCCATGGCAATCTGCAGAGAGAGAGAGAGAGAGAGAGAGAGAGAGCGCCCACATATGCACCGGGGAGGGGCAAAGTGAGAGGGAGGGAATCCCTCTGCTTTGACAGAGCAGAGCCCTGAGGGAAGGGGGCTCCATCTCATGAAATGAACTGATCATGACCTGAAGAGAAACCAAGAGTTGGAAGCTTAACCCACTGAGCTACCCAGGTGCCCCTGAACCATTGCTCTTTATTTAAATTGCTATTTTCATTTGAATAACAGCAAAGGGAACGTACTGGCATTGTGTTTCATCTGGGAGGACCTGGTCAAAGGGAAGAATGGTCTGTACAGTGGGGACACTGAGTATCATTTAAGTGAGGATCTTAACCTAATAGTGGCACATTTATTGACTGACTACGCGTCTAACACTAGAATTAAGATATGACTGTAGATACCGCACAAAGGCAAATTTTGGCTTGGTGATAGTACTTACTGTGACATATTCTTCACGCTCATGGTCTCTTGCTCACAACCCAGCAGAGTTAGTGGCACTATTATCTCCATCCTCGATTAGACAACAGGTTCACAAGGGAGCTTGGATTCAGTTTCACATGGGTCTTACTCTAGAGCCCATGCTCACACCACTGCAGGGTGAGCCTCAGAGATCAAAGGAGGGTCTTTCACCAGAAGATTCAAGTCTGTGCTATATCACCTGCTAATAAATGTGGGGAACCTGTCAGGCAAAAGTTACACTGATCCTTTCACTTCTGTTTTCTTACCTTGGCAAGGATCTGATAGATTTCTGACAGAATCTTAATGAACATTTTAAAGTATATATACTGTAAAGTTTAAGATAATTTTTATTGAACAGGTATAAGATTTACCTTAACATTATTACAAATACAATAAAAGGGTTTTTTTTGTAAAAAAATTTCCTGGATTTATAGTTATATAGTAAAACAAAGAAATACATAAATATGAAGATCATTTTCCAAGTATTAGAACAATACTAACGGAATCACTTCCATAACATTTTTTTCCAGTAAACATTTACAAGATCACCCACAAGTATATCAAATTCCAGAATAAGATGTATTTCCAAAGAACAATCAAACAATATGTCCTAAGTGTCTTTCTCTGCATGGGATTTGGTCAATGAATACCAGCAAGAGAATTTTGTTTTATATGTGTATATATATATATGTATATATATGATGAACATAAACATTTGTAAATGCAGACTATGCTGTCTGTGTAAATAAAACATGTTGCTAGCTTTGTCATATAGGGAGTAGCTAGAGACCACTCCCATGACTAAACTATACTGTGTATAATCTTACCAAAAATCACATATAAGGTAATAATAAGGCCTTTGTTTCCAGAGTAGTCTTAAAAATAAGGTTAATAGGCTTCTTTCATCCTTTATATTTTTACAGTTCATATTTTTAAACATCTTGGCTAGTGAAATTATGCATAGTACCTAAGCCAACACAGAAAGTGGCATAACAATTTCAGTTACAGTACTTGACAATATTCACACGACGTACCATCTAAGAGCTGACCAAGTGTAATTTCTGAACTGTCCCAGTTAGACCTGTTAAAACAAAATGCAACCGCACCATATAAGCCCAGTTTCTTTCAAGCATATTATAAAAGTCTTAGGAAGCCTAACAGTTCAGAGTACTTAAAGGACGTATTTTTTTTTTAATTTTAAAACTTTTTAAATGAAGTATTTAATATTGTCAGCTTGAGCTTGCAAAGTGGTCTAGTTGGCATGGGAAATCTGAAATTACTTCTGGATGTTTTGCGTTTTGGTTGGTGCTTAGTTGAAGATTTGTTTTCCTTCTAAAAACAAATGGGCTAAGGTGGACCTTGATGGCTCACAGTTTCATGAAAAGCAGGAAAAAAAAAAAAAAGAGACTCTAGTTTGCATATCATTACTCTCTGGTATTTTCCTGGAATGGGATGATGGACTTTAGGATTCTTGGTCAAGACTTTCTCAGATTTTAAGTACTAATCCACATTGGCTGCTTGTGTATGGAAGCCTTCAACACCACAAGGGGGAGTCAACCATCAAAATGCAAACTGATGGCCCAGGGCTGCTCTGTCTGCCCGCCTTTCACATCCTCTCCTGTCTCAGTTACCAGCTCAGCTCACATGAAGTGGGCTCCTGACCAGCCTCTGCACTTCCCCCAAACAAGGTATTTAAGACTTCCATATCTGGCCACAAATATATAGCTTTAATATGCCATGAATGTTTCTCTAGGATAGGATTAAAAAAAGACAAGGTTATATATCTGTAAATTCTCCAAGACTGGATGATTTGAAATTTGACTTTAATATTTAAAAATCAATTTACTAAAATCTAGTTTTTCAAATCCAATTTTCTAAACTCCAAATGGAACCAAAAGTGCACTTGGTATTTAAAAAGCAATTTTCTTCAGTAGCTACATGGTTCAGATAAAGCTACACAGTATATGCTCTAAGAAAAACCAGAAAAGTAAGGCATAGACACTCAAGTGAACTTTAACAGATATTTTCAGGCCGTAGACCTTTCTTCAGATTCTGTGTCTCCCTCTCTCTCTGACCCTCCCCTGTTCACGCTGTCTCTATCTCTTTCAAAAATAAATAAAACATTAAAAAAAATAAGATATTTTTAGAGGACTATAATCAAATGTGATGGCAAAGCATGCCAATGCAACACAAAATAAAATGAATCCAGACTTGCATTGATCTTTCCCTGGTCAATTTTTCTATTTATTAAAAGGATTTCTGGGGCGCCTGAGTGGCTCATTCGGTTAAGGGTCTGACTCTTGATTTCGGCTCAGGTCATCATCTCAAAGTTTGTTGAGTTCGAGCCCCTGCATCCGGCTCTGTGCCGACAGTGCAGAGCCTGCTTGGGATTCTCTCTCCCTCTTTCTGCCCCTCTCCTACTTGCGTGGTGCATGTGTGTGCACACACGTGCACAGATGCTCTCAAAAATAAACATTAAAAAAAAAGATTTTATACTACATAAATCAAGATGCATCTGGTGACTGTTAAAGGCATATTTATGCTTTTCAAGATGTCCACATTTTGTTAAAAAATAATTAATTCTATATCATTTTAAATACTGAGAGTCAGTCTTGAATAAAGGTATCAGGCAGAGTGCATGCCAGGATGAGGGAGACAGACGGGCAGTGCCTGGATTACAGCACCTTTTCACATATCTGAGGATGTCCTCGCTAAACCTTGCTTACAATCTATAGTTCTTATTTTCAAAACTGCAAAATTATTTTTATTAGTGCCAATGAAAAATATAGTCTAGAAACAATATTTTGAAAATAGAAAAATATGTTCTTAAAACATCATAAATATCTCCACCACTATCTTCTTATCTCTATTAAAAACTGAACCCTCCCCCCACCCCATCATATATACTGGATGGATCAACTCACTTGTTAATCACAGAGAGCAAGCAAGTCTTTACCACTTCAGCTAACATTTTCCTTGGTTAGACTAAAATGTTCAGGTCATTTTTTTTCCTTTCAAAGCAAAATAAAGTATTACTAATGACTAAAAACCTTATCTCTCAACATTCAAAATGTTCTAAAATGGGTTTAACATTAAAAAAAATATATGTACAACAGTAGTATTGGATTAATTTAGAATACCCAATCCTTGAAATGTTAAAAAACCAAAAACCATAACATGAACTACTCAAGGTGTTTCTAAGACTTTAAATTTAGATATTGAAATATTTTTAATATATTTTCCCTTTACTTTGCCAAAACAAAATATTTAGACCAAAGTTATTCAAACATACCACATTTTTTTTTGGCTGGATTTTGAAAGTAAGGACTGGGAATCACCAGTTCTACAGAATCAACATTTTTCTTCAGTGACTGAATGATTAAAATTAAGTCAAGAAAATTAAAGTTTGTTATGTAAGACCAGAAAAACTCTTCCCACCTGATAAAAAGATGATCTATCTTCTGAGCTTGTTAAACTGGATCCAGATCAGATAATACTTACTTTAAAAGCTGCACTGGATTGTGTTATGTTTTACTATCTCCATCTAACGACTGTTATGGCAAAGGAAAAAACATACTATCCCATCGTGGGGAGCTAAAACAGAAAACCGTGAGTCCATGTCAGTAATGTCAAGCAGCTGTCCCCTGACGTATGTGCCACCTCCTTGGAATACTTTTCAGTTTCATATAAGTTTGAACTTACACAGAAAAGGCTGCTTGGTTTTTGATGCTACAATTTGCCTCCTGTTCTGAATTCTGATCCCTGAGATCAGCAGATATTATTCAATTAGAACAGCTCTGACAGTGCTTTATGGGAGCCTACCATGTTGAATACCAAACTTAGCTTGGATCTCATATACGGTGCTAGTCAGAGTTCTGCAGCTCATCTAACATGAAGAAACAGTGCATGCTGCATAATAACGGCGTTACACTTATTCACATATCTCAGACTTAAACACACTTACTCCACTTGTGACAGATACGTTTAGAATTAAGCATTCTATATACTTCAACTGTAGTATAATATTTCCCCAAAGCATGAACACCCAAACATTCTATCAATTATTTAATCAAGAAGAGTTAATAAGCCTAGTACAATACCGTTGGTAGCATATAACATTATGGAAGATTTCCTTAAGAGATTATAACTATCTTGACAGAATTAATAGGGTTCAAGTCATTCACTTTCTATGTCCCAAACATTAGCATTACATAATTAGAGCCCAAACCTGTTGAGCACCTCTACTATAGGTTTTAAACTTCAGGACTGAGCTATACTCAGACGTATAGTGTTGTTTTCCTCATCTGGATGTTTGGGAAGAAAGAGCAGGCTTTTCATTATCGTGTGCAGTGAAGTTTAGAAGCTGTGTGTCTCTAAACACACGTGGCACAGCACCTGGATACTCCGGTTCTGGGGTTCCCTTTGGTGGGTGGCATAGGATGGTGGCGCACTTGGAGAGAAGAAATCAGTGTCGGCTTTCCTCTTGGTAGAGGAACGTACTTCATTTTTCAAATACGTTCGTTTTCTCCTAAGTGCTTGAATGAAGTTCCTTGACAGCTGGATTGCCCGGGTCTCAAACCCCAGGGAAGAAGCTTCCGTTCACCAGCTTGACATCTAGCGTTTGATCACAACTTGTTCATAAGCTCCAGACCCCACCCTACAACCGGAGTAAGAAAAAAAACCCTTCAAAATCTTGAACTGTAATGTTTGAAATTGTTCTATTTAACCTGTCATTCAAAGAGGTGCATTAGGCATTTTCTACTAGATTTGGTTTCTGCAAGGTTTAAAGATATCATAGAGAACACCTTAAATATTAAATGTTTAGAATCAGTACACTGGATTAGTTTAGCCACACTTTTTTTTTAAATAAATGACCTTTTCCTTAAATTTTTTAATGTTTATTTATTTTTGAGAGACAGAGAGACAGAGCGTGAGCGGGGGAGGGGCAGAGAGAAAGGGAGACATAGAATCAGAAGCAGGCTCCAGGCTCCAAGCTGTCAGCACAGAGCCCGATGTGGGGCTCAAACTCACAAGCCTGAGATTATGACCTGAGTTGAAGTTGGCTGCTTAACCAACTGAGTCACCTAGGCACCCCTAGTTTAGTCACACTTATTCCTACAATAATCTAGTCATGTTCCTAAATCTTGACCTGTGGCAAGAAATCTTTTCTTTAAACATGTTTATATACAAACCCTAAAATTGGTCTATCCAAGGGCATATACTGTCTGGCAATTAACCCAAGCCTTGCAATTAATGGATGATAGTTTTTAATTGCAATTATAGTGTGATGTCATTTTTTGTTTTATTTATTTATTTAGTGTGAGAGCGGGTGTGCACACAAGTGGGGGAGGGGCAGAAAGAGAATCTGAAGTAGGCTCTACATCATCAGTGCAGAGCCCCATGTGGGGCTCAAACCCACGAACTGTGAGATCATGACCCAAGCTGAAGTCAGAAGTTGGATGCTCAACAGACTGAGCCACCCAGATGCCCCTACAGTGTGTTGTCTTGAACTTCCTGGAAAGTGCAAGAATTCTTTTAGTCAAGTGCCAATGTTTTTATATACAGTCAGTAATGTAAATTATACCTGTGTAATACAGATTTGAAGTGAAGTGATCTTGAAGATGGTTTATTTCTTCCTTGGTTTGGCAGACTGCTGGCTGTCCCTCTGAGTCTGTCCTCTCCTTCAGTTTTACCTGGACACAGGCTGTCCAGGCTGCTCAGCTAGAGGCCACATTTCCTAAACGCCTTGTTGTAGGTATTGCCATGTGACTATTCCATGCCATGGAACATGAATGGGGATGTGTCAACTTTGTCTCACCTGCTTAAAGAGCAATTGCTTGGGGCACCAGGGTGGCTCAGTCGGCTAAGTGTCCGACTTTGGCTCAGGTCATGATCTCACCACTCCTGGGTTCTAGCCCCACACTGGGTTCTGTGCTGACAGCTTGGAGCCTGGAGCCTGCTTTGGATTATGTGTCTCCCTCTCTCTCTGTGACTGCCTGACTTGTATGCATTCTCCCTCTCTCAAAAATGATTAAGATTAAGCCTCTGAGAGGGTCCCTCTGGCATCCCCTAGATCCCAGGGCTTATGCCCGAGTCTCTCCTTGCAGCCACTAGGTAGCCTTTTAAGCCTGGAGCCCTCTCCGAAGTCGTGGACCAAATGAAAACAATAAAGCTTTTTGCAGCAAAAAAAAAAAAAAAAAAAAAAAAAAAAAAAAGAGCAATTGCTTGCCTTGGACTGGTAGCAATCCAAGTTTGACAAGAGGTGGGAGGGATGGTGAAGGGCAGAACAGAGGGTACTTGGGTCAACGAATCACCTCTTATGCAGAGTTGTATTTGCTGCCACTGTATTTTCGCTGTATGTATGTTTATTACAGCAGCTTTACCGCAAAGCTGCTTTGCCCTGATATTCCAGGTACTGACTGACATTTATCAATCAAATATGGAGAATACTAAAAATCTAAAATTGGCAAACTGTGAATAAATCTGTGAATAAAACAGATGTTTAAGTGAAGTAATGGGCTCATCAACAGAAGGTTTGTCACTGCTGATTTAGCCAGCACTTCGGCCCTATGTTATCATGGAACACTGATGTTCCCTCTGTTGTTTCTCCATCTGGGAGGATACAGGTTTTCTACAGGTCTGTAAAAGCACAGTGTCTTTTTGATGGCCGCTGGCAGGGAGCAATCGGGCCGGGAGCTGAGTGGTGGTGTTGCACGAGGGGAGAGTGTTCTGCTTGCAGTCATTGCCCGTCCCCATATCCTCACGTGTCAAGATGCCACGGGATACACAGCCTGACGTTTCACTCTGAGAATGCCGAAGCAAACAACATGACTGGTCTCTTCCCATAATTAATTTTAAGAGGAAAGCCTAAAAAAATGGGAGTAATGCAGTGGTCCACTGTGTACTGACTTGGAATTGTCAGTTTACTGCCTAAAGGCTCCTGTTCTTACAGATTCATTCTGCAGACGGAACAGGCGCATCCTCATTGGAACACCACTGAACACCATTCACAGCCAAAGAGAATCAGAATTTGAAGGAGCCTTGGTGAGCTGCACTGCACACTGGCTGGTAGATACCCTAAAATGGTTCTGCTCTGGCAATAATGGAGTAAGAGGAACCAGACTTTCCCAAAATTTTACAGAACACACAAAACCACAGTCACATACTGGATGACAAGCAGCACAGGACTGGTCCTGAAAGAAGGGAAATCAATGAAGAAAGCCTAAAACAGTTTCCTTCAGGGTCCTCCCAGCCTGCAGTGCAGGAAGAGAGAACCCAAACATAGCCAGGTGGTCTGTATTTTACTTTTTAAGCAGGCTCCATGCTCAGTGTGGAGCCCAATATGGGGCTTGAACTCACCACCCTGAGACCAAGATCTGAGCTGAGATCAAGGGTCAGGTGTTTAACCAGCTGAGCCACCCAGGTGCCCCAGCCAGGTGGCCTTTCTGAGTGTGGGCATCAGAGGTCAGAGCTCAGGGAGGCTGGGGGCTGGAATTTGTAGGTTAGGATAACAGAAGGAGGAGTAGGGGAAAGTAACGGCTGGAGAATTTCCAAACTTGATGGAAACTCACAGACCCAAGAAGCTCAATGGACTCCAAGTGGAATAGACACAAAGAAAAACCCAGGCACATTATAATCAAACTGCTAAAAACCAGTGATAAAATCTTTAAAAAGCAGCCAGACATGAAAAATAAATCACATCGAATAAATACCGACATGAAAGCAGACTTTTTATCAGATACTAAATGTGTCGAAGGCAAGCAAGGAGCGGCCTGCAAGCACCCCCGGCCAGTCAGACTGTGTCCACTAGACTTCAAGCGTATTACTGGGGCTACTCCTCCCCAAGTCTCTATTGCTGACTGCTCTGTTCTCTTCATACTCATGGGTTCACTTTCTTAACCACAATTCTTGCGCCTCTTCAGTGCCTGAGTAAATGACTCTAGTTTCATCTTGTGCTGCCAGTTTATCTCTCAGAGGCAGACTGTATGTGAACACATTAGTTTCTCTGAGATGCACTGGCTAGCTATGGAGAGCCCATGTGCACAGGCATTGTGCTGGGCACTTCAAACAGATCCATCTCCATAATAACTCTGCAAGAGAGACCTTTAATCAGTGTATATAGAGTACTTGCGTACTACTACATGCCAGACTGTATTTCAGTCATGTACACATCTTACCTCACTTAATTTAGACCTTGTAACTCTTCTTTTTTTAATGTTTATTTTAAGTAGTTTATTGTCAAATTGGTTTCCATACAACACCCAGTGCTCTTCCCCACAAATGCCCTCCTCAATCATCACCGCCTCTTTCCCCCTGCCCCTTGAACCCTCAGT
>NC_043707.1:52721881-52795696 GCF_006229205.1 Suricata suricatta
CCCTCCCCCTGGTCCTCCATTAGGTTTCTCCTGTTCTCCTGTTAGACCTATGAGTGCAAACATATGGTTTCTGTCCTTCTCTGCCTGACTTATTTCACTTAGCATGACACCCTCGAGGTCCATCCACTTTGCTACAAATGGCCAGATTTCATTCTTTCTCATTGCCATGTAGTACTCCATTGTATATATAAACCACATCTTCTTGATCAATTCATCAGTTGATTTAGGCGCTTTCCATGATTTGGCTATTGTTGACATTGCTGCTATGAACTTTGGGGTACATGTGCTCCTATGCATCAGCACTTCTGTCTCTCTTGGGTAAATCCCTAGCAGTGCTATTGCTGGGTCATAAGGGAGTTCTATGGATAATTTTTTGAGGAACCTCCACACTGTTTTCCAGAGCGGCTGCACCAGTTTACATTCCCATAGACCTTGTAACTCTTATGAGGTGGGTTCTGTTATTGTCACTATTCTGGAGGTGAGGAGACTGAGGCAAAGAGAAGTGAAGTAACTTATCAAAGATGCATGGCTGATATGCATCCCCATATGCATGGGGAGCTTGGAATCGAACCCATGTAGCCCAACTCCAGAGCCTGTGTTGTTGACCCCAGTGATAATGGTTATCTTTTTGGTGGCAAGTAAGAGATGTAATTTGTCAGGATCACAGCTAAACTAAACTGGGTCGTGATGGCTGAGCCAGGAATGAGACCAATGTCAGAATGCATAGCTCATTCTCTTTTCACAACGATACACTGTCTCTAATATTCTTCAGCCTTTCGGTGGCATGTGACATTAATCATATACTTCAATCTGTAATCATCATTTTATGCTTTCATGCATTAGGTGATGATTATTCTAACATTCATTTGGAAAAGGGGTGGGAGCCAGAATTATAAGTGCCTTTAGAGCCTAGGTGCTAGATTATTTCTCAAATAGAAAATTATCTTTCTTTCCTCTGAATAACAATATAAACAGCTAGCATATAGTGAGAGCCTTCTGTGTGTTAAACACTGTGTTACTTTACATAACTCATCTAATTTAATCAGCAAAATCCTATGAACTAGGCATTATTGGTCTCCCATTTTTCAGGTGAGAAGAGTAAGGCTGACAGAAGTTAATAACATCGGTGAGGTCCATAGGGGAGGGACCCTGACTAGAGCCCTGAGCAGTCTGAAATGAGAGTAGAGACAGCTGCTGTTTTTGAGCATTCACTATTTTGGTTCCTTTTGGTCAGAACTTCTATTGTTTGCTGTTCCTCTACCTAAATTAATAAACAGTAGAGCTTACTGAGTATATTAGGTCATTTACTCTTTAAAACAATCTCATGATTATCTCCACTTTTCAACAGGGGTAACTGAATTCCATTGAAGTTAAATGATTTACCGACTTTCACTGAGTACTGAAAGAGATAATGTAAGAATTGAATGAAACATACATATGTGCCTGGCACATACTAGTAAATGCTCAATAAGTGTTATCTACAATTATTATATATTTATTATCATATAATTAGATACTATAATGTTATGCCTATATGTTCATTCTCTTTGAATCTACTACCAGGAATATTTGTCTTCCTCATATCCACCTGATAACCAGCCCCCCAACTTACCTTTTAATTCTCCCCAGCACTCTCTTCAGGTGTCAAATTTCTAGTTAGTTTTCTCTCAGTGAGGTCTCTGTTCTCAGAGTTTCCTCTACTTCTCTATAATTATAGTGCTATTACGCTAATATAAGTTTTAGTTTGTCTATCTCACCTCCTAGAAAGAGTCAGATAATAAATATTTTAGGCTTGGAGGGCCATCATGGTCTTTATTATACTGCTCAACTCTGCTGCTGTTGCATCAAAGCAGCCATAGATAATATGTAAAAAAGTGTTGCTATATTTTAATAAAACTATTTTTACAAAAACAGGCAGTGGGCCAATTTGGCTCACAGGCTGTAATTTCCCAACTTCTGTGCTAGAAACATAGACTAGCTGAGGGCGAACTGGGTCTTTCTGCTTTGCATCCTTACCCATGACTTGGCCCAATAAATAGATAGCTACTGAATTTAATGAGCGGATAACTCAGCGAGAGTTAATGAAAACTATAAATTGCATTTACATCCTCGATAAACCCCAGTTCAAATTAACTACTTCCTCATGGCCTCTTTATATGTCCCTTGCTTACCTACCTATCACAACTGATTGTAGTTAGTTGCTGATGTAGGTTATTTGCTCTATCATTTGTGTCTTTTGGACTCTACAACATGCTGGACACACAGGAGGTACTCAATAAAAGGAGTATTGGTGGAACAAAGCAATGAGAAATTCTTTTAGGTTTTAAGCATTAGAGAATAAAATAAGTGTCTCGGACCAAGGGGGCTCCCCAGCACATCTGCGACTTATTCTGGAACTCTACATAAATATTACATGGAAATACGGAGTATAAGGGATGCACATAGGGGCAACAGTCAGAACTCCTTGACTGTCCTGAGCATCTGTGCTCAGTACTATTTATTTGCTGCAGCGCTGGGAATCAGAGGTAAGTCTGGCAGGTGCCTCTTGTTCACCTGAGTCTGAGTAGCTACCAGAATGATGTTTGGTTTTCTAAACTTTTCTTAGTATACATGTTAGCCTCTTGTAGGGTGGAGAAAGGTGAGTACAAGAAAGGTTAGTACCAAGTGTATGCTGCTGAGTGGTTTATAACAGACCAGATCACTGACCGAACTGTAATTTTGCTTTGCTCCTTGTAAAATATCAGAATAAGAACTCTTTTCTAAACATCCTTTTTCATTGCATCTTGCCCAATGCTCTTCTGGTCCTCTACTAATACGTTCTAAAAACTAAGGAAACCAACAAATAAAACTTATTGAATACAATTTCAAACATACTCAATCAAGATAAGGAAAACGAAGAGCTGTAATTCTCATGGATGCACTCCATGTGTTTTCTAACACAAACTTTGTAACCTTCCCCTTCTACTCAAGAACATAATCTTTATTTAACACAATGCTATCTGGACCACATACCTGTTTGGAAGATGACGGCTGCCGAAGGTCGTCCTTCCCCCGGGACCCACAAATAACCTCAGTCCTTCTTCTGCAATTCACATTTAAAACGTTTGTTATAGGTACACGTATTACTTATTGTCAAATAACATTCCTATTGTACTAAATTCATAATTTACATTTAAGTTTTTTTAGATACATTTTTTATTTTTAGACGTTATTTTTAAGTAATTTCTACACCCAACATGGGGCTCGAACTCACAACTCAGAGATCAAGAGTTGCACAGTGTACTGACTGAGCCAGGCCCAAGAAATAAACTTTTAAAAAGCTACACATATATTTTTAAAAACCAATGTAAAAGATATTATTTTTTAAAAATTTATCTTAAGTAGGCTCCATGCCCAATGTGGGGCTTGAACTCATGACCCTGAGATCAAGAGTCACATGCTCTACTGAGTCAGCAAGGGGCCCCTGAAAGATATCCTAATAGTTATTTCTCATCAACTTCCCTAAAGTTGTTTTTCTTTAAAAGTGAGCAGAAAAGATTTCTCTTCCTACAAATTTCCACAAGTAAGGTTTAATTACTTCTCTTTACAACCAGTTACATAATGAAAGTTAAGTCCATTGCTTACTGCACCTTTCAAATTGGTGGCATGTAAATTTTGTCTCAGTGAAAATGCTGAAGAAGGAATAAAGGATTCTGTTACTCAAATTGGTGGCATGTAAATTTTGTCTCAGTGAAAATGCTGAAGAAGGAATAAAGGATTCTGTTATTCACTATCATCTCAAGATCACTGAAAATTACACACTTGTGTCCAGTTATGACAAAGCAGATGCAGACGTCTGCCGTAAGGTATATAAACGGTAGACGCTGATACAGACACAATAAAAGCTTTCTTTAAAATTGATGTTTTCAGGGGCACCTGGGGGGAGGTTCAGTCAGTTCAGCATCTGACTACTGGTCTCTGCTCAGGTCTTGATCTCAGGGTGGGGAGTTCAAGCACCACCCTAGGCACAGAGCCTACTTAACCCACACACCTTCTGCACTGGAATCGAGGCTGAAGTCTTGACTCTGCAGTATTTTCTCTACAATATCATCTGCATCCACTCTGGTGTCATCAACTCGCTTCAGCTGAGATTCTACAGAATCTTGCTTCACTGGGCATCTTTGAAAATAATTTACAAAATGTTTCCCTTCTTTTTATTATGTTATGAGAACAAAGTTGTTTCTTTCCTCCCCATTTAAACAGAGACTGAAAAGATACCTGTTGAGCAGTTCTGAAGCTGTATCTTCTGTGGCAGCTGTATCAAGATTTGGTTCGGCTATTTTTTGCTCAGTTTCATCACATGGCTCGAGAATACTTTCAATTCCTGTTGATGTGCTTCCCACTGAGGTGTTTCTCCTGTGGCCGAGCTCAGAGAAGCTGGATGACCGGGAGTGGCACGAGCTATACCCTGTTAAAGAAAAACCGCTTTGGGTAAGATACTAACACCAAACACACTGCACTCAAGCATTCTTCTCCCACATCCTGGCAGTTAAAAGTAATCCTTTAGAATAAGAAATGTCTAAGGAATTCAACTTCACTGTTAGCCTCTACCTGATACTTTTGACTGCTGGCTTGCATAGCTTGATGTTCTAGAATGTCCACAGGCACCAAGCTCATCTGGAACAGAGGCGCTCTTTGCTGAAAGATCTGCAATATGTCATAACATGATGTTACTGTTACTACCAAGAAGCCAATGATCAATTTGTATTCTTGCCTGCAGATTTTATAAACTGCTAAGTTCATTATCAAGAAAAATTAATTACAAAGTGGAAGAGACCCTTTTAAATTGGTACAAGGTAAACAAGTGCATTGCAAGAAATCCAAAATACTTAAATACAATAGTTTATTGAAGAAATATAGTTTTGGGCGCCTGAGAGGCTCAGTTGGTTAAGCACCTGACTCCGGACTTTGGCTCAGGTCATGATGTCATGGTTCATAGGATCAAGCCCTGTATTGGGCTCTGTGCTGACAGTGCAGAGCCTGTTTTGGATTCTCTCTCTCACCACACCCTCTCAATATAAGTAAACTTAAATATTTTTCGTAAGACTTAACAGCATTCCACCTTAAATAAAACCATTTCAGGGGTGCCTGGGTGGCTCAGTCAATTAAGTGTCTGACTATGGACTTTGGCTCAGGTCATGATTTCACAGTTAGTGAGTTCAAGCCCCACATTAGGCACTGTGCCAACAGTGCAGAGCCTGCTTGGGATGCTCTCTCTCTGCCCCACCCCCTGCTCCCTCTTTCTCTCTCAAAATAAGTAAGTGTAAAAAAAAAAGCATTTCAGTTTTTATGTTCAGTATTTCTCTAATAAAAATGAATCAGATGTATTCTTATAAATAGTCACAAAATTGTGTGCTTTTTGAGAAAATCCTGCTCTCAAAAAATCCATCACAGCAAACTAAAGAGCACACTGTTACTTTAATATTAGTGTTGCAAGTGCTGGGCTATAATTTGGGCAAATGTCTGTGGTTTAAATCAACACAGCAGGCAGTGTAGCAGTGAGAATAAAAGTTCTTAAGAATTGATTACAGTGTTCAGTTTCAAAGTAAATGGACAAGAAAGCAGTGTCAAAGCCATTTCTAGCAGTTCCCTGATAATGTGCATATTGCAGATGCCAATTATGTATTTCTAGAACGAGGTTTCACAAAATGCAAAAACTGTGGCCATTTTCACTAGCATGAAATATTTGAAAACCAGAACTGTGTTTCACTTAGAAGTAAAAGGAAGCCAACTGAGTTACACAGCAAGTTCAGCTCTGCCCTGTCAGAGACCAAACAGTGCTGCCAGACAAGTCTGCTGCTGGAGCGACCCGGCCCTTCTGCAAAGGCTTCTCACCTTCTGCACAGGCTCTAAGATACAAACCCAAACCAGCATTTACAGTGGTCCTCAACATACAGCTGTTCTATAGGAAGATCTAAACCCTAAGAGGTAATTTGGATAAAGAATTATATAGGACCGGGGTGCCTGCGTGGTTCAATTGGTTAAAAGTCCGTCTCTATTTTGGCTCAGGTCATGATCTCATGGTCATGAAACTGAGCTCTTTGTTGGGCTCTGTGCTGGGCATGGAGCCTGCTTAAGATCCTCTCTCCCCCTTTACCCCTTCTCCTCATGTGCTCTCTAAAGAAATAAATAGGGGCGCCTGGGTGGCTCAGTCGGTTGAGAGTCTGACTTCGGCTCAGGTCATGATCCCACTGTTCTGTGCTGACAGCTCAGAGCCTGGAGCCTGCTTTGGATTCTGTGTCTCCCTCTCTCTCTGCCCCTCCTCCACTTGTACTCTATCTCTGCCTCAAAAATAAATAAACATTAAAAACATAAAAAAATAAAATCTTAAAAAAAGAATAATATAGGTCTTTTCTAATTATTAAAAATTTTTTAATGTTTATTTTTGAAATAAATAACCCCGCTCACATCACATGAGAGAAGAAAGGAAGCTCCTAACTCTTTTTTCTTCAGGCAACTCTTGGAGGAAATTCTGAGCATGGCTGGGAGTTTGCCTGGAGAGGTGGCTCTCAAGGTGTGGCCCAGGGCCCAGCAGCATCAGTGTCACCTTGGAACTCAGGAATGCAATTTTCAGGCTCCAGCCCCAATCCACCAGGTCAAAAGCCTCAAATGTCAAGTAGTGCCATTTCTCACATATTAAAAAAACAAGCCCATTAGGCGACTCTGATCTACACTCATGTTTGGGAACTACGGACAGAGGGGAGTGTGTGGTGGGGGAGAAGCAACACCTGACAGGTGGCTGGCAGGATGCTAGGCACGCTCCTGTAGTGCCCGTTCCATCTGTGGGGAGAAGTACACCGCGGGGGGGGGGGGGGTGTCAATACAACATGTAGCTGTTAATCCACCGGAGTCTGACATTTCAGACAAAACTGGCTTCCCCCAAAGTCGCATAATTAAAATTCTGCTGATAAATTATTTGCCCATTTCAAGCCATGTACCCACAGAATTTTTTTCTTTCCATGATCTTTCTAAAATTCCAGTTAGTTTACATACAGTGTAATATTGGTTTCAGGAGTAGAATTTAGTGATTCATCACTTACATATAACACCCAGCGGTCATCACAAGTGCCCTCCTTAGTGCCCATCACGCATTCAGCCCATCCCTCTACCCACCTCCCCACCTCCCTTACCTACAGAATTTTAAGTCAGGGTGGGACTTTGGAAATCTTTTAGGATGTCAAGTAGTGCCGTTTCTCACATATTAAGAAAAAGCTACACACCCATACCTGCTATTCCAAGATGGATTTTGAGAGTCTCGCCACCTTTTCTATCTTCTTCCAGAGATTCAGATTCACCAGCAATTGGTATAGACATCGATGTAGAAGGAGGCCTGTAAATAAATATTTCTAAGGATCAGAACTTGATGGATGGGTGAATCTGAAAGCTTGAAATAGTGTTAAAGAATGGTTGTGGAGTCAGCACCGCCTTAGTAAGGTGCCTGATGAACCGTACCTCTCTGAGGGTGAACGTCATAAAAAAAAAATCAACACGTCCTGTATGAGCTGCCTCAAAACTGGAATATGCTTCATGGGGAAAACAAAGTATTTTTACTCACTAAAAAATGTGAGACTAGGAAGGGCGTTGCCTCCACAGAGTCAGGAAAAGGGGGCCTCTGGTCGTGTGTCCCTGGCTCCATCTATGGAGGATGGTTCAATCGTCACCTCTCAGACAATGCAGGGAGGTACCCGAGGCAGAGGACGGTGCCATCTTTGTATCCGAGGTCGGCGGGGGTTACGTCATGCCTCCTTCGCCAGTGCCTGAGCTCTCTTGTTGGCTCCACTGACTTCTTAAATGGTACCCATGGTTTTAACTTCTACCTTCTTCTCTGTCGATGGTTGACTTGCCCTAGGAGGAGTCTGTAAAGAGCCCCAGTTGTTTAGATTGTTTCTTTGGGGCTAGATTCTCTAGGGGTAGGTGGGGGACATATTTTCATTAGCTAATTCAAGGCTCCTATCTCATGTGGAAGATGTGTAGCAGGTTGGGGCAAGTTTCGGTTCTAACAAGAATTTTTTTTTTTAAATCAAACATCCCTAATTTCTTGAGGTTTTTAGAGGAAAACCACATCTTCCTAGAGACTATCCCTTGGTGACCTGAGGTAAAATAGGAAGGTGGTTGAAGGGATAGTGGGTGAAGCTGACCCACTATGTGGCAATTCCTTTTTTGTTTTTGTTATTTTGTATCTACTGAAATTCAAAATATACTAGCAAAGTACCTCTAAAATAAAGACCACTAGAGTAAACTAGAAAAGCATTTCCAAAATAAAGATGAACCAAAAATTAGTTAGCCTGAGTATATTAGTTGTTGCTAAAACACATTACCACAAATTTAGAGACTTAACATAAATTTTTATCTTACAATTTCTGTAGGTTAGCGGTCTGACATGGGTTCCACTGGAGTAATACCAATGCAGGATCACATTCCTTCCAGGAGGCTTTCGGAGAGAATCTATTTTCTTGCTTTTTCCAGTCTCCAGAGACTGCCTGCATCCCTTGGCCAGGCACTTTCCTCCACTGTCAAAGCCAGAAAGGCTGCATCTGACTGTTCTGCATTTTGCATTTCCCTCTGACCCTGACCTGCTGCCAATTATCTTTTCTCTTGGATTATACTTCTTCCCTTTAAGGACCCTTGGGATTATAGTGGGTCCACTTGGAGAACCCAGAATAATTTTCCTATTTTGATGTTAGATTAGTACTTTAATACCACCTGCTACTTCATTCTCCTTGGCCATTTAACTCAACATATTCACAGGTTCTAGGGATTAGGTGTAGGTATCTTTGGTGCGGTGGGGAGAGGGGGGAGCCATTAGTCTACCACATACATTAAATATACCCCAGTTTAATATTTTCATGACAGTTCAGTAATTGTTCAGTTGCCTAATCTACAGAATTTATCTTTTTTAACTATGTAAAACATTAAATTGCCCAAATACAACAGTAACAAAAAAAATACAAAGCCCATTGTACAACAGTGCAAAGTAGTGGTTATTTGTATGCATATGTTCATGTATGTATATCTAAAACTATACATGTATACACATGTGTATATGTGTATATATTGTGTGGCAACTCCTAAATTCTAACTATATTATCTCAATAGAATCATCAGATTATTAAGGTCCTTGAAGATATAGACATTTAAGACTGTCATTAAACCTATTTTGAGATTCTTTTTTTTAATGTTTATTTTGAGAGGGAGGGAAGGAGGGAGGATGGGGGGAAGGGCACAGGAATGTATGGCTTGATCTCACACACCATGAGATCACAACCTGAGCCAAAATCAAGAGTCAGATGCCTAACCGACTCAGCTACCCTGGCGCCCTGAAACTTACTTATATTCTTTTTATCCTAAGGTCTCCTAAATTCCGAAATTGCACATCCTGTTGGGACATTTTCAAGTATTTGTCCTGCAGGTACATTGAAGTCAATATATCCCCAGCTAAGGCCATCTTCTCTTCTTAAATCTGCTTTCTTCTTGTATTCTCCAACTCTGAATGTCATCATAGTCCATGAAGTCACTGAAACTAGAATCCTAGATACTGCCTCTTGGTCCTTCCTACTCACATTTCTCTATATCCAAACAATTTCCAAATCCAACATATTCTCCCATATTTTTCCTATTCATCATCTTTTCTCTGCTTCCACTAATTAGTTTGGTCTTTGTACCTTACGACCACAAGTCTCCTAGCTAGTTTGCCTCTCTTCACCCATGCTACTGTCACTGTGGTCTTTCTGAAGTGTGCACATGAACTGTTATTCTCTGATTTAAAATATGTCAGTAGCTCCTTCCAGATAAAGCCCAAACTCCCTATAAGGCCCTTTGCAGTCTGGCCTAGACCTACCTCTTCAATGACCAAAGGCTGGATTTTTAAATAACGTGAAATAATAGTGGCCAAAGAAGCCCTGCATTCAATATTCCATAAGAAAAAGTATTATGCAAAACAAATGCGCTTACAAAGAATGAAATCTACAGTCAGTCATTAATCACTGATGGTGACTCACGCCTGCCTGTTCTGTCATTTTCTTGCCAAGTCCTTTGTTCTTCCTTTCACAGGTGGCCTGGTTCCAGTGTCTCCACCCCTCCCCCTCTCAGACCTGTTTTGCAGCCTTCAGAGCTCCCAGCCTGTGGCCTCTTCCCTCTCCCTGTCTCCCTCAGGCTCCACTTTCCTGTTCAGCCCGACTTCTGCGCCACAATACTTTTAGCAATACCTTCAGTTTGGCATCCCTTGTTCTGAGGACTCACAACACTTGAAGAACCCCAACCTTCGTGATCTTAGCCTTCTTCATTAACTTAGTTAACCGGGGTACCTAAGCTGGGGAAAATGCATTAACCATGGGGACTGATGTTAATTATGATCTAAAATCTTAGCTGTGCCTTGGCAGCTTTCCAAAGCCTCCCTACACAACTCAGTTGTGTTGAATAAATAATCACCGAGTGCTTAACGTGTCAGTTTTTATTCTATTCCTCCTTTTTGTTCTGAAAATGTTTTTGTACCCTTATCAGAAGTTGTTTAATATAGCTCAATTACAGAACAAAAGAGATGAGATTTTATTTTAATGTTACAGTAATGTTAAGAGTATGTGAAAAATGACCGAAAGTGACAATACAACGTATTTGGTATTCATACCCTGTAACAATGCCATAAACTCATGCGAGCCGTTTTCTTTTCCTGGAATGTCCTACCCACCTCCTCTGCTTGGTAATTTCCTATTCATCCTCTAAAAATTCTCTCAATGTCACCCCCTCAGTCAAGACTTTCCTGGATTTCAAGAAAAAGTAGTCAGGGACTGTACCCTCTGTGCCTTGGCAGCGCCACATGTCCTGTGTCCATCTCCCTCAGAAGTAGTGAATCCTTCAGAGCAGGGCTGGCCTTCATTTCGGTTGGTAAATGTTAGCATATGGTGGACAATCAATACACATGTAAGGAATAAATGAGTGATCCTGAAATCCTGGACAAATTAGTCCCTTAACCTAGGAGCCTCAAAGTTCTCACTTAAAAAAATATGGATAATGTATCACAGAACTGTTTCAAAAATTAAATTGGCAGACAGTAATATTTACTAAACTGTTTTGACAAATAGTACTCTCCTTCCTTCTAGAGTATGAGTGCTCTAGAACCCTAGCTCTTCAAGAGGATTATCATCCCTAGATCTGCTTTACTGCCATGTTGTCAGATGTAAGTGTAGCATGTATTTTTTTCTCTCAAAATATCCTTTTTGTAAAAAAATTTTTTTGAAGATTTTTATTTTTGTAAGTAATCTCTAACCCAGCGTAGGGCCTGATCTCACAGTCCTGAGATCAAGAGCTGCAGGCTCCACCAACTGAACCAGCCAGGAACCCCTGTCCTTCTTCTTTATTAGCACTAGTGGTTGGCTTTTTTTCCCCCAGCCAGTTTCATTCTTTCACAAGAGTTGGATATTTGATGAGTTGCAGAGAACTACAAAACAGAGTTCAGGGCGGGCAGGCAGAGGCTGACTTACCAGCTGTCTTATTCATAAAGGCCTTTTGGTATGGAATTTATCTTTCAGAAAATGATACAAACTATGGTACAGATCTTCTGCTCATAAAATGTCAAAACGAGAATTTAAAGCTGAGAAAGCTGAAGGTCTGCTGTTTTCTTTTTGTTTCTCTAGGTTTTCAAAAACTTTATATTCTGAAAAATTCAGACAGAAGCCGACACAATGGAAGAATGAACTTCTCCAGCAGTTACTTACTACCTCTGTCTTAGAAATACTCAGTCACATCACTCAGGTGTTTGTGCCTTAGTTTCCTCATCTGTCAAATGAGAACTTGAATTATATAATACTTTTTAAATTGACGTGATGAAGTTCCTCCCTTAGAGACTTTAGTAAGGTACTATATCTTTTTGTCCCTCAACAGAAAAAAATCATATACTGGGATTTATAATACATTTGAACAAAAGGATTTTGTGGCTAAATAGTCTGAAAAAAAATCACTGGACTGGACTCTTTTCACCTCTAGAGTACTGTGATTTAACATTTTGACATATACTGAAATACAATCTAATAAAAACAATTTACTTTTTATCTTTTTTAGAGAGAGAGTGCAAATGGGGAAGAGGGGCAGAGGGAAAGACAGAATTCTATTTATTTTAGAGAGAAATAGTGTGCGTGCAAGTGAGCAGGGGAGAGGGGCAGAGGGAGAGAAAAGAATCCTAATCCACACTGAGCTTGGAGCCCAAGGTGGGGCTCGATTCCATGATCCTGGGATCATGACCTGAGCCGAAATCAAGAGTTGGACACTCAACTGAGTGACTGAGTCACTCCGGTGCCCCCCAAATAATTTACTTTCTATATCAGTAATTTAGACATTTTTCTGCTTTTTTAAAAGTTTATTTACTTATTTTGAGAGAGAGGGAGAGAGCACGCATGCACAGGTGTGCACAGGGGAGGGGCAGAGAGAGACAGGGAGAGAGAGAATACCAAGCGAAGCCCAACTTTAGGCTTGATCTCATGAACTGTGAGATTCATGACCTGTACTGAAAAACCAAAAGTTGGGTACTGAACCAACTGAGCTACCAAGGTGCCCCTCAACATTGTTCTGTTTGGTCCACACTCAGTATGCACAAGCACAGGTGGGTCAGAGCTGCTCCTTTTCCACTGACAGTTGTACAATCTCAGATATTCAGAGAAAAGAGAAAATAAATACTGGGAGTTTGCTTCTCCTGAGAAATACTTTTATGTATCTTGGGATTAGGTGAGGTCTGTTTATTCTAATGAGCTATAAACATCTTTCCTATAATTATAAATTCTAAACTGTCAGAATTATATTCCTGGAGATAATACAGAACATAAGATGTCTATTTTTGAGCTCTTCAGTGTTTGAGTTGCACAAGCAGAGAGATAAAATGGTAGAGAAAGGGAAAGAAAGGGAATATTCATAAGAAGGAATGATAAATTCCTTTTCTTCTACTTAGTTTTGCTGCTCATTTTCTCATTTCACCGTAAACTGATTCCACTAGAAAAACACTGTTACAAGAAGCCAAATGCAGCATAGCAAAAATTGTTTAGCCTTGAGAGAGCAGGAGAGAAAGAAAGAAGCCAGGAAGTTATGGTTCAAGAGATGACAACACAGGAAAGTAAAGTTATAGTAGAATGCAGAGTTTAATCAATAATTGATTTTTTATTAAATATGTTATTTTCAACTTTACAAAACACTGTAAACAGGGAACTATATGGATGTTACTATTAATAACATGGAAGTTGATGCACAGGGAAAATTAAGGTTTTCTTTCCTTTTCTAACTACATTTTCTCAGATATTTAAGTAATATATAATTAATGTTCTTTTTTAAGGAAGTGTCTTCAGTATTGCTAACAAGCAGGCCTTTCCCCATTCAGTTCACTCTCCCACACTGATGGGACTCTTACACATCTTTCCTCTTTCCTCAAACCCCCATCTCCAACTTTCCCATCCTCACTTTTCAATGATCATCTCGTTTCCCATTTCACTAAGAAATCAGGAGCAATTTAAAAATAATTTCGATATGCTTCCATTTATCATATACTGGCATCTGAAGCCGTCCTCTCTGCCCTTCATTGCTTTCGACAACCCAAGGACACCGTCTAGCAACTGTCGTTTTTCTCTATGTCACATGTCTCCCTCTTGAACCATTAAGATTAGTACACAAATACTATCTCTCATCTTAACAACTACAACAACAACAAAACACAAAAGAACAAAGACCTGCACTTGACCCTGTATCTTCTTTTTATTTGTAACTTGATTTTCATTTCCTTTTTTTACAGCAAAATTCTTTATGCTGTCTCCAAGTTTTCTCCTCTCAAGCCCTCTTTAACCCACTCCAATAAGGCTATAGGTTTCCAGAAATCTATCAAAGTGTTTGTCAAAATTTCTAGATTGCAAATCCAAAGGTCAGTTTCTAGCCCCCATCTTCTGTGATCTACTTTGGTGTGGGACACAGCCCATTTATCCTTTCCTTTTTGAAACATGCCCCACACTTGGTTTTTCAGGACAGTCTTCCTCTTCTTTCACAGGTTGTTCTTTTGCTGGTTCTTTCCCATCTCCCCAACCTCCAAGAGTCCCATTCCTCAAGTCTGTGGTTCTTTATTTATACTCACTCCCTCTAGGTCATTTAATCAAATTCCATGGCTTTAACTACTATGTATGTACTGATGATGTCATCATTTCCAGATCTGTATTTTCAGCTCGGGCCTCCCCACTGAACTCTTAGTGTTATGTCCAACTGCCCACATGATATGCCTGGCTTGATGTTAATTAGGGATCTCAAATGTGATATGCCTAACACCCAAGCTCCCAACCCCCAACCTGTTCCTCTAGAGGCACTGCTATTTCAACAAGTGGAAAAACCGTTCCTCTAGTTACTCAGACCCCAAACCCTGGACTCCTGAAACAGCCTCCTTAACTCCTCCACCTATTTCTGCCCTTGCTCCCACTGTTGCTCCCCCAAATCGTCTATTCTCTACCTAGCAGCCATAAGCTCCCCTGCTATGAGCTCTCCGGGAGCTTTTTGTCTCACTCAGGTTAGATGGGGCCGAAGAGACTCTATCATCTGATGCCATCTCCAATCCCTCTACTCCTCACTCTCTCTGTTCTAGACACACTGGTCTCCTGGCAGTTCTTGGACATGCCAAACATGCTCCTTCTCAACACCCTTGTACCTGTTGCCTCTACCTCAAATGCTCTTTCCCCAAATGTCTGCATGGCATGCTTCCCGCCTCCTTCATGTCTCTGCTCAAATAATCAGCTTTGCCGGGGAAGACTTTCCTGACTATGCTCTATAAAACGGCAGCTTTCTCCCCACCATTCCCTCCTACTCTGCATTATTTTTCTCCAAAACACTCGTTGCTCTCTTTTTGTTAGACACGTATTTATTAGCTCATTATTTGTTTTCCTCTTAGAATACACGCTCTAAGAGGTCAGGGACTTGGCCTATTTTTTTTCACGGCTGTTTCTCTAGTGTCTAGAGTAGGGCCTAGCACATGGTAAGGCACTTAATAGGTATTTGTTGAAGAAATGAGTAAGTCTGCAGAGGTCAAATCAAAACATTTAATTTGTTTAGTTTCACCCAAAACTTGAAGATGATAAAAGACTTATAGCTTAAATAATTTTAGAGTGTGGGGAGCTTGTTTGGTAAAAGGTAATAGTAACTTCTACGTGGGTCAGGTCAGTCTCCTAGGAAAAGAACGGTCTCTTCACTGGTAAATACTGTGAAATATGAATGTGAAAATTTAAACAAAAGAAAGAAACTACTATTACACTATCAGATAAATAATTCATTTATGGAGAACCAACTTACGTTTTAAAACATGGGTCGCCAGACATCAGCTGCATACTGATCAAAACCTGAATATTAGAAAAAGAAATGTGATTATGAACGTTTCCTTGAGTGGAGAAGCCATATTCTGTTCATCTATGCATCTGCCACAGAAGCGAGGCCAATATTTTCTATTTAGAAAGTATTCAATAAAATGATTGCTTAAATGGGTTACATTCAGTATTAAATTGCTGCTTTATACAGACACAGATTTAAAACCAAAACCCATTTTTTTTAACATTCAAAACTTTGTAACTGCAGAAATCAGAGAAGAAAAGGTGGAAACAAAAAAATCAAGTGCTGCCCTAGTAACAGTTCTGTGGGTGTGTGCTGTGCTGGTCTAGATTGGCTATCTTTCCTCCCCGATTCCTGCGGTGCCCAAGTGTCTGGAATGTTTCCCTCCAACCTGCCACGTGATGCTTCATGGGCCGCCTGAAGTGGCCTGCAAGAGCACAATGCTTCTGGCCTTTCTTCCAACTTTAGATCAGAATTTAAACCTTTACTAATGCTTTGTGAAATGCTGCTGTTCTCTAGTTGTGACTGTCTTTTACGACTCCACCACAGGGGGGCGCCTGGGTGGCTCAGCTGCTCCAGTGCTGGACTCGGTTTCAGCTCAGGTCGCGATATCATATCAACCTCAGCCATAGGATGTTGTTACCTTCTTCTGGGAGTAATAATGATAACGGTAGTAATAACAACAGCATTAACAGCAATCATGATTTGAGAATTAATTATGTGCCAGGCATAAGCTGTGCTTTATAATGCAAGATTTCATTGGATCTTCAAAACTCTTCTGAGAGATGGATACTTTCATTTTAAGCTCAGGAGATTAATACTTTCAAGGTCAGGTGGCTAATACAGGGCAGAGCTGAGATCGGAAGCTAGGCCTGCACAACACTGAAACTCACAGTCTTTATGAAGAGGAGGATATATAATGGCCGTATGTATCCTAATACAACCTCATTTCTTTCTTATTGCTTTACCCCAGCGCCTCCACTCCTGTTCTTTCCCTCTTTGAGTGCTACACTTATTAAACGTGCGCCCTGGGCTTGCCGTGCTGGCCCTTCCACCACAGTCTGGTTTCCAACTCCGTCCAAACAGCACTCTTGAGTATCTTGAAGGTCTGAGAAAGGAGGGAGATGACACATGCAGCTTTTAAGAAATGGTGTGGGGGGCGCCTGGGTGGCTCAGTCGGTTGTGCCTCTGGCTTCGGCCCAGGTCAGATCTCACGTTCATGGGTTCGAGCCCCGCGTCAGGCTCTGTGCAGACAGCTGGCTCGGAGCCTGGAGCCTGCTTTCAGTCTGTGTCTCCTTCTCTCTCTACCCCTCCCCCTCTCATGCTCTGTCTCTCTCTGTATCAAAAATAAATAAAACATAAAAAAAAAATTAAAAAAAAAAAGAAAGAAATGGTGTGGGGCAGCGGAAGAGAGAGAGCTAGATAGTGGTTGGAGGAGGTGAGAAGTGGTTTTTATTTGTTTTAAAACAAATACGGTGGATAATAGAGCTGTGTCTTCATATGTTAATGAGGATAATTCACTAGAAATAGAGATTAGGAGAAGGGACAGTCCAAGTGGCACCACTCTGGATTCTACAACCTAAGGGAAAGGATTGATTTCTGACAGGGAGAGAGGCATTTCCTTCATTGTAACCTGGCAAAAAGGATAACAGGGCCGAAGAGACAGGAAGAACCATACATTTAGCAATGGGAAGATTAGGGAACTTGCATTTAATGGCTTCTATTCTTTCTCAATAAAGGATAAAGCAAGACCATCAGCTGAGAGCAAGACTGGTGCGTGGAGGTACAAGGAGAAAGAAGGTATACATACAATCGAGTGTCTAGGAAACTGGGAAAGGACGCTTTCAAAGGAAGTACAGTTGCTTGATGGCAGGGAGCAAGACCGAAGGAAAGGCAGCGGATGGTTGTATGATGTTCTCCAGCAACGCTCAGCAACGAGGACGCAAGCCAGAGAGGGCAGGAGTTTGACTGGGATTGGGATTACTTAGGGGAGAGCAGTGAGGGAGACAGGGGCAAAGGAGCGAGGAGTCCTTTTCAGCACAGGATAATCATGGATCCTAGAATCTAAACTGGATAAAGAGGGAGGTGGAAGCAAGTGGAGGCTGGTAGATAGTGAGAAAGGTCAGGTTAAAGATAGCCGAGTGAGCAGTAGCCCAAGAGGACTGGAAACATTATAGACGGGGACAGGGAATACGTAGAACTGAAATTCTGGAGGTGGTGAAGTTTCTAGAGGTAAGTCTAGTTTGTGACCACGAGGGGTGGAATGGAGTTGAAGAAAAGGGAAAGGTTCCTGGAGAAGGGAAGTTTAAGGAATGGAGAGGTCCCAAGCACATGAAAGATTAGCTAGAGGGAGAGAATGCATAGAGAAGACAATCTGCAAGGACAGATCACCCACCAGATGGAGGGGCCATCGAAAAATGACAACAGAAGGGATGGAAAGAAAAACTGAGCCAGGAGCAAAGACATCAATGAGTAGGAGAGAGAAGGTAACTAGGTGACCAGATGACAGCTCAGGCAGGGATAGAGTGGTGAGAGCGAATGGTGTGATCTCTAAAAGAGTAACTTCTTTGTAGGGCCACGTGGGAGAAATGGTGTGAAAGGATCAATGGAGAGCCAGAAGGAAACTACTCCATAGAACTGGCCCTAAGGAATAGCAGGGGGTGGCGGAATTTGAAATTAGAAAGTTATTTCAATTTCTAGAATGCCTGGGTGGCTCAGTCGGTTAAGCGTGGGACTCTCGATTTTGGCTTAGGTCATGATCTCACATTTTGTGAGATCGAGTCTTGCTTTGGAGTCCGTTTGGGATTCTCTCTCTGCCTCTCTCTGCCCCTCCCCTGCTCATGCTCTCTCTCTCCCTCTATAAATAAATAAACATTAAAAAAAATTCTCTCTCTTCCTCTGCTCCTCCCCTGCTTGAGTGCATGCATGTACACATGCTCTCTCTTAAAAAAAAAAAGGAAAAAAAAAAGTCATTTCAATTCCTAATGAAAACACTATAATTTAGAGAAGGGTTATCTATCTTCTTATGCTGCAAATAGGAAGAAACTTAAATTTAGTGGCTTGTTCAGCTTGTTTGGGATCAGTCTAAGAAGGAATAGTGCAGCCAGTTTCTTCGGAATCTGATGCTTAGCATGGGAACATGAAAAGACCACTGACCATGGAGTGGTAGAGATGCCTCTGGTCTCTTGCCCTGTGATTGATGACTTTAGTGAAACACTTGACCTTCTGAATCTCAGCTTCTTCATCTATAAAACATGCATAATCTACCCCCATCTAAACAACACTGTTTATGTTACACAGTATATGCAAGTGCTTTGAAATTTTTTCAGTTATATTTATTTAGGTATAGGGGTAATTCTTTGCTCCACTAACATCTGACCATCGAGTTTTTATTAGGAATTATTTTCCTTTCTTATCATTAGATAATTTATCATCATGGGGTAACCTAACTAAAATACAGTGAAAGGTCTGTCCAGTGAGGCTTACTATATATGAGGCACTTTACATTTTCTCAGCTGGTCTCATTTAATACTCCCACCAACTGTAATGTGCTTTCTGTGGCCACCACACTATGGGGCTGCTGATGCTACTTGGGAAAAACATCACAGATGCCCAAAGTGAGCTCTACCTGTCACTTTACTAGTCACTGGAGAACCAAGTGACTTCTACGTGCCCAGCACAGCTGCCAAGGAAGTCACTTTTTGTGTGAGTGGTGTATGACTTAAGGTATGCATTCATCATGCTCCTTAGGGTCGATGAGCCCGAAGGCTGTAGTAGTTGTATGTACTGTTCCCTGAATGTCCACAGCCCCAGAAACACCTTAGGATCATGAAGGTGAACATTTGTTACTTTTCGCTGCTCCTGTGATTTAGGTAGATTTTTCCCCTTAATGGTATTTTTAGTGCGGCGTGGTCAGCTTATGATCTCAGTCCTGATTCCCATCTTGCCCTTGACTGTGTATACCTATGCTTATCCAAAGGCAAAGGTTCTCATTTGTTGCCATGTAAATCTCAAAACGTGCTTACTTTAAGAATGGAATTATCCTGTCTTGTATTTTTGGTATCATAGCCTTCCAGTAAACAGCGACGAGTGGTATTTCCTGATCCAGCAAACTCTGCCAGGTTTAGATCTGCAAAGCCCAGCTATGAAAAGAAAGGGAATTATATTAATAGAATATCTACTAGGCTTCTATCATATTCTCCTGAAAATAAACATTCAACCCATGGTCTAGCAAGTCTTCTCAAACAACGATCATTTGCAATTTTGGCCATCTTAACAATATCTGCTCCATTATTTGCTTAATGTGTATCTTTAGATTGGGTCACTTTTTTGTTAAAATATATTACCTCTTCTATTCTTGTCTTAAGCAACATGATCTCTGAAATCACAGATTTGGTGTGCTAAACATATCATTTTTTCTGTACACACTGAAATATATAACTGTTGAAATAAGAATAATGTTTATCAAACAATTAAAATCATTCCAAGTAGCAGTAGTACTCAGCCCACACTGTGGGAAACAGCAGCAGACCAATCATGATCATTTGCATATTCACACAGAAAAGTGATGAGACTTTCTTCTCCCTGTTCCGGTTCTGGCTCCTTTCCCAGTTCACCCCTGGTGACTGCAGACAGTGGCAGGTTATTAAATTCTTACTTTAAAATTTTTCAAAATGTTTTATTTATTTTTGATACAGAGAGAGACAGAGCATGAGAAGGAGAGGGGCAGAGAGAGAAGGAGACACAGAACTGGAAACAGGCTCCAGTCTCTGAGCTAGCTGTCAGCACAGAGCCTGACGTGGGGCTCGAACCCACGAACGTGAGATCTGACCTGAGCTGAAGTCGGAGGCTTAGCCAACTGAGCCACCCGGGAGCCCCTAAATTCTTACTTTAAATGCAAGAAGCAGAACGATTTAAATGTATCAAACGTTTTCTTTGGTATAAGCCCCTTCTTCACCACCTTTCACATTGCCTTCCTGATCTCTCTTAATGAAACTTTCTTCTCCCCTTCCCCAAAGCCATACCCCACATCTACTCTCTATGCTGCTATCCAGAAGTTCAATTCAAGCCTGTTCTTCCCGCTATTATGCCCCAGGTTCAGCCCCCAGTTCCTGCAGCTACCAATGATTGTCCTGCACTCTTCCCTCTGATGTTGTTCAACTTTGATTTCCCATTTCCAAGCAGTAGAGCCCCATTTTTTTTTATAAACTAAGTCTGTTCTACATGACTAAATGTATATAGAGTCTTTTATTAAAAACAGCAAAAAATGTTTTGAATTTGCAATAAGCACATCTCCCTGAATACCTAAGAAAAAGCACTAGCCATTTCAAACACTATGATTTTAAGCTGCCTGTTTTAAGATTTAAAAACCCACTGGACACATATGAATGGATTCGAGATGAAGATTTTAACTACAGGCTGGAGCATTAATTTAGTAGCTTTTATTAAAAATTTTTTAAAGGTTTCTTTATTTTTGAGAGTGAGACAGAGAGAGCATAAGCTGGGAAGGGACAAAGAGAGACAGAGACACAGAATTAGAAGCAGGCTCCAGGCTCTGAGCTGTCAGCACAGAGACCGATGCGGGGCTTGAACCCACGAATTGTGAGATCATGACCTGAGACAAAGTCGGACGCTTAACAGACTGAGCCACTCAGGTGCCCAAAGTAGCTCTTAATTGGTACTAAAAGAATGAAGAGTAAGAACTTTGAGACCAATTAAAGGGCCACAATTGCTCAATGCAGTAAGTCAGAACACATCAGGCCACAGGTGACATCTGCCTAATCTTCACATGGCTATTCTGGCCTTACTGCCTTTTAGGGGTTCAGCAGAATAGCCTGGATGCTTCCAGGGCAAAGCCACATCCAAATGAACATGTGAAGAGTCATGTGGCTATCTGATCACACATCATCCAAAGGCTCTATTTCATACATTATCCTTTCTCTTTAAACCTCCAGCACCTCCTTTCCATCCAAACTCTCTGCTGATGCCTTGCTTTCTAATTTACTTAGAAGGTAAAAGCAATCAAAACAGCACTTAACTTCCACAAGCTCTTACTGCCAGCCACATCCACTCACCTGCCTGCAGCGAGACCTGCTTACTCTAAGTGACCTGGCTGTGCTCCTATGTGAGGCCACCCACTCTCCTCTGGCCTACTCAAGTTCACTGCCTCAGGGATTCCCTCCTCTCTTCCTCATTCTCAACCTTCCCTTCTCTACTGAACCATTCCCCCTACCACCACATGGATCCACTGGAGTGGATCTGAATGAACAAAAGAAAACCTCATCTCACATTTCTGTCCAGTCTGTTGGACTATTTTTCTGCTCCCTTTAATAGCAAAGCTCCTTGAAAGAGCTGTCTATGTTGACTGTCTCTGGTCCCTTCATCCTTAGCCACCACCTTGTCAGCCTCATTTCCCCCACTCTCTTATTTATTCTTCTGGACACAGTATCCTTTTCCTTGCAAATGCCAAGGCCACCTCAAGGCCTTGAACACTTACTGTTCTTTTGCCTGATACATTCTCTCTGAGATCTCATAGCTTTCCTCCTCACTCCATTTAGGTCTATGTTCAGATGTCATCTAAGGGACCTTCTGTGACCATTCTAAATGCCTTGCCTCCACCCTCCCTCCTCAACCCTGTAGTTGTCCCTATTTACCCTTTACCTGCCTTGTTACTCTCCTTAGTAGTTGTTACTGTATCATGTACATACATATTTCGTATTTATTTTATTTACTGTCCATCCCCTCCAACCTTCCATGAGAATGTAAGCTCCACAAGGGAAGGGATTTGGGTCTATTTTGTTTACTGTTGTATCTCCCGTATCAGAATAGCGCCAAGAACAATGCCTGCCATTTGGTAGGAGTAATACGTATCCGTTGAAAAAAAACCAGCCCAGTGGCTTACTATCCACCATTAGAATGCCAGTATTACAGTGTCACTATGCATAATTCAAGGGAAAAAAATGAATCTGGTATGTCATCACTAAGAAAGCATATTAAAAGTGGGGTATGTCAATGTGATGTTTTAGGCTGCAGGCCATCATTTACTGAGCACTTTTTATGTGCTAGGCCCAGTTCTGGACCCTGCAAAACGGTGATGAACAGGACAGATAAGAGCTTACATTCTAGTGAGGCACAAGAGAGTCCATATTTCCTTATGAAATGAGATAACCGTCTCATTAAAATGGCATGTATACATAGATACTAGCTATATCTGTGGTAGATATTACTTCATTTGGCAAATAATAATTTTGAGCATCTACATTTCAGGCAACATTAGGCATAGGAATATAAATAATTCCTATTCTCAAGGAGCTCACGGTTTAGTGAGGGAAGAAAGAAAGAAAAAAATTCTTATAAAAAGTCTAAATGTTGTGGCAGAAACCACGTTAAAGGGACGGGGCTGCGTTTTACAAACCGGACCATGAGGCTTTGCGTTTTCTCTCTCGCAGCCAGCGCCGAGAGTGATGGGGATCTCTCGGGACAACTGGCACAAGCGCCCCAAGACCGGGGGCAAGAGAAAGCCCTACCACAAGAAGTGGAAGTATGAGCTGGGATGCCCGGCTGCCGACACTAAGATTGGCCCCTGCTGTATACACATAGTCCGGGTTCGGGGAGGCAATAAGAAGTACCGTGCCTTGAGGCTGGAAGGGGGGAACTTCTCCTGGGGCTCCGACTGTTATACGCGCAAAATAAGGATTATTGATGCTGTCTACAATGCATTCAACAACGAACTGGTCCGCACCAAGACCTCGGTGAAGAACTGCATCATGCTCACTGACAGGAAGCCTTACCAGCAGTGGTACGGGTCCCACTATGCACTGCCCCTGGGCCGCAAGAAGGGGGCCAAGCTGGCTCCCGAGGAGGAAGAGATTGTAAACAGAAAACGATCAAAGAAAATTCAGAAGAAATACGATGAAAGGAAAAAGAATGCCAAAATCAGCAGTCTCCAGGAGGAGCAGTTCCAGCAGGGAAAGCTGCTTGCATGCATCGCTTCAAGACCAGGCCAGTGTGGCCATGCAGATGGCTATGTGCTGGAGGGCAAAGAGCTAGAGTGCTATCTGAGGAAAATCAAAGCCTGGAAAGGCAAATAAATCTTCCTCCTTTCTTTCTTTGGTCATGTAATAAAGGTGTTTGTTCTGCCTGGTTAAAAAAAAAAGTCTAAGTGTTGTGACAGAGGAAGGCACAATTACAAGACAGAAAGGAAAAGAAAATTTCTCAGAAGAAAGAACAAGTAAACTGAGAGTTTAATGTTCTAAGAGTTGACAGGACAAGGGAAGGGGAAGCACATACCTGGCAGGGAAACTGTCAAGTCACAAGGCAAAGAGGTTAA
Source organism: Suricata suricatta (assembly GCF_006229205.1). NCBI lineage: Eukaryota > Metazoa > Chordata > Mammalia > Carnivora > Herpestidae > Suricata > Suricata suricatta. The sequence continues at coordinate 52,745,580 of NC_043707.1, forward strand.
AAGAACATGACATAGTCCAGGAAGTTTCTGAGTACAGTATGTCTGAAGCATAATAAGTGACTGAGTGGGGCACCTTAGGGGCTTAGTCAGTTAAGTGTCCAACTGCTGATCTTGGCTCAGGTCATGATCCAGGATCGTGGGACTGAACCCAGTGTTGGACTCTGTGCTGATGCCATAGAGCCTGCTTGGGATTCTCTCTCTGCTTCTCCCCCATCTCCGGTCACACCCTCTCTCTGTCTCTCAAAATAAATAAGCTTAAAAAAAAAGAGAAATTCACTCTGGAGAAAAAGGTGAGTGAGTAAGTATATATATGTACAGACATATGATCTGTAAACCGAGATGGGTTTTGGGTTAAAGACTTTTCATTTTGTTTTTCTTTCCAGGCAATAGACAGCTGCTGAAGAACTAAAAGTGCAAGAATGGTCGTGCTTGAATTTCAGAACGATCACTGGCAGTAATGTAGAGGATGGAGAGAGGGAGATGTCAGAGGCAGAGAACAACAGGTAAGAGGGCAGTGCAGATTTTAAATAAGAAATAATGAAGGCATACCTAAGGCCCTGGCCTTGGGAGTGGAAAGAAGGGATGGTTTTTAAATTAGAAGGGGGAAGTCACAGGATTTGTTGATCATAGCAGATACTGTTTTTTGCCTACCCACCATTATTCAATGTTCGGATGTTTCTTGTTAGCAGAACCCTGATTTTATTCAAGTGTCCATTCTTAGCTCATCCATGTACAAAAGAAAAGTAACCCAACCTCTAACTCATTGTTAAACTGTGAGACTAATCACGTGCTGGCCATGGCAACCCATTCCTCTTGCCCATGACTGATTTAGGAGTGGGCATATCATCAAGTTGTGGCCAATGAAAGCTATGGGGAAATCCTCTGAGAGCCAACCAGGAAGTTTTCTCACTTGAAGAAAGCCATACGGAGAGAAGCAGATGGATTTTGTCATATGTGAACATGTGGACTAAAACTCGAGTTACCTGATGACCTTGAGAAGAGCTAGCCAAGGACAAAGTCATCACATAGAGAATGGAAGGATGAAAAGAGAAACGTATCAGAGGTTCTTGATGATGCTCTTCACTTAGCAGATAAACTAATCCTGGAGCAGCTCTCACATCTCAACTCTATTTCATACCTACTTGTTTTGTAACATTAAAATCTCTAGGTGAGAAGGGTATTCTGTTACTTATAGCAAAGAACATCCTAATTGACACTGCAACAAAGTAGTTTTAAGGAGTTAGGTAGACTTGATGGCTGAAGCTAGTGCCCCGTCCTTGGCTCCAATGACTGAATTGATGGAGATACCATCAGAGACTGAAAATAAAAGAGTAGTATGTGGGTTTCTGGTAGTATTACTAATGACTAATTCCTATTCAGCAAAGAGGTGAGTGCACTCATTAGTAATTCCATATAGCTAGTAAAAGTATAAAGGAGATCAGTGATCCTATATATACAAGTGCTAAGAGAGCACAGAGGAGAGGTCCTATTTAAGTGGTGGGGAGGTGGGACTGGGAATACTTCCCAGGAGAGAATGAATTAACAGATCCTATTGCTTAATGGAAACCAGAGATCATCTAGTAAGGAAGTTGAAATGCAAGAATAACATCCCATAATTAGCATTTAGAAAGAATATGCCTATAGTTTACTGTTGGATCCAGTTGTTCAATCTCCAAGTTGCTTTATTTGTTTTATTTATTTTTTTAGAGAGATCATGAGCTGGGAAGAGGATCAGAGAGACAGAATCCCAAGCAGGCTCTGTGCTGAGCATGGGGCTCAGTCTCACAAACCTGGGATCATGACCTGAGCTAAAATCAAGAGGCAGACGCTCAAGGAACTGAGCAATCCAGATGCCCCTCCAATTTTTATTTCAATTTGAAATCTTTATTTAAAAACAGCCAACTTGAACAGGAATTAGAAGAGCAAACCATTTGAGGACCACCTGGGTGGCTCAGCTGGTTAAATGTCTGACTCTTGGTATCAGCTCAGGTCATGATCTTGTGGTTGTGATCTCATAGTCATGAGATTGAGCCCTACATTGGGCTGTGTTTGAGTGTGGAGCCTGCTTGGGATTCTCTTTTCCTCTTTCTCTATGTCCCTACTCTGCTCATGTATGCATGCCCTCTCTGTGAAAATAAACACACATTAAAAAAAGAAGAGCAAACCATTTGATTTTAAAGCTTATAAATAGCAATGAGCTATACTGTAAGTTCCAAAAGAATTAAAGAACATCCACTTACCTTTGCATATGCTTTTCCACCTTTTAATTCCTGTCAAAGATAAAAAACACTATAAAGATATCATATGATTAAAGATATAAAATTAAGTATATGTCAAATAATCCTGAAGTAGTTATTTACATATTTACAGACTGGAAAATATTGATAGTAAATTTCTGATGATCTTAAATTCAATTATTTGGATGCCCTTCCCACCCCACTCCCCAAATTACCAAAATTTTATTTTAGAATTTAACTTAAATCTGAAAGAGACAAACAGTAAGAAGACAAGCTAATATTTAATATATTCTGAAGGAGAAATTACTAAAGTATCCTAGACACACTGCAAGAAACTGAATCACCAAAGAAAGGTTAAATTACTTGGTTACCAAAAAACTTACTTACTTAGTAAGCACATTAATAACACTGTAGAAAGATTTTCATAAGAGCTGAAGCCCCCACCCCAGAGGTAACCACTGTTACCGTTTTAGGAACAGTCCAAAAGATGCCATGTATTCTCTTTTTATTCAAAAATACCATACTACACACAATGTTCTATACCTTATACACACAGACACACAGACACACACACACACACCATAAATATTGTTCCATGTTAGCATAGTAGAAGCCCTCTTAATGTGACAGGCAAAAGTGAAAAATAACAAAAAATAATATATAGATATCTTAACATTTTAATTTCAATATGAAATTTGTAACTGTACACTTATTTGCCAAATCTCTGGATTTAGGACACCACACAGATGTGCGAATTAAATGTAAAACACTTAGAACAAAGCCCAGCACACAATGTATACTCTGTACATGAGGGTGAACCCTCAATATACGAGGGTCAAACTCTCTTCTCTTGACCTCCTTTAAAAAATGTTTTCGTTGAATGGAGTTGTCTCATCTTTCTTGCATAAATGAAATACATAATACATTATATATCATTTCCATCTTTTTATTATTGAAGTATAGTTGACATACATTATATTAGTTTTAGGCACACAACACAGTGACTTGACAAATCTAAACATTACACAATGGTCGCCATGGTAAGTGTTATCACCATCTGTCACAATACAGCCCTATTACAATATTAGTAACTAAATTCCCTTATGCTGTACTTTTCATGTCTATGATTTATTTTATAACTAGAAGTTTGTTCTTCTTAGCCCATTTTACTGACTTCTGTCATCCCTTCATCCCCATCCCCTCTGGCAACCAGGAGTTTGTTCTCCGCACTTTTGAGTCTGTTTCTGGGTTTTGATCATTTGTTGTGGTTTTTAGATTCCACATATAAGTGAAATCCTATGGCATTTGTCTTTCTCTGACATTTCACTTAGCATAATACCCTTTAGGTACACCCAGGTTGTTCCGAACAGCAAGATTTCATTCTTTTTTATACCATTTCCATCTTTCAGGTGGCAAATTTAGGTTCTCTGCTCCTCCCCTTTCAATGGACAGCTGCATTTTCTGGTGAAGTGCCAGCCGCGTCCCTGAGACATGATGGTGAAGGTCAGAGGAAATGGATTTAGCTGTACTGGGCACCCGGACATCAGGGCTGCCTTTAACTCCAGCAAAGTGGGTATTGTCACCGTCAGTGAACCCTTCACTGACCTCAACTACATGATCTACAGGATCCAGCAGGGGTCCATCCATGGCACATTCAATGGCCCAATCAAGTCAGAACAGGAAACTTTTCATCAATGGAAAGTCTATCTATCTCCATCTTCCAGGGGTGAGATCCCACCAACATCAAGTGGGGTGATGCTGGTGGTGGGTATGTTGTGGAGTCCTGTGGAACCTTAATCACCATGGAGAAGGCTGGGGCTCACTTGAAGGGTAGGGCTAAGACGGTCATCATCTCTGCCTATTTTGCAGATGCCCATGTTTATGATGGGCATGAGCCATAAGAAGTATGACAACTCCCTCAGGATTGTCAGCAATGAGTCCTGCACCACTAACTGCTTGGTCTCTCTGGCATCATCCATGATGGATGGCATCATGATTTCATGCCATCACTGCCACCCAGAAGACCATGGACGGCCCCCTTGAAAGCTGTGGTGTGGTGGCCAAGGGGATGCCCAGAACATCATCTGTGCTTCTACTGGCACTTTCAAGGCTATAGGAAAGGTCACTTCTGAGATGAATGGGAAGTTCACTCGCAAGGCTTTCTGAACCCCCAGCGCTAACGTGTCAGTTGTGGATCTGACCTGCCATATGAAGAAAGCTATTAAATGTGATGACATCAAGAAGGTGGTGAAGCAGGCATCAGAGGGCCCCCTCTGGGGCATCCTGGGCTACACTGAGGACCAGGTTGTCTCCAGTGACTTTAGCAGCGACACCCCGCTCCACCACCTTTTATGCTGGGGCTAGCATTGCTCTCAATGACCACTCTTTCAAGCTCATTTCCTGGATGGCAAATGAATTTGGCTACAGCAACTGGGTGGTGGGCCTTATGGTCCACATGGCTTCCAAGGAGCAAGAGCCCCCTGAACCACTAGCCTCAGCACGAGGAAGAGAGAGGTCTTTAGCTGCTGGGGAGTCCTTGCCCCAACTCATCCCCCATGTGACACTGAGAATCTCCCAACCTCTACAGTTTCCATCCTAGACATCCTGAAGAAGGGGGGACTTGTTATGTACCATCAATAAAGTATACTGTAGGGCACCTGGGTGGCTCAGTTGGTTAAGCATCTGACTTTGGCTCAGGTCAGAATCCCAGTTTGTGAGATCAAGCCCTGAATTGGGCTCTGTGCTGACGGCTCAGAGCCTAGAGCCTGTTTTGGATTCTGTGTCTCCCTCTCTCTCTGCCCCTCCCTTGCTCATGCTCTCTCTCTCTCAAAAAACAAATAAACGTTAAAAAATTAAGTTAAAAAAATAAAGTATACTATACTCAGCTAAAAAAAAGTGGTGAATTTAAATAACATGAGAAGCAATCTATGTAAACTCTAATATCATGAATATTTGCTGCCCTTCCCCTTTCCTGTTCCACTGATGTCAGGCATGGCCATTCCATTAGATCTACCCCCATTATGAATTATGAAATTATTCTTCTTAGGTTATTGTGATATCTCTTAATAGCACCTTTCACTAAATAAAGCAAAACTTGCCTTAGATGATTCCTGTCTCTTCTAGCTAATTCTTTGCTCCACTCTACAGCCAAACTCCTCAAAAGACTTCTCAATTTGCTGTATCCTACTTTATATTCAATCTACTTCAAATATGTTTTTTGTCCTCATCTTCTCTCTGCAATTGCTCTTAAGATTATCAATGATCTTCATTTTTGTTAAAGCCAAAGTCTCTGTCTTCATCTTACTTAACCCCTCAACAGCATCTGATAAGATTGGCCACTCCACTTCCTTTCCTACATCATTTGCCTGGTTTTACTCCTACCTTAATGGCTGCTGCTTCTCACTTTCCTTTGCTGGACTTACTTCTATATTAACCTCTGTAGAAAGCATGCTAGTTGTACTCTAATTTTCCATTCTCCCACTCTCCAAAGTAATAGAAACCTGTACTTTTAGATGGGTATCTGGCTACCCAAAATAATGACATTTTATACCTTCTTTTTAGGCTATGGCAGTATGACTAAGATCTGGCCAAAAGAATGTAATATGTGATACATAGGAATTCTTTCTGTTCTTCTGCTAAGAGTAATTTATACGTCCTCTGAGTGATAGAGTGATCTAGGACTTGGTTCAGGGTCTCTTGTCTTCTCTGTCTATATAATCCCCCTGGGTGAGCCCATTCAGGTCTGTTCCTTTAAATAAAAGCTGTATGCTGGTTACTCTCATGTCTCTGTCTTTAGTCTGACTTCTCTCCTGAGTACCAGGCCAGTATCTTTACTTTTTTGTTTCTTAAAGTTTATTTATTTTGACAGAGAGAGAGAGAGAGACAGAGAGAGAGAGAGAGAGCGAGCGAGCAAGTGAGCATGCATGAACTGGGAAGGAGCAGAGAGGGAGAAAGGGAGAGAATCCCAAGCAGCCTCCACACATCAGCATAGAGCCTGATGCAGGGCTTAATCCCGTTAATGATGAGATCATGGCCTGAGCCGAAATCAAGAGTTGGATGCTCAACTGACTGAGCCACCCAGCTACCAAGACCAGTATCTTTAAATGACTAATGAACATCCTTGCTTGAAATCTCATAGACACCTCCAATTTAACATGGCCAAAACAGGTCTGCTGATCTCTTCTTATTGGTTCCCTAAATTATTTCACTCTGAGACTTTACCATTTTATTAAACAGCACAATTACCTATATATATGTTCAGGCAAAGGTCTAAGATATCATCAATTCTTTCTCCCTCATTTACCACATCCAGTCCATTAGTGGGGGGTCTACCTTGCAGAATCCATCCTGAATGATACCATCTCTGTGGTTACAGTGCCACACCAATACAAGCATTTCTCACCTGAACTATCCCCACCACCTGTGTGGTCTACTGCAATGCATCCCCCACACAGAAGCAAAGTAATCTTAGAAGATCATATATCTCTCCTTAGTAAAATCCTCAAATGGATTCCAATCTAATTCAAATAAAATCCAAACTCATTACCATGTCCTATAAGGCCCGACCTGATCTAGTGTCTCCAACCTCAACACCAAGAGCTTTCCCTCTCCATATTACTATCTTCAGCCAGGCTGGTCTTCTGGGATCCAAACATGCCAGATTTGTTGTTTATCCTAAATGGGGTTCACAGTACTTTGGAATCTGTGGCTTGATATTTTTCATCAGTTTTAGAAGATTCTCCACCACAATTTCTTCCTCTCCTTCCAGGGTTCCAATTACATATATGTTAGACCTTTATACTGTTTCCATGTCTTATATTCTTTTCTGTATTTTCTACTCTTTTCTTTTTTTTGCTCTGTGATTTTGTCTGTATATTTTCTTTTGTCATATTTTCCAGTTTTACCAAACCTCTCTTCAGTTTTGGTAAACCTGCTGTTAAATCCATCTGCTGAGATTTATTTTCATCTACTTGGTTTTAAATTTTCTCAGTTCCAGAATTCACTTTGTTTCTTTATGGTTTCTCTAATAAAATTCCCCATATCAATCACTCATCATAGTTATTGTAAAAGTTTGTTCTGGTCCTCTCAAGATCTGTATCTTCTATGGATCTGTTTTTATTATCTATTTTCCTTTTGATGTTTGGTCATGCAATCATGTCTCTTGGTAGCTTGATAATTTTTTGTGCATGATAACTTGAAGAAGTAATTTGAGGTTCAGAGTAATGTTATTTTCCTTCAGAGAAGATACATATTTGCTTCTGGCAAGTTCTGATAGGGGCATATCACCTTCACCCAAGCAGACAGTAAGCTGATTAGAAGCCGAGTTTCAGTCTTTTTACAGGCTGATCTATATTCACTACACTCCTTCTAGGTTGAAACTCTTAGGGAATCCCAATGAAAAGCTCAGGGTATTTACCAAGGTCCTTCATGCTGATGGGTCCTGGACCCCAGTTTTTGTCCCATTAGTCCTGTAAAACTGCTGTGAGCTCAGCTTCTTAGTCACTGCTTTCAGCGCAGCTTATTAACCACTGCTTGCAACTTAACAAGTGCTTGGAGGGAAAGAGCAATGCCAAATGTCAGGCTCGTCTCTTTATGCTTCCCTTGTTTATGATTCTAAGCTTCTTAAGTCTTTACTGTCAGTGACAGCTTCTGATACCTTCAAGCAGCTGTTTCTAATATTCTATCTAGCTTTTCCGGTTGTTCTCAGAGGGACAGGGGGTCTTTAATAAGCTGGCCCATTAATTTCAGAAGCATAAATCTCCAGTCTTATAATCTTAGGGCCTGTTATGGATTGCATTATGTATTTCTCCCCTCAGCCCCCAAGATATTTTGAAGTTCTAACGCTCAGTACCTTGGAATGTAATCTTACTTGGAAATACACAGGTAATCTAGTTAGAATGAGGTCCTAATCCAATATGACTGGTACCCTTACAAAAAAGGAGATTTGAATGTAGATATAGATACACTACAGAGGAAAGAGGATGTGTAGACATAAAGGGAGAAAGCAGTCACTTAACTGGAGTGATGGATCTACAAGCCAAGGAATGCCTGAGGCTACCAAAAGTTAGAGGAGAAAGGCATGGAACAGTTTCTTTTCTGAAGCCTTTAGAGCATGGCCCTGCTGACACCTTGATTTTGACTTCTGACCTCCAGAACTATAAGAGCATACATCTGTATTGTTTTAAGCCATCCTATTTGTGGTATTTTGATACAGCAGCTCTAGGAAACGAACACAGGGCCTCTTTACTTGCAGGTAGGGGATGGTTACTTTCATGTGCCAACTTTCTGGGTCATGGGGTGCCCAGATATATGGTTAAATACTATTTCTGGTTATGTCTGTGAGGGTGTTTCTAGATGAGATTAACATTTTAATCAGCCAACTGAAGAAAGCAATCTGCTTTCCTTAGTGTGGGTGGACACCATCCAATCTGTTGGGGGCTTGAATAGAAGAAAGAGGAAGAGGCAGGTTAAATTCTCTCTCTCTGCCTGCCTGAACTGGGACACTGGTCTTCTCCTGCCCTCAGACTAAAACTTACACCATTAGCACTCTTGGTTCTCAGGCTTTGACTTGAACATACACCACTGGTTCCCTGGATCTGGGGACTCTGGACTCAGACTGGAACTATGCCACCAGCAAGCATTCTAGGGTCTCTGGCTTGCAGATGGCAGACTGTGGGTGTTCTCAGCCTCCATAACTATAAGCCAATTCCTTATAATAAATCTATATCTATATCCCTATATCTTGACTCTATAGATTCAGTTTCTCTGGAGAACCTTGATTAATACAAGGCTCTACTCTTACTTTTTCTTTTTAAAAAATCTGTTTGTTTGTTTATTTAGAGAGAGAGAGAGAGAGAGCGCGCGAGCAGGGGATGGGCAGAGAGAGAGAATCTGAAGCAGGCTCCATCCTGTCAGCACAGAGCCCGATGCTGGGTTTGATCCCATGAACCCATGAAATCATGACCTGAGCTGAAATCAAGAGTCAGATGCTTATTAACCTACTGAGCTACCCAGTGCCCCCCAGGTCTTACTCCTTTAGAATGGTCTTTCCCTAAATCTTCACATAGGTACCTCCTCTTCAAATGTTACCTTTCAGAGAAGTCTCTACTGATCCCTCCCCAAATTTTCTAAAATGATCTTTTCTCCCTGAGTTATTCTATATTACCTCATTGTATTAATTTTTTAAATGTTTATTTATTTTTCAGAGAGGGAGGGAGGGAGGGAGGGAGAGAGAGAGAGAGCGAGAGAGAGAGAGAGAGAGAGCGAGAGAGAGAGAATGAGCAGGGGAGGGGCAGAAAGAGAGGGAGACACAGAATCTGATGCAGGCTCCAGGCTGTCAGCACAGAAGCCGATGTGGGGGCTCAAACTCACGAACCGTGAGATCATGCCCCAAGCTGAAGTCTGCTGCATAACTGACTGTGCCACCCAAGTGCCCCATCTCATTGTATTCCGTAAACAACACTTATCACCATCTAAAACAATCTTATTTGGTTACAGGTTTATTCTCTGTCTTTCCTACCACTCTTCCCTCCAGCTCCAACCCAGCAGTAGAGTCCTTGAGGGCAGGAACTCCTTCCAGTTCACCGTGGTCCTTTCAGTGCCTACAATGATACCTGGGAGCTCACATGTTTGTTGACAGGCGATGAATGGCTTCCCTGTGTCCTAGGCAACAGAGTTAATTATCAACCTTTTGGATTGTTGTTAAATTTATAGGTAAAAAAGGGTGCCTTATTTGGAGTTTTAATATATGAGTGAAATTGAGTGATTTTTTAAATGTTTGAAAGCTATTTATATTTTCCTTTTTGTGAAATATATGTTCTGTCCCTTGCCTGATTTTCTAAAGGATTATTGATCTTTTCTTCTTGATTTATTTGAAGGAACTCTTTCCATACCAAGGAAATTAGTCGTTTGACATGGTTTCCAGATGTTTTCCCTTAATTTATGACTTTGCTTAAGGTATTTTTAAAATGTTTATTTATTTATTTTGAGAGAGAGAGAGAGAGAGAGAAAGAGAGAGCATAAGCAGGGGAGGGGCAGAGAGAGAGAATCCCAGGCAGGCCTTGCACTGCCAGCATGGAGCCCGGCTAGGGGCTTGATCCCACAAACCATGAGAGCATGACTTGAGCTGAAACTAAAAGTTGGCCACTTAACTGACTGAGCTCCTGCTGAAGGTTTTTTTCCTTAAGGTATTTTTTTTTTTTTTTTGCAGGAAATGTTTATATAGAGGAGTTTACTAATTTTTCTTTATGGGTTCTTACTTTAATTCTCATGCAGCCTTTTCTCTTTTTTCACTGGATGAAAGACAACAGGACTGGAGAAATTCCCTTGGATCTAAACATGGGCACCATGTGGTGAAGACGGCAGAGTTGCTCTAACAGGTCCAGGACCCCTTTGCTATTACCCAAGAGAGACATAAGTTTTGTCTTGTTTAAGTTATTGGATATTTGGCTATCTGCTTCAGTAGCCTGTCATATGTACTGTAAAATAACAAACATCATTAAAAAAACTTTATTAATTTTTTTGTGGGGGGGGGAGAGAGAGAGAGAGCGTGCGAGTGAGCACACATGCCAGTGGAGGAGAGGCAGAGAGAGAGGGGAGACAGAACCCCAAGCAGGCTCCACATTCAGCGCAGAGCCCAAAGTGGAGCTTGTTCTCACGAACTGTGAGACCATGACCTGAGCTGAAATCAAGAGTAAGACACCTGACTGACAGAGCCACTCAGGCGCCCCTATACCAAACCATCATAATCTGAGGAAATGATTTCAGATGAATAAGACCTACCCTAAGTTAAAAAAAAAAAAAAATTTTTTTGTAACAGACTTTGAGTGTTTTTAATTAGCAGTTATGCTTTACTCTAAACTGGTTGTATGCTTTCTTTTTATTAAAATTCAAAGAATAGCTGGTCATCTTTCAAAAACCATGACTAGAACCCATTTAGTAAAGGTTTAAATATGAGAGCCACAGCAGCAATTAAAGTAGAAAGAGAAGACAGTAGGATGCTTTACTTACATCTTGGTTAACCCTTATAACTTCTAGACATAAAAAATATTATACCCTTAATTTGGATGAGGAAACTGATTTTTAGCAAGTCAGGAGAACTGCCTAAGGTCTCATAATGAGTAAGAGGCATATGTGGGATTCAAACCCAGGTCACTATGACAACACACATCCTGTCACTAAACTGTACTTTCTTCAGGGAAGCCTCTCTGCAATTATTGTGCTCCAAGTCAGACTGTTGTGGAGGTCCATTTTCAGTAAAGGGCTTAGAATCTGCACCTGTATATATGTATTTATGTTATATCTTAACTGAGTAGATTAAGCAATATAAGAATTTAAAACACAGCCACACATAACATAGTGCTATCAGTTCACTCAAAAAGCAGAATAAGGTTAAAAGTACAACCTTTTATTTGATAAAGGAGGATTCAAGACTGGAGTGGAAAAGAACAAGGTAAGGGACTCCTACTTGTCATTCCAAGTCTTTCTCTAATTTTTGAACATATATATGTATTATTTTGGTAATTAAAAAAGTGTATATAAAATGGAACATAGGGTGCCTGGGTGGCTCAGTCAGTTAAGCATCCAACTTTGGCACAGGTCATGATCTCACAGTTCGTGGGTTTGAGCCTCGCATCGGGCTCTGTGCTGACAGCTAGCTCAGAGCCTGGAGCCTGTCTTCTGATTCTGTGTCTCCCTTTCTCTCTGACCCTTCCCTGCTCATGCTGTCTGTCTGTCTCTCTCTCTCTCTCAAAAATAAAAAAATAAATAAAATAAAATAGAACATAAAGGTTACTTTTTAAAAAATGTTTATTTATTTTTGAGAGAGAGAGAGAGAGAGAGAGAGAGAGAGGGAGGGAGAAGAGAGAGAGAATGGGGAGGGGCAGAGAGAGAGGGAGACACAGAATTTGAAGTAGGGTCTAGTCTCTGAGCTATCAGCACAGAGCCCAACACAGGGCTCAAACTCACTGACTGAGAGATTATGACCTGAACAAAAGTCAGGTGCTTAACTGACTGAGCCACCCAGGTGTCCGCATAAAGGTGGTGGAGGGCACTTGGGGGGAAGAGCACTGGGTTTTGTATGGAAAACAATTTGACAATAAAATATTATGGAGAGAAAAAAAAAAAAAGCCAACTGTTTAATTCACCTGTAGTGGTGACAAATGGATTCCCTCTTTTCACCCTCAAAAAGTAGGACCTATATATATTAGGTTGAACCATCTGAGGTATCATCTTTGTAGATTATTTGTAATACATCTCAACCTAATATACGGAAAGGAAATGATGTAAAAAATAAAACACAGCCTTGGAATTAGAGAGATGTGTGTTTGAATCCTCACTTGCTGTTTACTAGCTATGTGAATTTGGGCAAGTGACAACCTCTCTGGGCCTCAGTTCTCCTGAAATTGGAAAAAACATAACACACATTTTTAGTGTTATTCTTAGACATAATATATGTAAAGTCCCTAAAACAATGCCTAACAAAGAGAAATTCAATGAATGACAGGATAAATATATATATAGCATCGTCCCCTCCCCCCCCCAAATAATTCAAATAGGGTTAACACTTAAATGTATAGTGATAGGGAGATAAGCTTCTTGGATAATGATTTATAACTCAGATTTTAAAAATTGTATTTGTCACACTAATTTAAATTACTGCTGCAAGTGTGAAGTGAAATTACATAGAACAGTTCCAATGATAAAGCAGAACTGAATAAAGTGAATCAGTGACTATAGAACTAATTATGGTTTCTGAAAGGGATACGTAATAGGCTATTTTTATACCTTCCTCACAGATACTCTGTAGATACAAGGATCCAGGATCCCGGTGGTGGCACTTGCACTCATTTTGCACATAAATGAGAACTTCTTCCTCCAGTGAACACAGTTTGCTTGCACCACTTCCCTGAGGGAACAAAAAAAAAGAACCCACAAGAAATTACTGATGACAGATTTTAAAAAGTGCACACTCTAAATGTTGTAATTGGATAAACCTGTCAATAATAACTGGATTACTGTAACTCCCCCTTCCCAAACTCATAAAAGCCCTGCCCCACCTTTGTTCGGGGCTCTCAGCATGGCTCCACCACGCCTGTAAAGTCTGTGAGCCCGAGTTTAGGCCCCAGCGAGCCTAAACCCGTAATAAAGCCCTTTGCTTTTGCAAAAAATAAAATAAAATAAAATAAATAAAATAAAAAACAAAAAAGTGCACATACTCTTTTACTCAAGTTTTATAATGCAAAAGTGATAAAGTAAAAGCCCGTATTTGGAAACATGAAGAAAACAAATCATAACAATGTGATCTGAAAATCTCTAGGTTTAATTATCCACAGAAACTTAAAAGTGAAATTACTTATCAATTTGATCAATATACATTGAAACGTCACTACTCATTCATTACAGCACATAATACACATTTATTTTAGGTGTGCTGGCCACGTGCTAGGTGTTTGAAATATGAAGATGAGAATGACCGTGTTCCTAACCTTGGAGGGCTTATAGTTTACAGTTAGTATGAGAGACAGAAATATAAACAAGTACTTATTCTGAAATGAACTACTGTTATAGTTCCACTCCTGTAAAGGAGTATGCTGAGCTTCAAGGAACTTGGTTGTTCCTGTTGCTGAGATCATTAACGTATCAGGAATCAGAGGCAACATTAAAAAAAAATCTCTGTATTTTATTAAAAAAAATTACATAAAAACTTTTAGTTAAAGATGACAAGTTGAGGGCAGGTATTAACCTCTGCTCCCTCTCCAAAACATTCTATGTTAATTTTTAAAGCATTATTTAGCAAGGACAAAGTGAATCAGAGAGGAGTCAAAAATAAATGACCGGGGATGAATAAGTGATAATGACTTAGCAAATCCAAGAAAGCTGAACATTAAGCTAGTAATGGTGAGGCCAAGAGCAGGTATCTTAGCCTTGTGTAGAAGTGGAATGAAGGAGAGACAAATGGCAGCAGAACGGACCCCTCAGATCTTCCTGACTTCTACAGAAGACTGGGATTTAGTTTCCTGATGAGGGAAAATGGGGATCTTTGTACTACCTGACAGGAGGGAAGGTGCTGAAAATGGCACCATGACATCATCATATTGAGTGGGGTGGGGTGGATGGGTGGACACATGATAGAAGATAATTTACTGAATGCTGAGACTTCCAACCTTCTACCCCTAACCTGGGTCCTCAGAATATACTCTTTAATAAAATATAGGAAGAACAATCTACGGGGAACCCCAACCAGCCCCAAGGAAAAGCTCTAATGAGATGAATGTTGACGGTGACAAAATTGCTCCGTCAGCTCAATCTACAGTAAATACCTGAGTCAGTGAACACTCTCCACACACATAAAGCTGCTAAGCAACTTTTGCTGCCTCATAGGTAAATATGAGCAAGTATCTGAGGAAAGTCTCTTAATATGAACACACTGAGACCAAAATGAGTAGCAAAGAGGCAACTTTACAAAGCCCGAGTCTATGCTGGAAAAAGAAAAAAAGATTCTCAGAGAGACAGAAATTGCCTCTACTATAAAGGCATAGAATGCTATAAAGCCGTGAATATGGAGAACTGAAGAGTCATCATGGAATCAAAACTATCAGGCTTAATATTCTATTTGTCATTCCATATCCACTCTACCCTTCTCAGTGGCCCAGGAGCCTGGCCTCTATGGACGAGATCAGCCAGGCTCACTTGCCTTCTGTCACTGAATGTAATAAAGGGACAAACATCAGGACAGAGGGTAGGAGAGAGAAGGTGGCATGTTTATTCTGCTGGCTCTTCCCCTGTCAGACCATGTGGGGAATGGGTAAATGACTGGGGACTGCAGTTTTCCACAAATGCCTATAGAACTTAGACTCTAAACGATATGCATTTACAACTTTGTTAAAATAAAAACCAAATCAACAAATTAAAAAACAATGTTAATGGAGTACCTGGGTGGCTCAATTGTTTAAGCATCTGACTCTTGATTTTGGCTCTGGTCATGATCTCACAATTCATGAGTTTGAGCCCCACATCAGGCTTCATGTTGACAGTGCGGAGCCTGCTTGGAATTCTCTCTTTCCATCTCTCTCTCTCTCTCTGCCCTTCCCCCACTTGTGCGCACACGCACTCTCACTCTCAAAATAAATAAAAAAGCCCGCAGTGTCAAGTACTGAAAAAACTGAAAATGGGAACAAGAGTATGTAACATTGCAAGTTATTTCCCCCTAACTGCCTAAAACCCCCCTAAAACCTTCTTTATTGGCTAATATATGAAAACTGAAGCTATCTTAAGGTGTTAGCCAATTATTCTAGAAATTATGTCATAGTACAAAAGTCCATTAATACTCAATGCAAAACTCTAAAACTTTGTTTTATGTTCTACTTTTCATTTGTTTGTGAATAACAATAATTCCTCGACATTACTAAGTATAGAAACACATCTTCAGGCTTTTATCTAGTTTAAAATACCTTTAGAAGGTAGCAGCCTTTACATACTAAATAGTATATGCTATCATTTGCACAAATAGGCAGTTTTAGCCTGAGTAACAAAAATAAAAGAAGTTGGGGTACCTGGGTGGCTCAGTCAGTTAAGCATCTCACTCGCTTTTGGCTCAGGTCATGATCTTGCAGCTTTGTGGGTTCAAGCCCCACATCAGACTCTGCATTGGCAGCACAGAGCCTCCATGGGATTCTTTCTCTCTCCCTCTTTCCCTGCCTCTCCCACACTTGTGGTGTCTGTGTCTCTCTCAAAATAAACTTTTAAAAAGTCTTTAAAAAAATAAAATTATTCCGTAGAGTGAGACAGTAGAAAATGAGGCCTCCAGCCTGTGTCCTCTCACAAAAACAATGGAAACTAATATAATTAGTTTGGAGAAAGGAAACTAATTAATAAAGCTCTAGTAACCAAACCTAAAGAAATGGAGACCCACAGACTGCTTCAAAATAATCATCTTAAAGAAGTTTAATGAGCTGCAAGACAACAGTGATAGACAGTGAAAACAAAGCCAGGAAAATAATACATGAACAAAATGAGAAGTTCAACGAATAGAAACTATAAATAAAGAAAAAGTCTGAGGCTGAAGCACACAATATCTAAACTAAAAAATTTCAACAGCGAGCTTCAATTTTGACTAAGCAAAAGGAAGAATCAGTGAGCTTGAAAACAGGTCATTTGAAATTACCTATTTGGAAGAACAAAAAGAAAGGGATAAGAAAGTGAAGAAAACCTTTGAGATTTATGGGAAAGCATCAAAGAACCAGTACATGTATTACAGCAGTTCTAGAAGGAGAAGAGAAAGAGAAAGGGGCAGAAAACTTATTTAAAGAAATAATGGCTGAAAATTCCCTGAATCTAGGGAAATAAATATCCAGATTCATGAAGTCCAAAATATCTCAAATAGGTTGAACATGAAGAGTTCTACAGCAAGACATGTGACAAATTATCAAAAGTTAAAGAATTTTGGAGGCAGCAAGGGAAAAGGAGCTTGTCATATACAAGGGAACCCCCATAATACTGTTTCTCAGCAGAAACTTTGCAGGTCAGAAAAGAGTGAGATGATATATTCAAAGTACTGAAATAAAAAACTGCCAACCAAGAATACTATACCTGAAAAAACTGTCCTTTAAAAATGAAAGAGAAATAAAGACCTTCTAACATAAAACTGAAGGAATCTGTCATCATTAGACTTGCCTTACAATAAATGCTAAAGAGAGTTTTTCCAGTTGAAATGAAATGACACTAAACAACATGAAACCATATGGAAGTATAAATCTCACTGGTAAAGGTAACTACATAAGCAAATACAAAATAATGTAATATTATAATAGTGGTGCATAAGTCACTTTCAACACTAGTATAAAAGTTAAAAGATAAAAGTTTTGAGAATAACTACAACCACAAAAATTTGTTAGTAGATACACACTATAAAAAAGTAAATTCTGACATCAATAATAAAGTCTGTTGGGGGGACTCAGAAGTGTAGAGGTTTTGTTGGCAACTGAACTTAAGTTGTTATCTGCTCAAAACAGACTGTTATGGGAAGTTTTATGCAAGCCTCATGGTCACCACGAAGAATAAAAACCCACAGCAGATACAAAAAAGATAAAGATTCAAAGTATATCACCACAAAAAAATCAGCAAGTCATATAGGAAGATAGCAAGAAAGGGAGAGAAGAGAAGAACCATAAAAACAGAAAACAATGAACATAATGGCCATACTTGTGTTTACCTATTAATAATAACTTTAGGTGTAAATGTACTAAACTTTCCAATCAAAAGGTACAGAATGGTTGAACAGGTAAAACAAAAACAAAACCCCAAACAAGACCCAACTGTGTGCTGGCTCTAAGAGACTCACTTTAGATTTTAGTGCACACAAGAACTGAAGGTGAAGAGATAAAGATAGCCCATGCAAATGGTAGCCAAAAGAGAGCAGAGCTATATTTGTATCAGACAAAATAGATTTTAAGTCAAAAACAAAGACAAGGTTATTATTTAATGATAAAAGAGTCAATTCAGCAGGAAGATATAACAATTATAAATGTAAATGCACCCAACATCCAAGTATCTCAGTATATAAAGTAAATATTGACAGATCTAAAGGGAAAAATAGACAACAATATAATAATAGTAGGAAATTTCAATACCTCACTCTATATGGGGGCCTATAATAAACAGATCATCCAGACAGAAAAATCAGTACGGAAACAGCAGAACTGAACAACACCACAGATCAAATGGACATTAAAGAAATACAGAACTTTTTACCCATCAGCCGAAGAATATACTTCCTTTCCTTTAAGTGTACATGGGACATTTTTTAGAGGAGATTACATGTTAGGTCACAAAACAAGTAAACTAATATTAAGAAGATCTAAATCATTACAAATATGTTTTCTAACCATAAGGAATGAAACTAGGGAACAGTAACAATAAGGTGGGAAAATTTATTAATATATGAAAACTAAACAACATAGACACTGTTCCAAAGAAGACATGGAGATGGCTAACATACACATGAAATGATGCTCAACATCACTCATCATCAGAAAAATACAAATCAAAACCACAATGAGATACTACCTCATACCTGTCAGAATGGCTAAAATTAACTCAGGAAACAACAGATGTTGGTGAGGAGGAGGAGAAAGGGGAAACCTTTTGCACTGCTGGTGGGAATGTAAACTGGGGCAACCACTCTGGAAAACAGTGTGGAGGTTCTTAAAAAAATTAAAAAAAGAATTACCCTACCACCCAGAAATTGCAATACTAGATATTTATTCAAAGGATACAAAAATGTTGATTCGAAGGGGCACATGCACCCCAATGTTTATAGCAGCACTCTCAACAATAGCCAAATTACGGAAGGAGACCAAATATCCACTGAAAGATGATTGATAAAGAAGATGTGGTATATATATACAATGGAATACTACTTGGCCACCCAAAAGAATGAAATCTTGCCATTTGCAATAATGTGCATGAAACTAGCCTGCATTATGGTAAGTGAAATAAATCAAAGAAAGACAAATATATTACTTCACTCATATGTGGAATTTAACAAATGAAACAGATGAAGGGCACCTGGGGTGGCTCATTTGATTAAGCCTCCAACTCTCAATTTCTGCTCGGATCATGGAATCCAGCCCAATGTTGAGCTCCATGGTTTGGGGCTTGCTTTGTATTCTCTCTCTCTCCTTCTCTCTACCCCTCCCTTGCTCATGCGCTCTCTCAAAATAAATAAACATTAAAAAAAAAAAGAGAGAAATAGAACAGATGAACATAGTGGGAAGAGAAGGAAAAATAAGATAAAAAGAGAGGGAGGCAAACCATAAAAGATTCTTTAAAAATTCTTAAAAAAACATTCATTTATTTTTAAGAGAGAGACACAGAGCATGAGTCGGGGAGAGGCAGAGAGAGAGGGAGACAGAATCTGAAGCAGGCTCTAGGCTCTGAGCTGTCAGCATACAGTCTGATGCAGGGCTCGAATCCACAAACTATGAGATCCTGACCTGAGCTGAAGTCAGACACTTAACCACCTGAACCATCCAGGTGCCTCAAACCATAAAAGATTCTTAAATACAGAGAAGAAACTGAGGGTTGCTGGAGAGAAGGTGGGTGGGGGAATGGGCAAATGGATGATAGGCACTTGTTGGGATGAGCACTGGGTGTTTGACGTAAATGATGAGTCACTGGGTTCTACTTCTAAAACCACTACTACACTGTATGTTAACCAAGTTTAAATAAATAAATTAAAAAACATTTTTTTAAATCTTTTTTATTTTTGAGAAAACATTTTTTTAAATGTTTTTTTATTTATTTTTGAGAAACAGAGAGAGACAGTGCGAGCAGGAAGGGTCAGAGAGAAAGGGAGATATAGAATCCAAAGACAGGCTCCAGGCTCTGAGCTGTCTGTCAGCACAAAGCCCGATGCGGGGCTCGAATCCATGAACCATGAGATCATGACCTGAGCTGAAGCCAGCCGAAGCCAGACGCTCAACTGGCGGGAGCCACCCAGGCGCCCCAATAAATTTTAAAAATAAGGTGAGAAAATTCATTAATACATGAAAACTAAACAATGGCCCTTGAATGACCCTGAGTCAAAGAGGAAACTGCAAGATAATTTTTTTTTAAACTCTCAAGACAAATGTAAACTAAAACACAACAGACCATAACTTATAGATTGTAGCAAATGCAGTACTAATAGGAGGGCTTATAGCAATACATACTTCCAGAAAAAAGGAAAGATCTTAAACAACCTAACTTTACACCCCTGACCTAGAAAAAGAATAAGCGAAGCCCAAAGGTAGCAGAAGGGAGAAACTCTTAAAGATTACAGCAGACAGAAATCAAATAAAGAACAGAAAAAAAAAAATCAACAAAAGAGGTGACTTTTTGGAGAAAGTAAATGAAAAAAAGCAACCCATAGCTAGACTAAGAAAAAAAAGACAGAAAAATAAACTCAGAAATGAAAAAGGAGACATTACAACAGATATTTCATAAATAAAAAGAAACTTAAGTGCCTAAAATGAATAATTATATGCTAACTAACTGGGTAATCTAGAAATCAATAAATTCCTAGAAGCATATAATTTGCCAAAACTGAATCAAGAAGAAACAGAAAACCTGAACAAATGAATAATAAGTAAGAAGATCGAATCATGAATCAAAATCTTTTGAAGATAACAACAAAAAGCCCAGGACTAGATAGCTTCTTGGGTGAAATCTACCAAACTTTCTAAGGAGAATTAAGGCAGAAGAATAAAGAATCTTTCTTCTTCTTCTTTTTCAAAGTTTTATTCATTTTTGAAAGACAGACAGAGAGTGAGCAGGGGATGGGCAGAGAGAGAGGGAGATACAGAATCTGAAGCAAACTCCAGGCTGAGTTGTCAGCACAGAGCCACATGCCGGGCTCAAGCCCACAAACCGCGAGATCATGACCTGAGCCAAAGTCCGCCACTTAAACAACTGAGCCACCCAGGTGTTCCTAATGCAATCCTTCTTAAAGTCTTCTAAAAAGATAGAAGAGAGAGCACTTTGAAATTAATTTTGAGGCCAGCATCACTCTGACACCAAAGCCAAAGACATCACAAAAATTAAGAAAGCTAAAGGCCAGTATCCCTGATGAATACAGATGCAAAAATTCCCAATAAAATACTAGCAAACTGAATTTAATGATACATTATGAGGATCAACCTTCGCAAATCACTGTGATAAACCTCAGTAAAAGAATGAAAGATGAAAACCACATGATCATCTGAATAGATACAGAGAAACAGAGGGATGCAAACTATGAAAGATTCTTAAATACAGAGAAGAAACAAAATTCAGCATCCATCATGATAAAGGCTTTCGACAAAATTAGAGTAAGTAGGAACTTGCCTCAATAAAGACCATGTAAAGGGGCGCCTGGGAAGCTCAGTCAGCTAAGTGTCCAACTGTGGCTCAGGTCATGATCTTGCGGTTTATGAGTTTGAACCCTGAGCTCAGAGCACAGAGCCTGCTTTGGATCTGTGTCTCCCACTCTCTGCCCTCCCCCACTCACGCCATTAAGAAAAACAGTATGGAGTTTCCTTAAAAATTAGAACTAGAATTACCATAAGATCCAGCAACTCCATTTCTGGGTATATATCCTAAGGAAATGAAATTGGCATCTTGAGGAGATATCTGTGCTTCCAGGTTTATTGCAGCATTGTTCACAATAGCTGAGACATGGAAACAACCTAAATGTTTGCTGAGGGATGAACAGATAAAGAAAATGTCACACACACATGCACACACGCAGCACAAATATTATTCAGCCGTAAACAAGAAGTAAATGTAGTCACATGGGTGAGGATAGAGGACATCATTCTAAACGAAATAAGTCAGACACAGACAAATACTACCTGACCTCACCTATATATGGAATCTAAAATAGTGGAACTCATAGAAACTCAGAATACGATGGTGGTATCCAGGAGATGGAAAGTAGGGAAATGGGGGAAGATGTTGGTCAAAGGGTACAAAATTCAGGTAGGCAAGATGAATAAATTCTGGAGGTCACAAGCATGGTGACCACAGTAAACAAAGCTGTATTGCATACTTCAAATTTGCTAAAAGAGTACACCTTAAATGTTCACACCAGGAAAAAAAAAAACAGGCAATTATGTGAGGTGATGGATATGTTAATTAGTTTGTTTGTGGTGGTCATTTTATAATGCTTATAAATGTTTATAATGTGTATAAATCAAAACATCAAGTTCTCCATCTTAAGCATATATAATTAGTCAATTACCTTCAATAAAGCTAAACATTAAAAGTATTTTATGAATGAAATGCTTTGTGCATGTTTTTATACATATTGTACATATTTTTTATGACCTGTGTAGCCTCACCTAATGAAGTCACAAATAAGGCAGATCCATGATCCACTTGGCGAGAATTAAGGCAGTATGCAGACATGGGAATACTGTCTCCCAAATAGTAGACTGGCATATATGCTAGGATTCTGGGATAGGTTCTTATGTGAAAGTAAGAAAGTTTAATGAGCTAGAGATCAGGTTTGCATGAATGAGGGCTCTGGAAAGTGTGTCTGATCATTAATTAACTTATAATGTCACACAATAAAAAATCCTTACTGGAGGAGAAACCCAGAAAGCTAAAGGTAGAACATAAGAGCCCAGCGTAACTATACTCTGGACAATAAATACACTACCAACCACAGTAAATACTTGTTGACTAAATGAATAAGTGTCATAAATCAGTCACAAATAAACACACAATTCCTTCACACTTATTCTTAAATCTACCCTGTTACTGTATCTAGCACCACTACTCTAATCCAGTCACTTGCTTCCCTGAGATATGGCAACAGCCTTCTAAACGGTCCTAACTCAAATCTACCTTCCTCATGCTACCAGAGAGCTCCTTCTAAAACAAATTTGACAGTGTCATTCCTCTGTGTAAAATCCTTCACTGCTTTGCCATATTTTAGAGGATCAGCTCCAGCCTCCTTAAGAACATGGCCATGATGAGGTCCCTGCCTATCTTTCGTCTCTTGACCCTTTCTGTCTCATACTGCTAATCGTTCCCCATTTGCCTCACACGATTTCTCTTCATGTTTTCTTTCCCTTGTATGCCATCTACTCTCCCTTTCAACTTCCAAAGTTTACCAGTTCAATTCATACTCACTTAGTCATTACCTACTCTACAAATCATTCCCCAGCTCAGCCTTCAGGTGAAAGCAAGCCTGGTGTCATGTCTGATGTGGTCTGCTCTGGTTTGCTGAATACCTCAGTGTCCACCATTCAGTGTCCTAGAGGACTGCCAGCCAGGGGAGGGGTGGGTAAGAACTGGCTGACTGGGCTTTCTCCATCATTCCATTCTGTCCTCATCTCCCAAGACATGGTCCTTTCCTTTTTTCTCTGCCTTGTTTCTGGCAGATGCTCCTGTGATTACATATATTTCAAATGAACCAATATTTTATGTTAATTTTAAATATTTGTAAGCTTAAATAATAGTTGTCTATGCCCTTTCTTAATAGGAATTCAGGTAGAACTAGGTATGCTAATTTAAGTAATATTTCTGATTTTATAATATCAGAGTAATAGCCCTACAGTATTAAACAATTTCTCTAAATTAAAAAAATTTTCTGTGCCCAAGGCAATTATTCAGTGTGTACACATACCTACAACTATCCATGCACATACACACAGCTACCAGAAAGCTGTTCAAACCACAGAAACAAAAAATAAAAAGTGGCAAAGCTAGTTCGTGACAGTTTGTTATACTGATGGGTTACCATGGAAACCAACTCAGACTACTTGGCAACTGAGACAAAAGTCACATTAGTAATGTTTTCCGTTATGTGAGTCATTAATTTTCTATGAGTTTTGTATGTTTGCTTATACACTTTCATGAAACAAAGCAAGAGAATAGGACTTTGTGTTGAAACTGTGGAAAGTCAAGTATTTGTAAGATAAATGGTAAAGTTGCTAACTGAAATACACAAGGACTTAAAAGAAGATAAATGTTGCTATGGACATTGTTTATGCTTCAAGAGTAAAAAAAATCTAAAGTCTCAAAAAATTAATATAAAATTAAGTGAACATTATGGATCCATTTTTTATGACTTAGTTACTATACCAGCAAACTGCATTACTTAATATTCTAAAAATAACTTGCACATGTATACTCTACACTTAGATTTAAAATTATGCCATGTCCTGATAATTTGAAGTATTTTTAACTTTTTAGAAGCAGTGACAAAAAAAAAAACTGCTATGAAGTATGCAAGCTGTTTTTCCAGGCAATATTATTGCCGGGAGGTTAAGAGCTTGTATCCAGAGCTAGTCTGCTTAGGTTCAAATCCTGCCTCTGCTATTTGCCAGCTGTCACACTGGACACATTCCTTAACCTCTCTACATTTTCTCCTCCATGATACAGGGGTAGTATCATGATACAAGGGAATTTTTGGAAACTAAGTGAATGTGAATTATTAAATACGGTGTTTGAACAATGCCTGGCTTATAGTGGGTCTCAATAATAAATACTAAAAGTTGTTATTATTAAGGATTTAAGTAGTATGTTTGTTCGTTCATTCATTCATTCACTCATTCTGCTAGTAGTGTTAGACGGTGAGGTAAATGATGATTCATTTATTCATTCATTCATTCTTCTACTAGTGTTAGACAGTGAGGTAAATGATGATCCAGTCTGGACATTGAGATTGAGGAGCCTGAGAGTCCCTCATCTGGAAATGTCCAGTAAGTGGTTAGATACAGAGACCTAGAACTCCAAAAAGAGGACAGAGCTGAAAACACAAATGTTAAGTTCTCCGCATGTGAATGGTCATTGAGATCATGGGGATGGATACGGTCATTGAGGGAGGGATGGTAGAGTAGGAAAGGAAGAGAACATGGTCTGTTCTAGGGAACAGGTCTAGGTCTGTTCTATAGAAGGGGGCAGGCAAAGGAGACCATAGGGTAAATGCAGAAGCAAAGGAAATCATGTCACTGAAACCATGGGAAAGATTTTTAAGAAGGAACTACTCAAGAATATCCAATGTAGCAGACAGTTCAGGTAATAGTACGATGAAAAATAAGCAACAATGAAGTCACGGATAACACTGGCAAGTGTGGTTTCAGTGCAAAAGTGAGGGTGAAAGGCAGATTACCATAGGAAGTAGTGACAGTAGTAATAACGTAGAGAAAATGAGGGTGGCAATCAGATGGGGACATGGGGTAGAAAAAGGATTACAGTTAATATGCAAGAGATATAGGCAAGAGTGTTTCAGTACTGACAGGAAAGAACTAGTAAAGAGAAAAGATCAAAAACAAAATAAAACACAAAACAAAAACAAATGAACACTAACTTCAGTATTAATGTACTGCTCCTTAAAAATGGTTTTTAATTATAAACGCAAGTCAAAAAGTTATTAGAGTCAAAATGTCTGATATTCTACTATTCCATTTACCCCTACTGGGTAAATCCTACTAATCTTTCAAAGTTTAGCTCACATTCCACCTTTTCTAAGGAGCTTTCCTATTTTCTCAGTCAGAATTAATAGCTCCATTCCCCCTTTGAACTGCAACACAATTTTATTTGTACATTTACTATAGACTTTGTCACTCTGCCCTGTATCGCACTTAACAATATATGTGTCAGTATCTCTTATGAACCTGCAGGCTTCC
This sequence comes from Suricata suricatta, assembly GCF_006229205.1. Classification (NCBI taxonomy): domain Eukaryota; kingdom Metazoa; phylum Chordata; class Mammalia; order Carnivora; family Herpestidae; genus Suricata; species Suricata suricatta. Next base: position 52,770,973 of record NC_043707.1, read on the forward strand.
TGATGATAAAAAATGATGTTTTATACCCATGTTTATAGTCATTATTATGTTATACTATTATAATTAATATATTATTTTAATATATTCATAATATTATTAGGAACAATACAGCATTTGAGATAATGAAAAAGAATCATGCAAAAGACAAAAGTAAATGTCATATACAGTACTTTCACATAACAAATTTATTAAGGTAATAAATCTATTAAAAGATAAACATGAAATAATATATTTTTTAATTTTTTTCAATGTATTTTATTTATTTTTGAGAGACAGAGAGAGACAGTGTGAGCAGGGGAGGGTCAGAGAGAGAGGGAGACACAGAATCTGAAGCAGGCTCCAGGCTCTGAGCTAGCTGTCAGCACAGAGCCCGATGCAGGGCTCGAACCCACAAACCGTGAGATGTGACCTGATCTGAAGCTGGATGCTCAACCAACTGAGCCCCCCAGGCGCCCTTGATATAATATTATCAATAAATGCTATTTGTTGAGTAACAAATAAGATGCATCTCAAGACTTTTAAAACAAGCAAAAACAGCTTACATTCCCTGCTCACATTCTGTCACTCTCTCTCAAAAAGAAATATACATTAAAAAAAATCAGTGACTGCTACTCTTTAAAAAAAAATACCTTACATAAGCACAAATACAAGTATGAAAAAGAGAAACTTGCCTAAAACTGTTATACAAAAAATACTACATAAACCGATATGTCTTAGTTAAATCATACTGTTTGTAGAATGACTAAATGGACTCATCAGTGCTATTTCAGAAAATTCATGGCAAAATATTCCTATTTTATGAAGTTTTAAAAGGAGAAAACTTTCTTCTTGATACTAATCAACTTTACTTAAATATACTAATATGTAAATAATTAGCTTGACCTAATAAAAATTGGGGGAGGGGGACTGGAATACTTATTTAGAAACTGGTAAAATACACATAACAGAAAATTTACTATCTTAACTATTTTTAAGCATACAGTTCAGAAGTCTTAAATACCTTCATATTGTACCAAATCTTTAAGAACTCTTTTCATCTTGTAAAAGTTAAACTTTGTATCCATTAAACAACCTCCCGTTCTTTCCTCCCCCCAGGCCCTGGCCAACAACCATTCTCCTTTCTGTCTCTATGAATCTGACTACCCTAGGTAACTTATATAAATGGAATTTACACACACACACATAGAGTGTATGGTAGGTGAACATGCTATTTGTGGTAATTCAGACTATAGAATATAGCTACCAAGCTGTGAAGACATGGAGGAACCTTAAATGCGTATTACTGAGTGAAAGCAGCAATCTGAATAAGGTTAGCTACTGTATGATTCTGACTCAATGACATTCTGGAAAAGCCTAATCTATGGAGCCTGGGATTAGGGAAAAGGAGGGATGAATGGGTGATACAAATTTTTAGGGCACTGTAACTATTCTGTATGATACTATAAAGATGGATACATGTCAGAACACAGCTGTCAAAAAAAAGCCCACAGAATACAGAACCCTAGGAGTGAACCTGAACAACTACCCGGACTTTGAGTAATAACGATGTGAATGTAGGTTCATCAGCTGTAACAAATGTACCCTCTGGTGGGAGATGCTGATCGTCAGGGAGGCTGTGCACGTGTGGGGCAGGGGTACATGGGAACTCTCAATTTTGCCTGGAATATAATAATACTCTAAAAATAAAGTCTATTAAAAAAAAACAAAGTGAGCAGAAGTGACCTCAGAGGAATCAGAACTGAGAGATTAAAGTGGAGAATAACATTCATAAAAGCCAAGATAGTCAAGTTTCAAGAAATAAACTTACCAGATAATTTCAAATAGAGCACAAAGGCAGGAATGAGAAAATACTGACTAGATGTAACAGTTAGAGATGGTTGATGATGCCAGCAAGGACAGTCTCTGCTGAGTGGTGAGGTGGAAATCAGACTGTCGGGTTGAGGGGTAGGAGAGGAGGAATATTTAAGAGGCAGCAAATGTGGGTTATTGTTTCATGAAATTTGGGTCAGAACCGTACAAAGGGAGAAGGAAGTTAGATGCAGGTGGGGTCGAAGATACCCCCCAAAATGGGTTGGCACTGAACAGAATGAAGAGCATTTATCTTGTGAAACAGGGTGACAAGGTTAGTGAGGGTGAAGATCAAGTCTGTAGTAAAAGGGCTGAGAGACACAGACAATCAGGGAGAAGGCTCCTAGGAAGTGGAAGGGAAGATGCACATAACCTTGTTCTTGTACTCTTGGACGCGAAGTAGCAGAGACAGCTGGAGCAAATGTCTTGTATGACCTGGGCCTCAGAATGCTAAAAGATTTCATGTCCATATGGGAAGTCTTCAGGCCATTCAGTCCCCTGTCTACCTCTCATCCCTGTTATCCACAGGAAAAGACGACGATGCAGGTCCTGATTGTTCAGCCTCCCTGAACCCCCAGCTGGCTCTTTCCTACTGTTCTATCCCTCCTCATTCTGATTCATTCTCCTGTTGCTGTTCTCCTTTCCAACTCGTTTGACCATGTCACCCAATACCCTGGGGTTCCAGAGGGATAAGTACACTGATACAGTCTCAACCTCTTCATATAACAACACTCCACTCGCTGCCTAACCCAAACCAGCTACCTCAGGAGGACACTTCTTGTACTGAAGCCCTGTGGAGTAGGTGTTTATTCTCCACCCCCGTCCTCCACAGAAGGCAGCACTAGAATTTCCCTAATTCCACAATGTCATTTGTAGGCTGCAGTTCTACTTCCAAGTTTGAGGCACACAGTATCAGGCTTCAGTATCAAGCAACACTGTTCTTTTCCTAGTTAATGTCACACTGAAGCACCTCTTTTTTGATCCTTCTTCTCTCTTCACCCCAACACCTGCAATCATACTGTCTAGCACCATGTGCATGACCTAACATCCTAGACCCAGAATTCTATGCCCTGCGCCTATCCTTACCCCACTTTAGTAACACCCGCACCCTGACCTTGCCAACCTTTCTGATGGCTCTGGAAGGAAGGAACCTCAAGTTTCAATATCCCACTCTGGGTACATCTCTTATTCCACCAAGTGTGTCACAGCCCCTTCCACACATACAGTCACCCAGGCCTGAATCTTTTAACCATTTTATGTTTTCCTGATTTATCTTCCTATCCTGGTTTGTCTCCTTATGAAGTGTGGATCCCATGGGTGACTGCTTTAAATTCCTTTCTCACTAACACTCATAATTCCCTTGCCTTCTTGGCCTTTACACATGCCTACAAACACCTAAGCCTGAATCAAACCTTCTATGCATTTTTTCCTATCTCACTGTCTCAAACCTATGAGACCAGCTGAAGAAAAATGCACTAACATGTACACTGCCATCACTAAAATTCATGTTTTAAATTCCACTTGGGCCTTTTGGATTTGTCTTTGGTCAGCTTTCTCTCCCATCACTTACAGAAGCTTTTCTGATCTTTTACATTATCTTCCTGTTCCTTATTCATCCTTTCTCAGTTGCTACTGAGAAAGCTAAGGTCGTCAGATGAGAATTTTCTTAAATGCCAGCCTTAAGCCAATCTACTAACTTTGCATAAGTCACTCACTCCTCTGCTTTTGGCTCCACAGACCCTACAGTATCAAAGTTAAGTCTAGACTCCTTACAGAGACCACTCTCTCTCCTTTCTTTATATGCCAGCAGTAATATACAATTATAGTAGTGCCCCCGTGACCTGTGGCGGGGTATGTTCCAAGACTTCCAGTGGATGCCTGAAACCATGGATGGTAGTGAACTCTATCTATAGGGTTCCTATCTATATGTACGTTCCTGTGACAAAGTTAAATTTATAAATTAGGCACTGTAAGGTTACAGATTACCAACGATAAGTAACATTAAAACAGAACAACTATAATATACTGTAACAAAAGTTATGTGAATATGGTCTCTCTTTCAAAATATCTTACTGTACTGTACTTACCCTTCTTATGAGGATATGAGATGATAAAAGGTCTGTGATAAGTGACATGAAGGCTTTGTGACACAGCCTTAGGCTACTAGTGACCTTCTGACCATTCATAGAAGGAGGATCATCTGCTTCCTGACCAAAGTTGATCTCTGGAAACCAAAGCCTCAGAGACCAAAACCACAAATAAGGGTGGGGAATACCGCACAGAGGTATCCCTCACTCTCTGAAAGTTTGTGTTATGCCACTTCATGTTTAGAAAAGACCTACATTAGCGCCTGGTTTTGCTAACGGAAAGAAATCTGAAGAGGATTTCAGCTTTTAGGAGACAGTTGTTAACACACCAAAGGAGATCTTTCCTAAATGTGAAGTGGTGTAATGTGAACTTTTGGAAAGGGGAGTGGGTTCCTCCCTCTTTCGTGCCATTCTGGCCTATGAAAGAGTTCATAATTTCTGGAGAGCAGGATAAATCTGTACTCACAGTGTTCCCTGTACACACACGCTGCTGGTCCCTGCCACCCTGTACGTACACTGCTCCTTCAAGCTAGGCTGTTTTCAAAATCTTGCTAAAGAATTCTCTTCCAGGACACTCCCCCTGCTCTATCCTCCTCCCTTAAACAGTTAAACACTTCTTTCTACTTTTTCCTTTATTTATTATTATTACCATAAATTTTACACTGTGTGGAAATTTTTCATAAGGCATTAAAAGAACACATTTGGGCAAAATAACTGGTAGAAACAAGAACTCTAGGAATTGGGTGTGAGGTAAAATTGGAGTGGGACAGTGAGGAAAGATTTCATTCATTCCACAGATAACCTCCATTCATTAAGGACACAGTGTGTGTAGTGACACTGCAGGAAAGCAGTGGGTGGACTGTAGGTTGGGACAGGTATGGGCACAAAGGTGATGAGATATTTGACTTAGCTCTTGAAGAATGGCTGGAATGTGAATCAGCTTATAGAACGGTGAAGAGGTGGGAAAAGGAGAGAGGACCAAGGAGACGGAAACAACACAGACATTTGGCTAATATAAGCTGACCAGTCTTGGCTAAAATGGGAGATTCAGGAAGAGCAGTATCAGGAAATACAACAGAAAGCCCCGTCATACAATCCTGGAGTTAGAAAGGGCCGTTAGAATCATCTACGTCACCAATCCTTCTAATGAAGGACAGCGTCCCTGACAAGTGGACAAGAGACAGACGTAGCCTATTCACTACTGTATTCCTCTAAGTGTTAGAGATTACTTTTCTAATATCATACTGGATAGAGACATGCCTTCTTTAGCATGTCCCCACTGGTCCTAGGTTCTGTCCTCTGATGCACCCAGCCTAAGTCTATTCTCTCTTTATGGGATAGTTTTTCAAATACCTTTTATTTAATTGATTTGTGACCTTAAACAAATTACATTGCTTTTCTGAGGACCAACTTTCTCATTTCTAAAAAAGTGGTGTGACAGAGGCTACTTGTCCCCTGATATGTGTCCTCCCCTTTTCTTTATTGTAATTGGATTTTTTTCTGGGTACAAGGACGCCCAGCAAAGACTATTTCTCAACCTTTCTTGGGGCTGGATGTGGCTTTCTGCTTAAGTTCTGGTCAATGGGCTTTGAGCAACAGGGACCTCCTCTTCCCCTTTCCTTTTTCCTAGTGGCTACAATTCGGATGTGGGGTGAACCAACTTAGTCCCTGTGGATGAGAACAATAGCCTGGGCATGACAGAGCAACAAGATAAAGTCAGGGCCCCTCACAACTTGACAGAGCAGAGCCACTGCATCAGCTTGGAATTCATACGAGAGAAAAACAAACTTCTGTACGTTTTAAGCCACTTATTATTTTTTAATATACATGTTACAGCATCTAACATATATCCAAACCCAGTAGGAGGCAGCATTTCTATAAAAGGGATTTTATAAGAATTAAATAAAATTAAGATGGTAACACACACACACACACACACACACACACACACACTTTTTAAAAAGTATTTGAAGACTATCATTTTCTCTCTTGAGTCTCACCCTAGCCCCCCACTGGTAACATAATTCAAGATTCCTCAGAATCTTAACACATTTCTTTGGATCTTTCATAGCATCCCTCAAAGGCTGACACCTTTAAACTGAACATTAATTCTTTATAATCTATGGTTACTGGTTAAAATGGCGTTAATAATGTTTTTATAAGGCACAACTATCCAGAAATGAGACTGAATTTTGAGGACTTTGTTGTGGAAAATAACACCTTTAAAAAAGAAACATATGCATGATTACTATGTTTCTTGTGTTTGATACACAATAATCCTGGGCAAATTTAGAGGGGATCGGGTGTAGTGATCTGCTTAGTGGTGTCAATATTGGAACCAGTTTTCTGAGACTAGCATTCAGAAAAAGTCATACCATATACATTTACTTACGATTTTGTTAAAACATGAAAACGGGAAAACATAAAACTTTAAAGGCAGCAAAACGTAGTGACCAAGAGTATACTTTAGAACCAAACTACCTCCTAGCTCTATTGCTTATTAACTATAACTTTCAGTGCCTCTTTGCAGTTCTGTTCTCTCAGGTATAAGCGAAAGGAATAACAGTAATAATGTCATAATGTACCTTCCTACTAGGGGTATTTTGAGGATATAAAGGTTTAGGAAGGTTTCTGGTACATGGGAAAAGCACTAAAAAATGTCAGTGATCATTATTACAATATAGTATTGTAATAATGTGAAATATTCTAATAATGTGAATAGATGACCCCATTTCTGGTCAGGATATAAAGAATTCTGTGACACATACTGAATGGTGAAAAGCTGAAAGCTTTCCTAAGATCAGCAATAAGACAAGGATGTCCACTTTCACCACTTTTATTCAACATAGTACTGAAAGTCCTAGCCACAGCAAAGAGACAAGAAAAAAGAAATAAAAGGCATCCAAATTGGTAAGGAGGAAGTAAAATGTCACCATTTGCAGATGACATGATACTTTATATATATAGAAAAATCCTAAAGATTCCACCATACAATTACTAGAACTGATAAATGAATTCACCAAAGTTGCAGGATACAAAATAAATACACAGAAATCTGTTGCATTTCTATACACTGATAATTAACCAAAAATGAAATTAAGAAAATAATCCCACTTATAATTGTGCTCAACAAAATAAAATACCTAGGAATAGACTTAACTAAGGAGGTGAGAGACTTGTACTTTAAAAATTATAAAGCACTGATGGAAGAAATTGGAAATGACACAAATGTAAAGATAATCCATACAGAATAAAGAACCTAGAAGTAAACCCATGATTAATTAATTAATGTCAACTGATCTTTGACAAAGGAGACAAGAATATGCAATAGGAGAAAGAGAGAGTCTTCAACTAATGGTGTTGGAAAAACTGGACAGCTATATACAAAAGAATGAAGTTGAACCACTTTCTTACATCATACACAAAAATAAACTCAAAATGGATTAACATCCCAAATATGAGACCTGAAACCATAAAAATCCTAAAGAGAGCACAGGCAGTAATTTTCCTGATATTGATTGCAGCAACAATTTTCTAGACATGTCTCCTAAGGCAAGGAAAACAAAACCAAAAATAAACTATTGGGATTACATAAAAATAACTCTTCTGCACAGTAAAGGAAAAAAAAAAACCCAACCAAACAAAAGATCATTTTTGGGAAGAAGATATTTGCCAATGATGTATCTGATAAGGGGTTAGTATCCTTAATGTATAAATAACTTATACAACTCAATACTCCTCCTTCAAATCTAATTTAAATTGGCAGAGGACATGAAAAGACATTTTTCCAAAGAAGACATACAGAGGGCCAAGAGACACATGAAAAGATGCTCAATATCACTTACCATCAGGAAACGCAAATCAAAATCACAATGAGATATCACCTCATACCTGTCAGAATGGCTAAAATAAAAAACACAAGAAACAAATATTGACAAGGATATGGAGAAAAAGGAACCCTTGTGTTGTGCACTGTTGGTGGGAATGCAAACTGGTGCAGTCACTATGGAAGACAACAGAGAGGTTCCTCAAAAAATAAAAAATAGAACTATCCTATGGTCCAGTTATCACACTACTGGATATTTACCCAAAGAATATGAGAACACTAATTTGAAAGGAAATATGGACCTTTAGGTTTACTGCAGCATTATTTCCAATAGCCAAATTATAGAAGCAGCTCAAGTGTCCACTGACTGATGAATAGAAAAAGAAGATGTGGGGGATAAAGAAGATGCAATGAATGCATTAAAAAGATGGAATATTATTCAGCTATAAAAAAAGGAAATCATGGGAGGTTCTAGAGAGTAATGTGAAATAAGTGAAATGAGTCAGTCAGAGAAAGACTGGAGGAATACTGTATGATTTAACTCCTATGTGGCATTTAAGAAACAAAACAAATCCAAAGAGAGAGACAAAACACCAGTGTTAACTGTAGAGAACATACTGGTGGTTACCAGAGGGAAGGGAGGCAGGGAGATGAGTGGAATAGGTGAAGGGGATGAAGAGGACACTTATCGTGATGAGCACTGAGCAGTGTAAAGAGTGGATGAATCACTATATTGTACTAAAATGTAACACTCTATGTTAATCGTACTGGAATTAAAAAATAAATTAATTTTAAAAATTGTGCAAGATAGCAGCTTAGGAAGATCCTGAACTCACCTCCTCCTACAGAAACATCAAACCTATAGCTACATATGGACAATTTCTCTCTGATAACGATCTGAAAACGAGATGAAGTACTCTCCGAACAAAAGAAAAAAGGACCACATCAAGAATGGTAGGAGAGGCAGAGACACAGTCTCATAAAAAGCCTTCTGCTGGTGTGGTGACACGTCAGAGAGAGGAGGCTCACCAGACAGGCACTCTTCCGGAGGTGTCAGGGTTGGTGCTCCACAATGGGCCCCGCAGCTCCTGGATACGAACCATGAAGACAAGCCCCCCAAACGTCTGGCTTGCAAAACCATCAGGACTGATGTCTAGGGGTCCCAAAGTGCTACAGGAAATGGAGACTCCCCTCGTGGAGGGCCCGTGTACAGCCTCGCTCACCCTGAGTCCCAGGGAGAAACAGCAGTTTGAAAAGAACTGAGGTTTTGTGTGAAGGAGAATCATTTGCTAAACTGGGGGCATTGAGATGCTTCCCAGATATGAAGGTGCTGGGAGACACCACTGTGACACTCTCTCCACAGCCTACTAGCCCAGGTAGGTGACTTTGGATGTGGAACAGCTTTGCTAGGACGTGCAGGGTGAATAGTCATAGCACCTGCTGAGGCCAGAGAGCACACGCGGTTGTGGAGTTCTCCCACTCCTTGGTTTCGGTCTGCCAGCACCAGCTGTTCCAAATTCACCGCCCCACCACCCCGCTCCAGCTGGGCTGGCAAGTGCGAGTGGTTGGGGCACCCTCCTACTCCCAAGCCCAAAGCCTGTGCATGTGCACAGACAAGGCATTCACTCACTTGCTACACTGCTGAATCATATGAGCACTGAGGTTAAGACATTTTCTCACTGCTTTTCTAAGGCTGGGGAGCATGTCCTACCCCCTACACTTTCCAGCTCCTTTACTAAAGCCAGTGGACATGTGCAATCCATATAAGGGACATCTGTTGATTATCTGACCCTGCTGGTCAAGAGGACTGGTGTCTCAGAGCTCCACGGGATGGTCACAGTCCAAAAGACAGCTCTTGGCAGACCATCATGACCTGGAGACTACAAAGACAGCAGACTGAAACACAACTCTAGTCTTCCTGTGAAAAAGGCCTATTTACTTGGCCCGGAGCTTCAGCCCAAGGCATAGGTTTCAGGTTTCCCACACATCTCGAGCCTAAGGAGGCAGATCCAGGGAATGTAAGCAGGAAAAGACCATCCTTGTGCATACCAATGACCTTGTTACAACTCAACAAGCCTTCCCAAATTTTGCAAAGGATGTCCAGGTCTCCTGGTCTGGAGGCTAATACAGATTATGACTGTGGCTCCATAGGACTGTATATATTTGCAAACTTTAAAAGCTCCTGCCTAAGGGTCTGGCTTCCAAACAGTCTGAAATGAGATTCCTCCCTTTGGATCATTAACAGGTATTGGCACAACCTCAACAGGGGAATATCAAGAATAAATCAAGTGGCTTAGACAATCACAAAGGTTTGAGAGATTGTCAAGAGTTAGGGCAAAGTTGAATGAGAAGGATTATCACCTACACAATGCCACTCCTTCAAGACAGAGAGGGAGCTGTGTCATCTAATACACAGAAACAGAGAGTCAAGTAAAATAAGGAAGCAAAGAAACATGTTCCAAATAAAAAAACAAGACAAAACCTAGAAAAAGGCCTTAATGATACAGGGATAAGTAATGTATCTGATATCAAAGTAGTGGTCATAAAGACTCTCACCAAACTCAGGAGAAGAATGAACACAGTGAGAACTTCAACAAAGAGATAGAAAAAAAAAAAAAAAAATATATATATATATATATTTTTAGAAAATATATTTAAAAAGTACCAAACAAAAGTCACAGAGCTGAAGAATACAATAGTTGAACTGAAAAAATATACCAGAGGGGTTCAACAGTAGACTTGGTGAAGTAGAACTAGTGATTAATGAGGGCGAAAATAAAGTAATGGAACTCACCCAGACAGAACAGCAAACAGAAATAAGAATTTAAAAAATGAAGATAATTTAAGGAACATCTAGGAAAACATCAAAAGGAATAACATTTGCATTTCTGGGGTCCCACAAGGGGCAGAAAGAGAGTAAGAGGCAGAAAACTTACCTGAAGAAATATGGCCCAAAATTTCCCTAACCTAGGGCAGGAAACAGATGTCCAGGTCCAGGAGGAACCTGAAGACAGCTACCAAGACACATTATGATTAAAATGTCAAAAGTTAAAGAGAAAATCTTAAAAGCAGGAAGAGAAAAAAAATTGTTATATACAAAGGAAACCCCATGAGGCTATCAGCAAAAACTCTGCAGGTCAGAAGGGAGTGGCACAAGATATCAAAGTGCTGAAAGGAAAAAAACTTCCAACCAAGAATACTTTACCGAGCAAGGTTATCATTTAGATTTGAAGGAGAGATAGAGTTTTCCAGACAAGCAAAATCTAAAGAAGTCTATCTCTATTAAAATAGCCTTACAAGAAATTTTAAGGAGACTTCTTTAAGCTGAAAATAAATGGCATTAATTAATAACAACATCTGAAAGTAAAAATCTCACTGGAAAAGGTAAATATACAGTAAAAGTAGTGGACTAATAACTTATAAGGCTACTAAAAGGCTAAAAGACAAAATTAGTAAAATTAAAAACTACAATAATTAGTTAAGGGATAAATAAAATAATGGAAAAACTGACACCAAAAGCATAGAATGTGTGTGTGGGGGAATAAAAAATGTAGTTTTGGAATGTGTTCAAATTTTAGTTGCTTTCAACTTAAACTAGACTGCTATATACATAAGATGATATATGTGTGCCTCATGGTAACCACAAAGCAAGAACTTATAGCATATACACAAAAGAAAATGAGGAAGGAATCTAAACACAACAGTAAAGAACATCATCAAGCCATAAGGGAAAAGAGAAGGAACAAGAAAGGAAGACAGTAACTACAAAAACAACCAGAGAACACTTAACAAAATGGCAACAAGTATTGTTTAAATGTAATAATTGCTTTAAATGTAAACTGTACTAAGTTCTCCAATCAAGAGATGTGGAGTGCATGAATGGATTAAGAAACAAGATACATCTATATACTACCTACAAGAGACTCAGTTCAGAAGGGCACAGAAAGACTGAAAATGAAGGGATGGAAAAAGATGTTCCAGGCAAAGGGAAACAAAAAGAAAGCAGGTATAGTTATATAGGACAAGATAGACTTTAGAATAGTCTATTTAAAACAAGAATGATTAAGGACACAATCCAGATACAACATTTATAAATGCACCCAACATAAAGCACCAAAATATCTAAAGCAAATATTGAAAGACCTAAAGAGCCAAATGATAGCAACACAATAATAAGGAATTTTAACACCCCACTTACGTCAATGGATAGATTACCTCGGTAGAAAACCAATGAGGAAATATTAACTTTAAAGGACACGTTAGACCAGATGGACTTAATAGACATATACAGAACATTCCATCCAAAAGCATCTGAATACACATTCTTCTCAAGTACTTAGGAAACATTCTCCAGGATCATATCACATTGTATGCCACATAACAAATCTCAATAATTTCAAGAGGACTGAAATAATATCACTCATTTTTTCTGACCACAATGGTATAAAACTAGAAATCACAAGAAGAAAACTGGAACAACTACAGGCACATGGAGATTAAACAACATATTACTGAACAACTACTAAGTCACTGAAGAAATCAAAGGACAAATAAGAAAATATGTAAAGACTAATGAAAGCAGAAATACAACATACCAAAATCTATGTGATACAGTAAAAGAGGTTCTAAGAGACAAAGATCATAGCAATACCTCAAGAAATAAGAGAAATCTCAAATGAACAATTTAACTTTACACCTAAAGAAATGAGACAAAGAACAAATGAAGCCCAGAGTTTGTAGAAAGAAGGAAATAATAAAGATCAGAGTGGAAATTAATAAAACAGAGACTAAAAAGACAAATGGTCAATGAAATTAAGACCTGGTTCTTTGAGAAGGTAAATAAAATTGATGAGCCTTTAGCTAGCTTCCCCAAGAGAAAGAAGAAAGATGGCTCAAATAAATAAATTCAGAAATTACAGGGGAGAAGTTACAATTTATCAGAAATAGGAAAGATCACAAGAGGCTACTATGAACAATTATGTGTCAATAAATTGGACAGCATAGAAGAAATGGATAAATTCCTATAAATTTACAATCTTCCAAGACTGAATTATGAAGAAATAGAAACTCTGAACATACTGATTTCTACTAAGGAGATCAAATCAATAATCAAAAACTTCTCAACAAACAAAGTCCAGGACAAGATGGTTTCACTGGTGAATTCTATTAGAAGTTCAAGGATAAATCTCTTTCCCAGACTCTTTACACACTAGTTTTTAAAAGTTTATTTATTTTTGGAGAGAGAGAGAGAGAGAGAGAGAGAGCGAGCGAGCGAGCAGGGGAGGGGCAGAGAAAGGGAGAGAAAGAATTCCAAGCAGGCTCCTTGCTTATAGCAGGGTTTGGTCCCACAAACCATGAGATCAAGACCTGATGCTTAACTAACGAGCCACCCAGGCACCCCCTTCCCAAACTCTTAAAAAAAACACTGAAGAGGGAAAGCTTCTAAACTCATTTTATGAGGCCAGCATTACTCTGATATCAAAATGACACAATGACACCACACACAAAAACAGAATTATAGGACAATATCCCTGATGATCTTAGCTGCAAATACACTCACAAAATATAAGCAAACTGAATTCAACAATACATTAAAAGGATCATATAAATGGGAGATCAAGATCAAATAAATGGGATTTATTTCAGTAATGCATAGATGGTTCAACACCTGTAAATCAATCAATGTAATATACCACATTAACAAAATAAAAGATAAAAAACACATGATCATCTCAATAAATGCAGAAAAGCATTTGACAAAATTTAACATCCACTCAAGATAAAAATTCTCAACAAACTGGGTATAAAGAGAATGTACCTCAACATAAAAACAGCCATAATTGACAAAACCACAGCTGTTATACTAAACAGTGAAAATCTAAAAGCTTTTCCTTTAAGATCAGGAAAAGACAAGGCTGCCCACTATCCCTACTTTTATTCAACATAGCATTGGAAGGCTTGGCCACAGCAATTAGGCAAGAAAATGAAATAAAAGGCATATAATTTGGAAATGAAGTGAAATTGTCACTATTTGCAGATGAGACGATACTACATATGGAAAGCACTAAAAATTGTACCAAAGAATAGAACTAATAAATGAGTTCAGTAAAGCTGTGGGATGCAAAATTAATATACAAAAATCTGTTGCATTTCCATACAAAGAGAAATCAAAAGAATAATCCCATTTACAATCCTATAAAAAAAGAATAAAATAGGGGTGCCTGGGTGGCTAAGTCAGTTGAGTGTCCAACTCTTGATTTCAGCTCAGGTCATCATCCCAGGGTTGTGGGACTGAGCCCCACACTGGGCTCCATGCTGAGCATGGAGCTTGCTTGGGATTCTCCCTCTCTCTCCCTCTCTGCTGCCCCCACCTCCCTCTGTGCTCTCTCTCTCTCTCTCTCTCTTAAAAAGAAAAAAAAAAGAAGAAAAAGAAAGAAAAAAGAAGAATAAGTCACCTAGAAATAAATTTAAGCAAAAGGCAAGAGACCTAAAAAAATGAAAATATAAGACATTGATGAAAGAAACTGAAGATGACATAAATAAGTAGAAAGATATTCTAGGCCCATGGGCTGGATTAATATTGTTTAACTGAACATACTACCCAAGGCAATCTACAGATTCAATGTAATCCCTATTAAAATTCAAATACATTTTTCCCAGAACTGAAACCAATAATTCTAAAATTTGTATGGAACCCACAAAAGACCCTGAATAGCAAAACTAATGTTGAGAAAGAAGAACGAAGCCAAACGTATCACACTACTCGATTTCAAAACACACTACAAAGCTATGGTAATCAAAACACTATGACACTGACATAAAACTGACTCATAGATCAGTGAAAAAGAATAGAGAGCCCAGAAATAAACCTATGCACATATGTTCAATTAATTTAGGACAAAGGAGGGCTACCTGGGTGGCTCAGTCAGTTAAGGTTCTGAGTTTGGCTCAAGTCATGTTCTCCCAGTTTGTGAGTTCAAGCCCCACATCAGTTCTGTGCTGATGGTGTAGAGGCTGCTTCGGATTCTCTCTTCCTCTCTCTCTCTGTTCCTCCCCCAACTGCACTCTCAAATAAATAAATAAATAAATAAATAAATAAATAATATTAGGACAAAGAAGGCAAGAATATACAATGGGGAAAGGATGATCACTTCAATAAACGGTGTTTGGAAAAGTGGACAGCTACATGCAAAAAAATGAACTGAACAACTATCGTATGCCATACACAAAAATCAACTCAAAAATGGACTAAAGACTTGAATGTTAAACCTGAAATCAGAAAACTCCTAGAAGAAAACGTACGTGGTAAACTTCTTTACATTGATCCAAGTGATGTTTTTTAATCTGATTCCAAAGGCAAAAGAAACAAAGCAAAAATAAACAAATGGGACAATCTTAACTAAAAAGCTTCTGCACAGCAACAGAAACCATCAACAAAATGAAAATGCAACCTACTGAATGGGAAAAGATATTTGCAAATCATATATCCAAAAAGGGCGTTAATATCCCACATATAAAGGATCCACACAACTCAGTAATAAAAAGACAAGCAATCCAATTAAAAATAGACAGAGAGGGGCATCTGGGTGGCTCAGGTGGTTTAAGTGTCTGACTTTGGCTCAGATCATGATCTTACGGTTCATGAGTTCAAGCCCCACATCAGGCTCTCTGCTGTTAGCATAGAGCTGGCTTTGATCCTCTGTCCCTCTCTCTCTCTACCCCTCCCTGTGCTCTCTCTCTCAAAAATAAACATTAAAAAAATTTTTTAAAGATTAAAAAAAGAGGCAGAGATTTCATTTTTCCATGGTTGAGTAATATTTCTGTGTGTTTGTGTGTGTGTGTGTACATGTGCACATATACACCACATCTGTTTTATCCATTCATCAGTCAATGGACACTTGGGCTGTTTCCATAATTCAGATATTGTAGATAATGCTGCTATAAACATCAGGGTGCATATATCCCTTTGATTTAGTATTATTCTATTTTTTGTGTAAATACTTGGTAGTGCAACTGCTGGATCATAAAGTAGTTCTGTTTTGAATTTTCGAGGAACCTCCATCCTGATTTCCACAATGGTTATACCTGTTTGCACTCCCACCAAAAGGGCAAGAGGTTCCCCATTCCCTTCATCCTCACCAACACCTGTTGTTTCTTGTGTTGATTTTAGCTATTCTGACAGGCATGTGGAGATACCTCATTGTAGTTTTTATTTGTATATTCCTGATAATTAGTGATGTTGAGCATCTTTTCATGTGTCTGTTGGCCATCTGCATGTCTTCTTTGGAGAAATGTCTGTTCACATCATCTGTCCATTTTTAAATTGGATTATTTGTTTTTTGGGTGTTGAGTTTCATAAGTTCTTTATATAGTCTGGACACTAACTCTTCATCAGATATGTCATTTGCAAATATCTTCTCCCATTCTGTAGGTTGCCTTTTAGTCTTGCTGACTGTTTCCTTTGCTGTGCAGAAGCTTTTTATTGTGTTTTTAAAAACATTTTTTATTAAAATTTTTTTAATGTTTTATTTATTTTTGAGAGCATAAGAGGGGGAGGGGCAGAGAGAGAAGGAAACACAGAACCGGAAGCAGGCTCCAGGCTCTGAGCTAGCTGTCAGCACAGAGCCCGACGCGGGGCTCAAACCATGAACGTGAAATCTGACGTGAGGCGAAGTTGGAGGCTTAATCTTGAGCCACCCAGGCGCCCCACGAAGCTTTTTATTTTGATTAAGTCCTAATATTTTATTTTTGCTTTTGTTTCCTTTGCTACAAGAGACATATCTAGAATGAAATCTTGCCATTTGTGATGGAGCTAGAGAGTACTGTGCTAAGCAAAGTAAGTCAGAGAAAAACAAATACCATATGATTTCACTCATATATGGAATTTAAGAAACAAAACAAATGAGAAAAGAGAGGAAAAAAAGAGAGGCAAACCAAGAAACCAACTCTTAATTAGAGAGAACTAACTGATGGTTACCAGAGGGAAGGTGGGTGGGGGGATGTGTTTTATAGGTGATGGGGATTAAGGAGCGCACTTGTTTTGATAAGCACCAAGCGCTGTATGGAATTGCAGAATCACTTTGTTGTACACCTGAAACTAATAATACACTATATGTTATCTAACTGGAATTTAAATAAAAACTTAAAAAATAGGCAGAGGATTTAAATAGAGATTCTTTTAAAGAAGACATACAGATGGCTAGCAGGCACACGAAAAGATGCTCAACATCACGTATCATCAAGGAAATGCAAATCAAAACCACAATGAGATACCACTTTACACCTGTCAGAATAGCTATTATCAAAAAACCAAGAAATAACAAGTCTTAAGGAGGATGTGAAGAAAAGGGAACCCTTGAGCACTACTGGTGGGAATGTAAATTGGTGCGGTCACTATGGGAATCAGTATGGAGGTTCCTTAAAAAATTAAAAATAGATGGGGCACCTGGGTGGGTCAGTCGGTTGAGCATCTGGCTTCAGCTCAGGTCATAATCTCACGGTTTGTGGGTTCAAGCCCTGCGTCGGGCTCTGTGCTGACAGCTCAGCCCTGGAACCTGTCTTCAGATTCTGTGTCTCCCTCTTCTGTGTCTTCCTCTGTCTCTGACCCTCCCCTGCTCATGCTGTCTCTCTCTCAAAAATAAATAATAAAACATTAAAAAAATTAAAAGTAGAGCCACAATATGATGCAGCAATTTCACTATTGGCTACCTGAAGAAAGCAAAAATATTAATTAAAAAAGATATATGCACCCCTATGTTCCCTACAGCATTATTTACCATAGCCAAGATAATGGAAACACCCTATGTGTCCATTGATGGACAAATGGATAAAGATATGGTATACATATTTAATGGAATATTATTTAATCATAAAGATGAATATTTCTTGCCATTTGTGATAACCAGGATGGATCTTGTATTATAATAAATGCAAAAAGTCTGACAAAGAAAGACAAATACTGCATGATTTAACTTACATGTTGAATCTAAAAAACAAAACAATGGAATACTACATGGCAATGAGAAAGAATGAAATCTGGCCATTTGTAGCAACGTGGATGGAACTCAAGGGTGTTATGCTAAGTGAAGTGTCAGGCAGAGGACAGGTACCATATGTTTTCACTCAAAGGTCTAACAGGAGAAACCTAACAGAGGTCCATGGGGAGGGGAAGGGGAAAAAGAGTTAGGGAGAGGGAGGGAGGCAAATCATGAGAGACTCTTGAATAATGAAAACGAACTGAGGGCTGAAGGGGGAGGGGGGAAGAGGATGGCGGGTGATGGTCATGGAGGAGGGCACTTGTGGGGAAGAGCACTGGGTGTTATACAGAAACCAATTTGACAATAGACTATATTAAAAAAAAAAAAAAACCCAGATTCATCGATACAGGGAAGAGACTGGCAGTTGCCAGAGAGAAAGGGTTAGGAGGGCACAAAATCAGTGAAGGGGATTCAGAAATACAAACTTCCAGCTGATAAAAAACAAATAAGTCATGGGGAGATAGTGTATGGCATGGGAAATAATTTAATGATAGAGTTTTAACTTTGTAAGGTGACAGATGGTAATTAGACTTATTGTGATATCCACTTTGCAATGTATACAAATGTCAAATCCCTATGTTGTACACCTGAAGCTAATATGATATATATGTGAATTGTATGTGAAAAAAAAAGGGGATTCTGTGCCATATGGTCAAACAGCATTTTCTAATATTGGTTATTTTTTATATTTGCTAGTCATCAGTAATTTTTTATCTTGAGAAGTCAACTTAATGTACTGAAGGGCAAGCTGATAATAATTCATCAAGGGCATTAGAAATCTGCATGTCTTTTGACTCACAAATTCCACCTCTAACTATTAGTCCTAAAAAATAATAATAGATGTGTTCAAAATTTGGCTTTAATGAAATTCACTATAGTGTATTCATAAAAGTATTAATTAAAAAGACAGCATATATTTTTACCTGGGTACCTGGGTGGCTCAGTCGGTTAAGCATCTGACTCTTGGTTTCGGCTCAGGTAACAATCTCACAGTTTGTGGGTTTGAGCTCCACATGGGGCTCTGTGCTGATGGTCCAGAGCCTGCCTGGGATTCTCCCTCTCTCTCTCTCTCTCTCTCTCTCTCTCTCTCTCTCTCTCTCTCTCTCTCCCTTCCCACTCCCTCCCCCATTCCTGGGAACTCTCTCAAAATAAATAAACCTAAAAAAAAAAAAAAACAAAGGATAAAGACTATTTCAAAAGAGGCATGGTTTAATAAATCATGGAGATCCATACTGTGGAATGGTATACGACCTATTAAA
Organism: Suricata suricatta; assembly: GCF_006229205.1. Taxonomy (NCBI): domain Eukaryota; kingdom Metazoa; phylum Chordata; class Mammalia; order Carnivora; family Herpestidae; genus Suricata; species Suricata suricatta. The sequence continues at coordinate 52,790,030 of NC_043707.1, forward strand.
AATTATTTTGTAGTTAAATATGTAATGATATGGGAAGATACACTGAGGGAAAACCTGTTAAGTACATTATGATACTATTTTGGGTTTTAAAAGTATGTGATGTGAGGTGTGTGTGTGTGTGTGTGTGTGTGTATGTGTGTGCGTGTATAAAAAATATTTTAAAATGTCAGTAAATAAAAAAAATAAATTAAAAAAAAGACTCCCATCTTATATACCAAAATATAATACTGATTATTTCTAGTTGGCCCTTTATACACAATTTTTGTTCTTTCCTTTTCTATTTTCTAAGTTTTTTAAAAAATTTTTTCAAATGTTTGTTTATTTTTGAGAGAGTGAGAGAGTAAGAGATAGAGAGAGAATCCAAAGCAGGCTCTGCACTGTTGGTGCAAAGCCCCATGTGGGGCTCAAACCCACAAGCCCAACCATGAGATCATGACCTGAGCCAAGATGTTCAACAGAGTGAGCCACCCAGGCATCCTTCTATTTTCTAAACTTTTCATAAGAATCTATATCACTTTTGCAATAAGGAAAAAAATTACTAAAAATAAGTACACAATGTGCAGTGAACTAAAATCTTGAAAACATGAAGACGTATTCTGGCCAAAGAGAAGAAATCCCTTCAGCTTGTTTACAAAGTAAAAGATCCAATACACAGATGTGCTCATTAGCTTCCCGGACACTCCCTGAATTCACATGGTTTTTTGCCACAAGTTTATGTGAAACTTAAGAGAAGTATTTAGCGATAAGCACAAAAAAAAGATGAACAAAATATGGCAAACTTGGGAATCCTAAAAATACAGGAAGATTTTCTTCTTACTCCTTTATTAATACAGACTAGAAATGACCTGTTCTGACAGACTTAAGAAACTTCAAGAGATTTAAATGCTTTTACAAAGGAAGCATGCTCTTAAAGGTTAAATTAATGTAATTTTCTGTCTTTTTGAAAGGTTCAAAAATATTTTATTAGGCAATAATTTGGTTTTAGTTCATTAGATAACTGTAATCATACAAAGTATTTTCTGAATGTTTTATTTACTATGATATGTAAAATCTGACAATTTTAATAACACTTATTACAAATAAACACATTCTAGTTTCTATGTTATTTCTAACCTCTTCACTAAACACTTTCCCAAGAGAAACTGGATTCTTCTAAAATTAATTTCCACTACTAATCTTTAAAAGGGCAAAACGGTGTAAGGAAATTCTGGTAAGCAGCCTTATTTGCAATAGAACAGAATCTAAGAAATCTACAATAAATATGTCTCTAGCTGCTTGCTTATCAGGCTCACTGTCACCTCAATGTAGTGTGTGGAACATATAATCTACCTCTTCCTACCCTTCCCCATTGTATACTATCAACAAATACACCTCAAATATGCCACATTTACCTCAACAAAACAAAATGAAACAAAGATTCTTCATGACTTCTTTGTCATGTCATAGAGCATCTGTCATAGTATTATCATTTTATCAGTCACTTATGTGAAAAGCCTCCAAGTTCAGGTTCTTATTAGCTCCTTCCTGGGTTCTTTTTACAAACTCCTACTTTGTCTCCCCACTTCTAGTCTACCCCACTTGAAGCTGACAAACATCAGCCTGCTAGCCAGCTTCAATACCACTTTAATCACATTACAACTCAGTGCAAGAATCTCAAGTTGACTTTTACCCTAAGAGCAGTGGAAAACAAACTCTTTGTAATGGTATTCAAAGTCTTTATCTTCGCTTCTGTTCAGTGTGAACTCTCTCTGCAATCAGGCTGATCTATCACCAGCTCCTATTGATGACCTGCTCAAGCTGCCCTCTCGCCCTCACTTCCTTGTCAATGCAAATTCATCCTCCTGGTCCGCTCAACTGAAAAGCCGATATGGTTTTCAGTAACCATTTCAGCTGCAAATAAATTCTCTACCTGCAGCATTTCAATAACACTCATATACAGTCTCACCCATTGATTAGGCACTAAATCATACTGTCTCCTACTGGCAAGCAATTACACATCTATGATCTAATTTCATTAAGTAGGGCTAATTCACTTATGGGCATTTTTATTTGTTGTGCTTCTCAGAGCCCCTGATACACAGCTAGAAACCTGGTAAATGCTCAGTTAATATTTGGTGAGCAATGAAGGACCTGTATCTTTAGTTTCTGTACAAAGTCAAATACATGTATAGTTTGCTATGTGCCTCTAAGGCTTTTGTCTAAAAAATGAATTATTACTTAATGTACATCGATGTATTAGGGGTCTCCAAGAACATCCCCAGGTTGAGTGATCCACTGGGAAGACTCATAGGACTCAACATATAGTCATACTCATGTTAAGATTTATTACAGTGAAAGGACACAAAGCAGAATCAGTAAAGGGAAAAGGTCCAGGGACCAAAGTCCTGGGAAATCAGGGGCAAGTTTCTAAGTCTTCTCCCAGTGGAATCACCCAGAACACTGTTACTCCGGCTTCAAATCGTGGTGACACATGTTGTCTACCAAGAAAGCTCATTGGGTGACTGGTCATATAGTCACCCCTGCACAGACCAAAATTTCAGACTCCTAGAAATGATTCAGCATAAATCACATTGTTTGTAGTCTAGGCGCAGTGAACCACCCTAAAGTTTTACATCTGTGTTGGGAATTGGTGACCATTCAAGTTCCCTGATGCTAGCAAAAACATTGTAAGCAGGCCTTTCTAAGAAAAGTAGTCTTGGGCCTGCCATGTTAACCCTTTTTTTGTAGTTAACTTCATATTTTTTATGGAAGAAATATTATAGTGTTACCCATATTTGATTTATAGGAGGCACATAGTTATTTAAAAAAAATAAATTTTAGCATTTAATTAGAGATGCAATGCCATGCCAATAATGAAAAGTTAGGCAATTTAAAAATAATTCACATCCTTTAGGTATTTCAGGTTCCCCCCCCTTGTAGAATAAGGTATCTTTTTCAATTTTTTTAATGTTTATTTATTTTTGAGAGAGAGAGACACACACACAGATCGTGGGGGGCGGGGGGGGGGGAAGGGCAGAGAGACAGAGAGGGAGACAGAGAATCTGAAGCAGGCTCCAGGCTCTGAGCTGTTAGCACAGAGCCTGACCCGGGGCTTGAACTCACAGACTATGAGATCATGCAGGACAAAGTTGGACACTTAACTGTCTGACCCACCCAGGCCATACACCCCTGAGATAACTTCTTCAAACCAACACTTTTGTAATTGTCAAGATAAAGGAATTAAATATCAACACCTAAAGGAAGCAAGCCCTCCTGGACAAGCTCCTTGTCTTCTCTTTAAATGTCAATTGGATGCTACAGCACTGATAGCTGTTTTCTGCATGTCCTTTTACTAAATCCTCACAACCACCCCATAGGCCAGTGACAGTTTCTGTTTTATAGATGGAATCTTTGAGAGGCTGAGTAACCTACCCAGGTTTACCATGGTAGAGTCAGTATTGAGGCTCAGATCTGCCTCATTCTAAATCCTTGCTCTTAGCTTTACACCAACTACCTCCACCTAACAAGGCACAGGCTCCTTATGAATCATTTCCCTCCAAACTAGGGGTTTTTGTTTGGCCATACAGGGCACTATTCTCAACCCTACTGATTTTCATTAAGGTCACATTTTTGTTGGGAAAGAAGGGGGATGTTTAGCCCAGGATACTCTGCTTTTTCCTTTCCAACTCTTGCAAATTAGAAATCAGATTATACCCCTTGCTTGTTAAAACCATCAGGAAGCTCCCTCTTCAGCACAGCACACTTTTCTCCTTCATCTGGCATCAGTCTGTTTGAAATCATACAGACCTATATCAAGATCTTGACCTTTCACTCACCAGATGTGGGGGGCCTTTGGGAAAGTTAACCTTTCTGAGTGTCAGTTTATTCATCCACAAAACGGGAATCCCTACCTCATAGATTTGCTGTATGAATGAAATAAGATAATAAGCTGCAAGAATCCAATTTACATGTATTTGCTGAATAAATGATTGCCTGCAACACTGGAATAACTGATTTGTCAGCAGCAAGCCAAGTCAGTGATCCCAGGGAGTAGAGAGTTAGAGAAGTAGTACCCTGACCACCAGATGTCATCACTGGTCCAGAAGAGCTGGTCTAACCGCCATTAGCAGGGCTCGTGACCCTGCAGCAAACAGGGTAAGATCCAGGGTAAGACCGTCATTTGTACCTACCGGACATTCGAGAATTGGTACAATAGCTGTTGCACCGTTTTAAGTTACACTGTTCTCGTTCTCGTACCAGTGTGTTAAATATGATTGCAGTGTAATTAACAAATGAATAACCACAGAAGATTTGTCACTGCTGTTTAATTTTAAAAGGTATCCTCGGCTAACTGCTTCTGGGTTCTGAGAGTCAATAATGCTTTATAAATCCTTGGCTTTGGCCAATTAGCTGTTACATTTTCTGGCTTCTCTAGGCTTCAGTCTTGCCACTGTAGACAATTTTCTGGCCCCAATTTCACAACCTATTTATCTTATTCTCTTTACATTAATAGGGATGACAGAGAAAGAAAAGCAGAATATTTTTTAGGGTAAATACAAAGTCCATGAACAGTAAATTTAGGACAAATAAGCATTAATTGTTAATCTTTCCTTGATCTCAGGAACTTAAAAGTTCATTTTTTTAAAATTCTGTAAATTTCCTATTTTCTCAAAGAACACTTAACCTTAGTGTAAATCTGTCAACCTACCCAATAGACCTTAAGGAACACTATCACCCTTGACTTCAGTGGGCAACCTGCCAACGACTCGCCCTGAGAGTCCCAAGGGGCTCCTTTCGAAATGAGCGCTCTCCTCCTGGTTCTAAGTCCTTCACACTGAGAGCCACTAGCGGCCACCTCAAGGCTGGTAATTCAGCGAGTGGTAAGCGCGTAACTGGAGACGATGAGGCACAGACTGTCGTCTCATCCGCCTGGAACACTTGACTCAAGTCAAGTCAAGCCTGATCAGGCCTACCCTAGCCACATGCTGGGCTCCCGAGTCCCCGAGTCAGCCACAAGAGAAAAGGAGTTAATGCTAAGTAAGCACAGGTTTCAGCTCCGAGCTAGGGCTCTTGGAACGACAAGCAGTTTGGGTTATTTCTGTTTCTGTTTCAACAACAGTTCAAATTCCACTCTGCGTTTCACAAATGCGGAGATGTCTTAAGAGAAACCAGAAGCACACAGCCACAGCACCCATTCCTGGAGAATTTAGGAGGGAAGAGTAGATACCGGGAACCATCTGGAATCAGGAGAGCAGGAGCCAAGCCCAGCTGAGATGGACCCATTTGCGAAGCACTTTGTGCAGATCAATAAACTCCTGACTGATTTCAGACTGGGTCCCCAGAGGAAGAGGAGCTCACGAGGCTGGCCTTCCCCCTGGAGCAGATGGGCCCAGGAAAGACAAGCTGCCCATCAAGCAACCCCCTTCGGGGCAGGCGGAGCGGCTCGCGAGGCGCCAGGGCGCCTTACCTGGGGGACTCCGCGGCGAAGCTGCCGCCGTCCAGCAGCCGCATCTTGCAGAAGAGGACCCCGTTGACGAAGGGCACCGAGGAGAGCTCTTCGAGCTCAAAGTCCACCTTAAACTTAAACTTCTTCTTCTTCATCATCATGAGAGCCAGACGCCGGCGAGCGGGATGCGGGGGCGGCCCCAAAGGGCGCGCGGGCCGGCGCCGCCGCCTCAGCTCGCCGGA
>NC_043707.1:52795796-52838900 GCF_006229205.1 Suricata suricatta
GCTGCCGCTGCCGCTGCCGCTGCCGCCGCGCGTCTGAGAGCTGGGAGAGGCGAAGACCCGAGGACTGCCGTTGCCTTGGCCGCTTCAGCGCCACGGATCCCGAGGCGCCCCTAGCGGCGGCGGCCTGCAGCGCACGGCGGGGCGGAAGCGGGAGGGCGGGCGAGGAAATTCGGGGCGGGCGGGCGCTTCGCCGGGAAACTGACCCACGACGGCAGTTAGAGCGTCACGCCTCTCTGGGGTTAAAAAAAGACAAAACCCAACCAAAATGGAGCTTCCTTCTACAGCTTCCCCTCAGCTTTCTTTCAGTTTTTGCCTCGCCTCCTTTCTCCCCTCCCCCTCCAGTGATTTTTTTTCCCCCTCCTTCTTGGGTTTGAGAGTCGTGGGTTAACAGGGTTAACCCGAATCTCCACGACGTTACTTTCGTCAAATTGAAATCCTAAAACTATTCCTTTAGGTATTCTAAAGTCAGGAGGCTTCTAATATGAGGACGAGGTAGGAAAAAGGAAAGGAAGGGATTAAAACGTGTTGAGGGCCTACAGAGTGCCCAGGCACTCTACTGCTGCAGGCGTTTTATTTATACTTACTTATTTAAAGTTTTTTATTTATTTGAGAGAGAGAGAGAGAGAGAGAGAGAGAGAGAGAGAGAGGGAGAGAACACACAAGGTGGTGGGGGTGAGGAGGGGGGCGCAGAGGAAGAGACACAGAATCAGAAGCAGGCTCCAGGCTCCAACTGTCGGCACAGAGCCAGACATGGGGGCTGGAACTCAGGAACTGTGAGATCATGACCTTAGTGGAAGTCAGATGCTCAACCAACTGAGCCACCCAGGTGTCCGGACTTATTTATACTTTAATTCCTGTTCCCCAGAATAAAAGAGTATAGGAGGGGTAAAAAAATACTTTCCCTTTTAAAATGTGGCTGTCCTTAACAGAGACCTGAAAAGCCTGAAAATAAAGTCCCCTAGATGCAAAGCACCTTCTTTACATAGGCATGTATATGTTGTTACAATATATTTGCCTACTTGGTTACATAAAGTTAGTGTTTTCAAACTGAATTGTCCTTTCAACTCAAATATTCCCTCCCACTAATCTCTGAAAGCTGTAATTGAAGAGCTCATTTCCCAGTTCATTCATTTATTCATGCATTCATTTGCATAAAATCATTTTTAATCACCTAGAATGTCAGTCAGTGGCTAGACCCAGTGATCAAAAAACCAAAAACCTGCCCTCAAGAATTTTACAACCTAGTGAGAGACATATGTAAAGCAGTCATTAAAAACTAAATCTAGAATCAAGTTCTGTTTGTTCAGAATGAAGAAGCAATTTGTCTAGAACTCAGAAGAGGAAACAATTTGGTGAAGTTGACCCATTCTGGATTTCAAAGAATGAATGGATTTGTCTGGGTTCAGGGTGGAAGAAATAGAAGACCCAGAAGCAGAGTACAGAAGTAGTGGATAAAGCTGGCTGCCCAGTGGGACAAGGGAGGAAAGGCAGTGGAAAGAGTTAAGGGGACTTTGGGGTTTGTAATTTGGACAATTAAATGCAAGTTAATTCCATTGGTTGAGTTTTGGAAGCAGGAGGAGGGCAGGCTAGGCATGGAAGAGATAATGAGACTTTATCTGAATTGCCTGTGAGATACCCAGGGAGAGAAGGGGAGCCTTAGCTCAGGTGAAAGTTTAAGATTGAAAATATGTGAGATTAGAGTAGTTTCTCTGATGGCTGAAGCCCCAGAGGTTGATAAAAATAAGTTACTCTGAGCAACAGAGTAGGTGGAAGAAGAAGAGCCTATGAAGGACCTGAGACAGTCATAGAAAGAGGAGATCAAGAGAGATGACCTGGAAACCAAGAGTTTTAATCATTTAACATTTATAGTTATTAAGACCTACTGTGTGCCAGGCACTATGCTCGGGAATAGAGATAGAAATGAACAAGGCACAAAGGGGCTTATAAATGAATGGAGGATAGCATAGATATTCAAACAGAATGACGAGAGAGAGAGAGAGAGAGAGAGAGAGAGAGAGAGAGAGAGAGAGAGAGGTATCGATTATCCCGCAGAACGGAGGAGGAAGTTTCCAGAAAGTCCTGCAGAGCATTCCCAGAGGAATGGGAATCTATTGAAGAGACTGAAAAGAATCTATTGAAGATCTAGGAAGTCATTGGTACTATTGACAAGAGAAGTCCCCTTAAAATGTGGTGGCAAAATAAGATTAAAATGGTCTGGGAAGTAAATGAAATGTAGTAATGAGAAGTGGGTGACTAAAATTTTTTTATGACTTTTGTCAGTGAATAAGAAGAGACAGGACAGTAGGTAGAGAAGGAGGGTTCAAGCTTTTTCAATAACATTTGAGTATTATCTAAGATTTACTGAGAGTCCGTTATATACCAACCCCTTTAATAGGCCCTAGGGATCTGAGTTTCTGTACGGGGTCTGTATGCTACGGTTGACCAGAGGAGACACAGGTAAGGCCGCAGGCAGTTGCAGTACGATGTAACACTGAGTTCCATCTATATGTGCTGGTGAATAGAGGTTGCCTTGGGAGCACATAATAACCTCTAACTAGCATAAGGAGGTTTATGGAAGAGTTTCTGGGGTAAGTGACATTTATGCTGATGTCTGAATGATGAGTGTGAGGGGTAGGGAGCAGTTTCTAGGAAGAAGGTACTGCGTGTGCAAAGGCTCAGAGGAAGAGAGACAATGTTGCAGGAGGAACTGAAAATAGTTTGGTCTGGCAGTGACTTAGAGTGGGGTGTGGTGACAAGGATATAATAGCCAGCCATAGATGTTTTAACACAGAAGAATGATATATTTTCATTTGCAGCTTTTAAAGATCTCTAGCAGGAAGGAGAGTCTAGTAGCACTCTCTTTTTGATCCACGGTGGAATTATTAAACACATTTTATGAATCTAAGTCCAGGCAAGAAACAGATATCATACATAAAACTTTTACATGAGGAAAGTTCAATGAAAGGACTCCTTACTGAGGGCAGGGTAAGAGGCCCACAGTTTGGTGGGGAGTTGAAATTAGGGGGGATAAATATCCTGACCTCTCTCACTTCCTGACTCTGAGCTCCTGCTGTACCTCCTGTGATCCAAAGGCAGAGGGCAAAGGAACCTGGAACATAGAGGATGGCCTCCTAGCCCAGAGTAGAACACAGAAGGGTAGAGAGAAGTAGGAGGTAAGGGGACCGAAAGCTACCAGTCCATCAGTCAGGTTCACCATCAGAACCTGAAACTACTCTACATATTTCAAAAAAACAAAACTATATCAGTTAGGCAATTCAGTGCTTCAACCCCTTGAAAGGACGGGAGGAATGAAAGTCAACAGACTATTGAATTCAAGGTCACGTCGTTTGTAGTAAACATTACTAGTGTTCACAAATATCTGAGTCTCCTTTGCTTCCTGGGCATATGGAAGATTACATTTCCTGATCCTCTTGCAGTTAGGTGGCATGTGACTAGCTCTAGCCAACAGAATTTGAGAAGAAATGTGTCACTTCCAGAATGAGGCAGTGAAAAGCCTTTGAACAGTGTTCTAGACATTCTCTTCCCTACCACAATAGTCACAGGGGAAATCTTGGGTTAAAATGTAGTAGCCACAAGATTGAAGCCGCCCAGACCGCTGAGTCAGCACGAGAAGAACACGCAACCACACCTATAGTAAAGTCCTCCCCCTGGTCTGAGATATAATTGACAAATAACACTAGATTAGTCCAAGATGTACAATATAATGATTTGATATAGGTATATATTATGAAGTGATTACCTTAAGTTTTAGTTAACATCAGATACCTCACATAGTTACAAATTGGTTTTCTTGTGATGAGAACTTTTAAGATCTACTCTCTAAGCAACTTTTAGATACACAGTAAAGTATTAACTATAGTCACTATGCTGTATATTACATCTCAGAACTTATTTATCTTATAACTGGAAGCTTATACCTTTGATCCCCTACACCTGTTTTGCCTTCCCCTCCCCTCACACCTCTGGCAGTCTCTTGTCTGTATCTATGAATTTTTGTTTTTGTTGTTGTCATTTTTGTTTTTTAGATTCCACGTAAAAGTGAGATCGTGCAGTATTTATCTTCCTGTGTCTGGCTTATTTTACTTAGCATAGTGTACTCAAGATCCATGCAAGTGGCAGGATGTCCTTTTTTATGGCTAAATAAGACATCATTGTAAAAATATACCACATTTTCTTTATATACTCAGCTATTGATGGACACTTAGTTTATTTCTATGAGTTGGCTATTGTAAATAATGATATGATGAACATAGAAGTGCAGATAATATTTTAATGTTTATCTATTAAGAGAGAGAGAGAGAATGAGAGAGAGAGAGAGTGAACCAGCAGGGAAGGACAGAGAGGGAGAGAGAAAGAATCCCTAGCAGGCTCTATATTGTTAGCATGCAGCCTGCCATGGGCTTGATCTTGTGAAATGTGATTGTGACCTGAACCGATATCAAGAGTTAGATACTTAACTGACTGAGCCTCAGGCACCCCAGGAGTACAGATATTTTTGGGAGATTGTGATTTTGTTTCCTTCAGATATATGCCCATAAATGGGATTTCTGGATCATACAGTAGCTGTCTATTTAATTTTTTGAGGAATCTCCATACTGTTTTCCATAGTGGCTGCATGAATTTTCATTCTCACTAACAGTGCACAAGTGTTTCCTTTACTTCACATCCTTCCCAGCACTTGTTATTTCTGATTTTTTGGATAATAACCATTCTAAAAGGTGTGAGGTGATATCTCACTGTGGTTTGATTTGTATTTCCCAGATTATTAGTAATGTTGAGCATTTATGTACCCATTGGCCACCTCTATGTCTTCTCTGGGAAAATGTCTATTCATTTCCTCTATCCATTTTTTAATTGGATTTTTTGGGTTTTTTTGCAGTTGAGTTGTATGATTATATATTGTTTTTTTTTTTCATTTTGTCGATGGTCTCCTTTGCTGTGCATGCAGTAAACTTTCTTTTTTTTTTGTAAGTGAGAAAGAAAATTTGTTGTGCATTAAACCACTGTGATTTTGAGGATTGTTTGTTACTACAGCATAAGGCTAGCGTATTCTGACTATAGGCTATACATTGTACACTATTCAATGTAGCTGGGATGGGAAGCTGACAATAGGACCCTGTTTCTGCTGCCGCCACCACCATGAAGCCCATGTGAAGAGGCTGGATGCCACAAGCACATCGTCACATCTTGCTTGCACATGGCTACTGCAGCAAGGACATTTCACTTCATTTTACTTGCACCTCTTTTCCTCCCCCCCCCCCACATAAGTGCATCTATTTGGGAGACCTTATTTGTACCTAAAATTTGGGTGGCAAGGGAGTCTGAGAAATATAATTTTTAGTTTCCCAAGTTCTTCAAATAGAGAGATAGACTAGAAGTTGAGGCAGCAGATCTACCCTACAGCCTATAATAAAGTTCCTCAAAGGCAGGGATGGATTGTAATCACCTTTGCATCTCTTGTATCGCAACCAGTACCAGACATTAGTGGGTATTCAATAGTGTTTCTTGAGATAATCTGAATCTATGGGCCCATCCTAAGTATTTTACCTCTCAGGTAAAACAATAAAGATGTTCTCGACATGAGCTGAGGCTCCTTGTGTCAGAGATTTGGTAGTTCTTATGGTCCCCTCTACTATGAGAAGAAAGTATTAAAGGTCTTCAACTCAAAGGAGTGGGAAAAAGAAAAAGTAACCATACCAAACAGAGAATAATTATATAAGTTAGAGTAAGCTACAAATAAAAAAAAACTCAAAGCAATAGTGGTTCATTTCTTTCTTAATTAAGGTCAGAAGGTAAAGAGTCCAAAACCAGGAACCCAAACTCTGTATCTCCATCATCCTTAACATGTGCTTTTCACTGTGTGGTCTAAGATGATTATTTGAGCTCCAGTGCCATTTCTCAATCCCAGCCAGCAAGTAGCTTGAAGGAACAAAGGTATGTTGCCTCCCTTCAAGAATACTTCCTGAAAGATGCACATTCCACTTTTACTTAAATTCTATTGTCCACTGGAATGTGAACAGAAATAATGACACCAATTGCATGTCTGGCTCACAGAAACCTCCTACACATGATCCCCCCTCTCTTCTGGCATCTGCTGGTTGGAATTTGGTGTCAAGGGAATATTTTGAAGTTATTTGTGGAAGATGATAGAGCCTCTATAAGCCAGGGGCCCTAGGTGACTGTGTGGCAAAGGGTTATTCCCCTGTTCTTCTACTCCTAACCAGGAAAACTTATACTGAACACAGATGTTACTGTGACTTTTTGAGGTATGTTTTACTCAACAGTTATCATTAAATACAGAAATTGTTACAGAAGTAGGGTGCTATCATGCAAATCTAAAATTAGGCAGACAGTAGACAACAAGGAAACTATTATTAGGAGCTGCAAAATGGAAACCCATGGCAAGACATTTGGTAAAAAAAAAGTTCCGTGCAATATTTGAGAAGGCTAATAAAGTGTCTACAAAGTCCATAGCTCTAGAAGAGGTTGGAAAATGAAATGTTAGTAGGTTAAGTTTAATGCTGCACTTAGCAAGATATTAGAAAAATGAAGGGTGTCTAGGTAGCTCAATCAGTTGAGCATCCAACTCTTGATTTCAGTTTGGGTCATAATCTCAGGGTTGTGGGATTGAGCCCTGTGTTGGGTTCTGTGCTGAGTGTGGAGCCTGCTTGAAATACCCTCTCACTCTTTCCCTCTGCCCCTCCCTGCACCCCCCTCACGCTCTTTCTTTCTCTAAAATAAAAAAAAAGAATAGATAAAAAATAGAAAAATGAGATGAGCTCATGCAATAATAAGCAGGTTTGCAAGCATAAATGAAAAGGAATACAGAAAGTACAGAAATTTGGAGCCTCAAGGGATTGGAGAAACTGACTGCTTTGTACTTCAAAGAATAGGAAATAGGATTGAAAAAGCTTTTGAGCAACAAGGGTCCTTTAAAATTCAGCCCTGCAGCAAAGATTAGGTTTAGGGTGTGGCCTTCACATTTAAGTCAGATAGCCCTTTGGGAAGAAGAGGAGCATAGGGGTGAAAAAGCAAAGAAAGAAACTAGGGTTGAGGATTACTTTTAGGAAAGAACTTTAGTGTTACTGGCAAATGGAACTGACTGGATACAAATAGATCAGAAGTCTTTCAGTTTTTGAGGGACTGTATTGCTAAAGAAACCATTTGTCTGTATTAAAAGCTGAACTCTTTACAAGGAATTCATGTTTCTCCATACCTATTTCACATGCGGGCTTAGAGGCAAAGCTTTGAGGGTAGAGTCAGTGACCACAGAGAACAATAGACAAGAGGGGTCACTGCAGAATGTAGAAGCAAGGTTTAGCTTAGAAACCTCCCTCCCTGCCAGTTCCCGATCCTCATGATGCCTCCATGCGGAATTGCATCTTTGCTGTTTCCCTTTCTCCTCTTTCCCACCTGGAAGTAATTGCTGCAATACATTTGCTCCATAATTATATACCAGATGTGACTGGGGAAGATACCTTATTAGGTTGTATTGGTCACAGTGAGCTTCACACCCTTGGCACTATTTATGCATTCAACCAAATAGTTCTGTGTTGTGAGGGGCTGTCCTGTTCATTATACAGTTTGGCAGCATCCCTTGCTTCTACCCCCTAGATGACCCTCCTTCCTACTTGTGACAATGTTTCCAGACCTGGCCTAATGTTCCCTAGATCACAAAGTCACCTCTGGTTGAGAATCACCAGGTCACAAGATGATGTGGAGTTATATCCATATCTGATGGAGAAGCTTGTGTAGTTACCTGGAGATGCTGTACTTTGAATTTCATGAGGTGACTGGGTGAGATTTTAGGTTATTTCCCTTGGAGAGGGAGTGAGTACACCATTTTGGAAGAAGGGTGAGATACACACACACACACACACACACACACATATCTGTATATATATACATACATATTTATATAATATGAAAGTTTATGAATATATAAAATTTGTTTATTTATTTTTGGTCATCTCTGTGTCCAATGTGAGGCTCAAACTCATGTCAAGAGTTGCATACTCTTCTGACTGAGCCAGCCAGGTGCCCCAGGTGAAATAGATATTTAATGATCAAATGGATGGACTATGGCATAGAGTGCTAGGTCATCCCTAAACATGTTTTCGCTTCTTTCTGAGGACACAGATTATATTTTCTAGTCTCTTTTGCATGACTGAGTTCCAGCCAATAGAATGTATACAATTTCCTGGCCTGGCCCATAAAAACCTCCTGCATGTGATTTTTTTTACTCCTTCCCCATCTAACGTCTAGACGTTGATACCAAGCTCGTGTTGGAAGCCAAGTGCTAAAGATGAGAAAGACTCCAGCAGTCTAGCTTTTTCTTATTTAAAAAAATTTTTAAGATTTTATATTTTTAAGTAATCTCTATACCCAATGTGGGGCTCAAACTCGCAACTCCAAGATGAAGAGTCACATGCTCCACTGATGGAGCCAGCCAGACTCCCCAGCCTGGGTCTCTCTATCAGCAGCTTATAGCACAGCCCGCACTCACTCTCCCAAACCGTTGACCAGAATACTGGTTTACGAGGTGACTGAGAAATTAGCATTTAATTGTGTGTGATTTTTACTTTTTTATTAAAATTTTTACAATTTATTTTGACACAGAGAGAGAGAGAGAGAGAGAGAGAGAGAATCCCAAGCAGGCTCTGCACTGTTAGTGAGAGCCGCATGCAAGGCTTGATCTCACAAACCACTGTGAGACAGTGACCTGAGCCAAAATCAAGAGTCAGATGCTCAGCTGACTGAGCCACTCAGGTGCCCCTCTTATTTTTTATGTTTAATATAGATTTAGGAAAACTTATAATTACAATAATTTAAATTCACATTGGGAGTCCATAAAAGTTTTTTCTTCTCTACATTGTTCATTTGGGGGAAATACTGCTATACTGAGTTGTTTGGAAAAAGCATGTATTCTAAAAGTGTTCACTCAAATACTTCCCTTAATTTTCCATTGCCTGAAACCAAACTGGAGTTATTGAGAAATTATTATAGGAGAATGACATAAAAGTTTGCGTAAGACATTCCTAGCCAAGCAAAAGCCTTTTAATTTCACATCAAAGGAAATATGGCAGCAAAAACACACCCTCTTTCTTTGGACCTGTAGTTAAATAGGGATATTACTGATACCTAAGTACTGATAGTTAGATGTCTTAAATACAAATTTGCCTAATAGAAGAATAAAGGCTTTCAAGGAAAGAACTAGATTACTTTCTGAGGTGCCTCCTAAAACTTTCATCACTAGTTCTTTTTACCTTTTTTCAAATTTCTGTGGAAAGATGGCAAATTGCCTTTGTGGCTCTTAAAAAAACAAACACTGGATTGTACACTTTTCTATCAGAAACCACCAAATTTAGTTAACAACTTCGTTCTAGTCAAAATTACAGTGGATTAAGATGGGTTCTTTAGCTGAGCAAGTGTGATAACCTAAGAGCCCGAGGATGAAACCTTTTTTGGGATCCTTAGACCCTGATTTGGTCTTTTCTTCTCTTGCCTCCTTCACAGTCTAATATTAAGGTAGCTATGGGAATGATCACTTCATTTCTTTATAAATTATTCTTATCAGGCAAAACTAGATTTCTCTTTCCAGAGAATACTAAATAATAAATTCATAAGCAAATACATTATAGATGTCATAGATGTCATAGAAAATATGACTATTTCTCTAAGAGAGCATTTTAGAAATTACAGATGCTCTAAAAAAACAACCGAGGAAATCTTTTAAGAATTCACACCAAATCAATCTTGAGTCCCAAATCTGAACAAACCTTCTTAATTTGTTGATTTTTATCCAAATATTTTTTCCAATTAGTAAACCAAAGAGGAATCTTTAAAGAAACCAAACTAAAAAAGCAACCATTAAATTGGAACCTTTTCTATGCATTTTCTAATTAAATTGGCAGAAGGCCAGAATACTGTTTTGTTTAGCTAGGGAGCTGGAAAGCATTTTTAAAAATAGCACTATTGTACAAGTATAGAATCTCTAGGTACATTTTTTCACCTGTCATATTTATCCTGTTTCTAAAACATGTAAATTGATCAATTACAATAAAAAAAATAAAAGATCCTCTATGGCAATCATAAGACAAAGACCATGCCTCCCATGATATCACCAGCTCTAAGTTATGGCTACATACCACTGGAGCTCTGAAATGAATCAGTTATGATTCAACAATGATGGACATTGATTTAGGAATTCCAAGTTTTAATCCCAGTTCTGCTTTTGATGGTTTCATTTGGAGCAAGTGACACCTTCCCTGAGCTTATTTTGTTCTGCAAATTGAGGGAAATGGTCTAGACCAGCACTGTCCAAGAGAACTTTCTACACTGACAGAAACAGTCTCCACTCTGTTCAGTATGGTAGTCACTAGCCACTTGTGGTTAATAGGTGTGGCTGGTGTGACTAAAGAATTGAATTTTAAATTATATTTAATTCCAATTAATTTCAATAGCCACATGTGGCTAATGGCTACCATGTTGCACAGCAGTTAGTTTTAGTCACAATCTCACTCAGCAAACATTTGAGTGCCTATAATTTGCCAAGCATCAGGCTACCTGGGGGTCATCACAGTATCTTTGCATTCAAGGAGTTAACATGGGGAAAAATGAAAGAAATACTTGCTAATACATGTGCCTCAGTAAACATATGCAAAAAGCATAGAAGAGAAAGCAATTACCAGAAGGCAAGTCATCTCTAAGATCTTCTCCAGTTCTAAAATCATATGAATTAAACTCAACAAATATTTACTGAGCACCTATTTTCTGTCCAACTCATTCTTGACCTGATTTCTGAGCATGGCACTATTATTCAGGGATAGTAGCTAATGAATACTATCAAAGCTTTAATTTTGTAGATTAATTCACTCAATATTTAGTGAGTGTTTCTTTATGTACCAAGCGCTTTGCTAGATATCTATGAAAAAAAATGAATTCGATGATGTTTTAAAGGTGATCTCAAATCACCTCTCAGGTCATATTTTGAATTGATAGTGTTTCAAATGTTGTTTCAACTACTTAGAAATAAGTCAGGAGCGTTGACTAGTGTTAATAATTTTTAAAAAGGTGGAAATGAAAGGATCAGGCATGTTTGTCTATTTTTTATGTTTTTTATTTATTTTTGAAAGACAGAGAGAGTGAAAGCAGGAGAGGGTCAGAGAGAGGGAGACACAGAATCCAAAGGAGGCTCCAGGCTCTGAGCTAGCTGTCAGCACAGAGACCGACACAGGGCTCGAACCCACAAACCACGAGATCATGACCTGACCCAAAGCCAGACGCTCAACCGACTGAACCACCCAGGTGCCCCGCATGTTCGTCTATTAAAAACTACTCATAAGTTTTACAATAGAAAATATCAGAATAAATACTTTGAGGACGTATTCCTTCGAAAAGTTTATTTTATTTTGTTATCTAAATATAAGTATTCATTCCTTATCAATGTTCTTTCTTCTTTTTTACTGCTATATTATCAAATCCAGTCTTTTTCTTTTTTAAGTTTTATTTTATTTTTGAGAGAGAGAGAAATTGTGAGCACGGTAGGGGCAGGGAGAGAGGGGGACATAGGATCTGAAGTGGGCTCTTTTGCTGATAGCAGAGAGCCTGATGCAGGGCTTGAACTCACAAACCTTGAGGTCATGATCTGAGCTGAAGTCAGATGCTTACCTGACTGAACCACCCAGGTGCCCTAAGTCCAGTACTTTTTTTTTATGCATTAGATTATGTCTTCTTTTATATAAAATGTTTACTTGCCTTAAATGGCGGTTATTTTCTGGATATGTACCTATTTACTTCTCCAACTATTATTTATTTAGTTGACCTGTATTCAATTAGAGAATACAAAAGCAAGTAAGAGTTGAAACTTCTAGAAAAGTTGAGGATTGGGGAAAAAAACAGATGAAAGCTGAGAAAGAGGTATTTATGTAACTCCCAGAGTACTTTAAGGGAGGAAGCAATTACTTCCAGATGAGACATTTAGAGATTTTGTGGAGGATGTGTCATTGAGCTAGACCTTGAGCCTTGAAGGAAGCGTAGGCTCTGGCAATGCAGAGAAGGAAGGAAAGGTCACTTCCCTCTTGAGCCAGGGCAGAGAGGCAGGAAAGCATGAAGTTAGGGAGGAAAGAGTCGAAGTTGAAACAAAGGAAAAAAATAGCTATGGAAAGAAGTAGAGGAAAACCAGGTGGGACACATAGATTGTGGCCAAAACCTGGTTTTAAATGTTAGGCTGGGTAGACTCGGCTTTATTTTGTAGATTGTGAGGCATTTGAGCAAGGGAATGAAAAATCAGAGATGTTCATTAGGAACATTGCTCTGCCAGGAGTATTTAAGGTAAGTTGACCTAGGGAGAGGCTAATGCAGGGGCCAGTCAGAAGGCTAGTTATTACAACAAGGCAGACAATAGGCTCTGAATTGGGATACTAGCAGGAAGCATTAGAGAGACAGAGAACTCATGAGAGGTTATTGTAAAACTGGAATCTGTAGGCCCCTGCAACCTATTGCATATAGCGATGGAATAAGAGGAACAAGTTAAAAAACAACAACAAAACTTCAATATTATGAGCCTCCAGGACAGGGAGGGTGGTGGTACTTCAAGCTAATTTAAGGAATGCAGGAGAAGAAACAGATTAAGGTTGATATAGAAAATATGCTCTTGTAAGAAAGAAATATATTTATATTCTATGCTGAAATATATATTCAATTGAAGATTGGATAATGTCAGTGATGAAAGTGTGAAGTGGATTGGGGGACATCTTGAATTTTGCACTGTGCCAATGGGTGTCCATGTTCCTTATACTCACTGTTGTCCCCTTCATTGCTTAAGTATATTTATGTTCTCAGACTGATAAATTGGAGAACTGCCTTTTGTAACCTTATCCTGACCTTCTTGGTTAGCCAAGTGTCTGAGGTATATAGATTTTTTAACTGCATTCAAAATCTTTAACCAAGGAGATTCTTAAAATAGAACAGAAGGTCTTTATCTTTAACAACAACAACAAAAGTGTCCATCCATGGATGGACTTGATTTAAGATTTTAGCTTACATATGCTTTGAATACTTAAACTGAGGGCTTTCTAGATTGAATCTGGTGTGGTCAGTGTGGTTCAGATAAACAGCCCAGAGACAGGTACTGTCATTATCATGACTAATACCATCAAATATAACTTCCCTGTTGGGAGGCATAATTTTCATTTATATGATCTTTCTGAGAGGGAATATTCAGGTTTCTGTAGAATTGGTTAAGATAAAAAAATACTTCTTAAGGGTGTAGTGGTTATTTTACTAGAGTATGTTCTAACGAGGTAGATAGGGATGAATCTGTTAAAGTGAGTCAATTTATAACACAAAATGTTCTAAGTAGGACCTACTTAGAAAATCTGTGGCTTTTAGTTTCCAATCTGAAAAGAATTACAATAGGAATGTACAACAGGGCTACTATTTATTCTGATACCTTTAATACCATATTTAACTTTACTCATTTAAAATTCTTCTTTGAATCTTAAGAGCTATCTTTATAAAATGCTATTTTTGTTGTTGTTGTTGTTGTTGTTGTTTGAGGGACGGGAGGGCCAAGACTTAAGGTACGTTGAGACACCCAGTATCATTTCCTCTCTTTGGCAAGCTTGAGAATCCCAGCTAAGAAAACATGGCTGGTTGCTCTGTGGGAACAAGAAGATTGCCGCAAGCTTGCCAGGTCAGTTTGGCCAAAGGAGGCCTTAGCGTAATCTTGTCCTGAGGGTTTTACTGTGAAGTGAGGAAAAAAACCAAAATAATAATGTGGCTGATAAAAACACTAAAAGAAAAACTTTTTCCAGTGACATGTAGGAAAGAAAACTGAGATAAATTCCTAAGCTAATTTAAAAGCAAGTTTTATCAAAATTATCCAGTGACTTGTCAATTTTTGGCTTTATTTTTAGTGCAGTCTTGATTGCTTAACACATCTTTTAGTTAATCAAATATATTCATTTGTGGAAATCTTTTTTTGGGGCCTCGTACTAGTGTGATAAGCCTGAGCTAGAGCAAGGGTGATGTTACTGTCTCCCAGATAGAAGTTGTTAGTAAGAGGAGGATATGTGGTTATGTGGTATAGAGGGACAGGGCACCAGGAAAGGGCTCCCATCTGTCTTTGTCGATTAGAGTGAGTGACATTTGGTATTGAAGGATACAGATATGCTATGACTTAACACTGTAGACGTGTTCCTGAAAAGTTGTATATAAACTGATTATTTTGTTGTTGTTAATCAAATCTGAATGTCTATGCTATACTTCCAGAATTCCTTTATTTTCATTTCTGATTGATCTTTAGTTGGCAGAGGCATCTAAGACTTTAATTCTAAATGTCTCTGCTCTTTTTTACCTCTCATGTGGTCAAGCCCTGCTTTGTCAGTCTGAACACATGTTTATTGGTTATTATTTTTATTTTTATTTATTTTTAATTACATTTTTAAAATGTTTATTTATTCTGAGGGAGAGAGAGACAGAGTTCAGCAGGGGAAGGGCAGAGATACAGGGAGATACAGAATCTGAAAAAGGCTCCACGCTCTGAGCTGTCAGCACAGAGTTGGATGTGGAGCTCAAACTCCTGAACTGCAAGATCATGACTTGAGTCAAAGTCAGAAGTTTAATGGACTGAGCCACCCAGGCACCCCTTAATTTTTTATTTTTTAAAGTTTATTTATTCATTTTGAGAAAGAGAAAGAAATGCAAGTGGGGAAGGGGCAGAGAGAGGGAGAGACAGAATCCCAAGCAGGCTCCACACTGTCAGCACAGAGCCTAGTGTGGGGCTCAAACTCACAAACTGAAATCATGACCTGAGCTGAGATCAAGAATCGGAAGCTTAGGCTGAGCCACCCAGGTGCCTCTACTGGTTATGATTTTTAAATTCATTTGTAAGTGAAAAATGTCTGTTTCTTCTACCATATCAATTTCAACTTTGTAAATCTATATTTCTGTTATTCCATGTATTTGCTGGTATTACTATTCCATAATAACAGGAATAGTATCAGCATTCATTGAGCACTTACTATGTTGTAAGCATTATTCTGATCAAAGCACCTCCATGTATTCATTTGTTCAAGGTAGATATTATTCTTTCCTTTTACAGATGAAGGAACTGAAGCACATAGAGATTAAGCCACTCTCTGTAACTCAAGGTTACAGAGTCAGTAAGTGGTAGAACCCCCCTACATCTGGGTTTCCTAAATGAGGTCCACAACTGTAATTGAGTCAAATTTAGAAGGCTTTATACCTGGGAGTGGTCTTTTTCTGCCTCTATTCCAATAGTTAGAATTCAGTTATATGGCTGCACCCAACTGCAAGGGAGGCTTGGAAATGAGGTCCAATTGTATACCTAGGAGGAAAAATGGAAATGCTTTGGTAGTTAAGTAGTCTCTGGCCATATGACTACAAACTAGTAAACATAAAATTATGTAACTTGTGATAAATTTTGTAAAATAATGTAGTATGTATGAGTGAGAATAATAGAGTGAAGGTGGGGAGCTATTTCAGGAAATCCCTTTGAAATACAGTAATATTTAAACTGAGACCTGAGAAATGAGAAGACAAAGAGTGGTACAAGAAAGAACATTCTAGGGATGTATGAAGGCTCTGAGGTCACATAGAGCTTAGATAATCTAAGGAATTGCAAGACCAGTATGGCTGAGCCCAGGAAAGAGTGGCATGAGACAAAGCTGGAGGTGTAGGCAAGGGCCACATCATGCAGCCCTCCATAGAACATATTAAAAAGTTTGCATTCGGGGCGACTGGGTGGCCTGATGGGTTGAGTTGTCCGGCCTTGTCTCAGGTCATGATCTTGCAGGTTTGAGCACCGCTGAGGTCTCTGTGCTGGTGGTATGGAGCCTGCTTAGGATTCTCTTTCTCTCCCTCTTTCTCTCTCTCTGACTCTCCCCTACTTGTTCACACACACACACACACACACACACACACTCTCTCTCTCTCTCTCTCTCTCTCTCTCTCTCTCTCTCTCAGAATAAATAAATAAACTTAAATACAAATAAAGAGTTTGTATTCAATCCTAATAGCAGTGGAAAGACATCATATTTTAGTATTTCTAGCAGGATGTTAAAATGGGATTCTTCCTGACTCACTGGCTCAGCTAACTCTTTCAATTACCCCCACATTCCCAAGTGAAGTGTTAGAGTCAGATCATTAATGGCAGAATTACAGAGAAGGTGCTAAAAGCCAGTTCTGTGGATCCTTACTTGTCTGCCTATCTTAAGCCTATAAAAGGGCTAAAACTGAAGGAGCTGAGAAACTAGTCAAGATTTAGAAGTTTTCCTTGGAAAAAAATTTTAATGCATTGTGAGTCTTCCCTATACCCCTGGGGACTGGTGGGACAGGTGTTTTTACTTCACTGGAGGCCTAGTGAAGAAAGCTTTAAGGTGACAAGATGGAGAGTTTGACTTGTATCCCCTGGATCCCATGAAACACAGAACTACCTGGGAAACAGTTTACTGGCATCAGACCAAAGAATTGCATTTGGAAAGTAACTGTGATCCTCCAGTAGCATCTTAAAGGTATGAAATCCTTGGTAGCATTATGTACCTGGGTTACTGAAAATGGGATCATGCCACGAGGCCTTCTCCTGAATCCAGACAACCCCATCAGAGAGACGCTGCAGATGCATCATCAGAGGCCGAAGGTGAGGCTGGGGCTCGGGTTCCTGCATGAGTGTTTGGTCAGGTAGAGGTTTTGCCTACTTCAAGGGAGCCATAGACAAGGGAACTCACAGCAGAATATCCAAGGTGCTCATAAAACCAACCTTGAGAACAGGAGTCAATTTTAAATATCTGCCATGGCCAGAGTATACCAGTGCTAGATTACATTTGTGCGTGTCAAAAAAGACCTACCCCTTATCTCTTCTCCTGCTCTGGCCCCTCCACCCCTAGCCGGCCAAAGGCTAGCGGAGAGTGAGCATGAAAATTTGCTGATCCCCACTGCAAAGGCCTCTAGCATTAACTAGCAGTAGGAAGCATGAACTGCAATTAAGTTCAGAATTTTGACCAACAAACTGGACTGGGCATTTTTATTATTGAACTGAGACTACTTTGTGATTAATAGGAAGAATTTTGATTAACTGAGAGTAACAAAAAAGTCAAGAGACTTTTTGGCATTAGGAAAGACCCTTTCTGCAGAGCTGATTTGATCAGGCTTTGAGGAAGAAAAGAATAAATCTGTTTTCTGTTCTCACCTTAAGAGAGTTTCTGGTTCTGGGTAAAGATTACTTGTTTTAAAGAATCACACTGGCTGCTGAGTGGATATCAGATCAGAGGATGATAGGTGTGAATGCAGATGGCGAGTGAGGAGGTGATTGCTGGCTGCTTCTCCTCCCTAGTTGTGTGACCTTGCACAAGTCACTGAACTCCTCTGTGCATCAGTTTCCTTGTCTTAGTGCGGAAAGGTACTAAAACACCTTACCAGGGTAGTTGAGAGGAATAAATAAGCTAACATGTAAAGTACTTAAAGCAGTGCCTGACCCAAAGTAAATATTATGAAGCATTTGTTGCTATTTTTACTTTAAAAATTATTATTGTAGCAACCCAAATGGGAGATAGTGGTGACTTGGAATATCTGTAACTAGAGAGCATGAAAAAGTTCATGTTGTATTTTAAAATTATAGACAATAGCACTTTGGAGGGGATGATCAGATATGAAGAATAAGGTAGAGGGAAAGGGCAAGAATGGCTCCCACATTTCTGGCTTGGACATCTGGATGGAATTGAGATTACTGAGATTTAGGAGGATAGGGATTGTGTGCAGGCTTAATAAAGATTCATGGGTGCTGATGCTTTTAAAGTCTGAATTTTAATAGCATTGAAAGATTTGGGTACCACAGGAGTAGTTTTTCTGAAATTGAAAGTGCTCTAAAACAAAATCACATCTGACCCTTTGTCCTTATCATTTTAGGAAATGAGGGCATGGTGAGTAGGTGATTGTGTGATAACACGGTTTTTCTTTCAAGAACCAAGAATGACCGCAATGGGCAATCAATGTTTGTAAAATAAACATTGTCAGAAAAGAAATGGCATAATATTAACAATTCTAAAACTAACATTGTTATCTTTCATGGATGTTCTTCAAAATTTAGTTGCCTTTTGTTTAATACACTCAATAAACACAAAGTTTTCCAGTAGGGGTTGCATTATAGTGTTCAGATCTTTTTTTTTTTTTTTAAAGCACACACATACAAATGTACAGATAAACTTTTAGCACTTATTAGTTTAAATGCCTTTAATGGTGTGTCACCTTAGTTGATCTTTGATCTTTGTAAATAAGGTAATGACTTTCCCCGTCCTATAGATATCCTGTGGAGATAAAGGAAACTTTTGTTCCCTGGTATTAACTGGTACCGTGTTCTCCACCTTCTGGTGATAAGATCGGTGTTGAGAATTGGAATTTTTCTTCTGCTTGAAGTCTTGTTGATAGTTGTCTTTATCAACCCCTCCAGACTTGCCAGGGATTAGAAGAACATTGGTATCAGATGTTAGGCCTGACCAATGAATAAGTGGCTAAGCCCTTTTAGTCTGAGACCTTGTATTCTGTAGAACCCTGTGTAGATAGATACACATAGTCCCTCATTATCAGACCTTTCCTTCTAGTTCTTGACAGATTGGAGAAGAAGACGCTCTGTACTTCAGAGCTCTCTGAGTCAGAAGAAGAAGGTTGTTCCCTGAGCCCTTGTGCCTAAGGTTACACTGCCTGTCTGGGCGGGGGGCCTCATCTTGGTTTATGATTACAGTACTCCTGTTATAACAAACTCTTGTAGTTAAAAGTACTAAATCTTCTGTTTAGTGACAGATGTTTAGTTTGGTATTTTACTTTTGCTTTTGACAAACTCATAAAGAGGTAAAGCTAACTCACATGATCTAGAAAGGAGACAATAAAGTTAAATGCTAAAATACTAGACTAATTCTCTAGCTGGTTGATATGATAGGAGGCCTTTGCTTTCAAATAAAGACTATTTTAGATAATAGAGGAACATTTTGAAATCCATACCAGGAATATACCAGGAAGTTAAAGTAAAACCAAATGTTTAATGTTATGTCATCTCATTTTATTTTTTATAGCCAGGGTGATCAACTGGAAACATCTGCTTTGGAAATTCCCATGGTTGGCATCATATTGGCCTTGATGATATGGTGTTTTGGGAACCTGTTAGATATTTGTTTCTGTGCTAGAGTGAAACTAGATCTGTTTATGCTTTTTATTATTTTAAAATTTATTTCCCTTTGGGACGCCTGGGTGGCTTAGTCGGTTTAGCATCCAATTTCAACTCAAGTCAGGATCTCACAGTTACTGAGTTTGAGCCCCATGTTGGGCTCTGTGCTGACAGCTCAGAGCCTGCAGTCTGCTTCAGATTCTGTGTCTCTCTGTCCCTCCCCTGTGCATTCTCTCTCTCTCAAAAATCAACATAAAATAAAAAAAATTTATTTCCCTTCTTCAATTTTTATCAAAGTAATACATGTATCTGGCAAAAATAAAGCAGAACTGAGGAATTTATACTGAAAAACAACATCTCTCTGTCCCTATTTCTCAGTCTCACTTACCAGAGGCAAACAACGCTTCTTTATTTGGTAGAAAGATTAAAATTGTTTTTTTTTAATAATTACTTATTTTTATGCTTTTATTCCTTTAAACTATCTAAGAAGTTACAACTGGCAGTGATCTGGTCTGTATCCTTCAAGTTTTCGTTTCTATGCTTATAACAAACATATACACGCATGGAAGTAGCAGTTACTTTTAAACCTTTTACTTTTAGTATTCCATTAATTAACTCTCAACTTGCTTTTCTTTTTCAACTTTCAATTACATGCTGTTGGTGCCATTTCTTAGCTTTTCAATTTAAAAGACATTATCTATTCACTGTCTATAATAGAAATAAGGATTTAGCTATCCTTTCTTGAATTTTTATAGACATTATAGTTTTATCATCAGTTGCTTTTATGTTTCTAAGTAATGTACTTCAACCTCTAGGTTTTGTCACAACAACCTTGTGTAATATTTCTTGATTCTTAAGCTATATTTGTTCATATAACAATTATTTACTGAGTATCTACTGTGATGATCTACTAGTCCAAGTGCTCAGTGATCAACAACAAAAACCCTAGCCTCAGTGGCCTGTACATTCTAGTGGGGGAAGCGGTGTTGAGAAATGTAAATTATATGTACATGGCAAATAGTAGACGTTGACAAGTTCAATGGGGAAAAAAAGGAGAATAAGGTAAGAAGAATCAGGAGAGTAACACTTTTAAGCTGGATCATCAGATTTGGCCTCAATGAGAAGTGATGTTTGAGCAAAGACTTAAAGGCAGGCAGAGAGTTATCCAGGTGAATATCTTAGGGAAGAGAGTTCAGGCAGATGAAAACAGCAAAGGCCTCAAAGCAGGAGTGTGTTTGGCATGTTCAAAGATTGGCAAAGAGTCTAGTATGGTTGGAATGGAGTGAGCAAAAAGCCCTGTGGTGGACGCTGAGGTGAGAGATAACAGAAGGTGACATGGCATTGGGCCATATGGACCAATATAAGAACTTTTCACTTTTACTCTGGGTGCTCTGGAAAGCCATTGAAAGGTTTTGAGCAGAGAAGTGACAGTCTGACTTGTATTTAGAAGGATTTATTTAGCTTCCATGTTGAGAATAAATACAGAAAGGCATTGGTGGAAACAGGGAGATTAGCTGGGAGACTACTGCAGTAACCCAGGTAGAGATAAAGGTAGTTCTGAGTAGGGAATGCTTGTGGAGTTGGTAAGAAGTAGTCACATTCTGGATATACTTTGATGAGACTATCAGCTCTTTCCCCCTTTCTTCCACCTTCTATACTCTTCTACTTACCATATCCTGTCAACCTTACTTTTGTTTTTACATTTTCAAGGATAATGCCAAGTTCATGTTATTGTAATCTGTCTTTAATGTGTTGTTTATAGGTTAACTCTATAAAGGTTAATCCTTTCCTATTTAATTATTGTTCATTGCATAGCCAAATAATATGCAAAAATTATATTTAAACATAAATAAGTCCAAGATCATGACCTCTGGGCTCCTTAAAGAAGAATGTTCCAGTGTCCAAATTAAATAAATTTTCTTTTATAATTTCAGAAATCACTTAAAATTATGCTACATTTTAGCTGTCTTCCTTTTTTATCATGAATTTTTAAAAAATGTAATTCTTATTGTTTGTCTCCCCCTAGAATTTCCAATTGTCTTTTTTGTATCTTATTGAGAAAAAAATGTATGTTTTCTTTACCATATCGCTGATATCATCCATTTCTATAGTCATTATATCTTTTGTACAGACTACATTTCATTTTTCTTCTTGAAGACATTCTAGTAGAGACCCACTGACTTCGTCTTCTGATTTAGATTGTAAACCCTATGCATAGCTTCAACCTGGAATTGGTTTTCACTAGACTCTTGGGTTAATTTCACTTTTTAAAAAACGTTTTTTAAATGTTTGTTTATTTTTGAGAGATGGGGAGAGACAAAGCATGAGCCGGGGAGGGACAGAGAGGGAGGGAGACACAGAATCTGAAGCAGGCTCCAAGCTGTCAGCACAGAGCTGGACATGGGGCTTAAACTCATGACCTGTGAGATAATGACCTGAGCTGAAGTCAGACGCTTAACCAACTGGGCTACCCCAGAACCCCTAGTTTCATGTTTTTTATATTTCATATATTCATTTTTGTTGGTTTCCACTCCATGTATCTGGGATATATTAAACACATTTTCATCATAAAACACAAATATATGAAATTTCTGAGTATCTGTAAATCTGAACATGTCTTTAGTATGCTTTCCCATTGATTTATAGTTTGGCAAAGCACAGAATTCTGTATTCAAACATTTTATTCCTCCCAGAACTGTGAAGGTTTTGTTCCCCTATCTTTTAGCGTGAGAACTGCTGATAAGAAGTTTGATGTTAGTTTATTATTGTTCCTTGGCTAAGTGACATTTTTTGTTCTTCTTATCGGAAGGCTTTAAAAGATTTTCTCTTCTCATTTTCATTGCAGTATTATTCACAATAGCCAAGATGTGGAAACAACCTAAATGTCCATTAATGGATGAATGGATTAAAAAAAATCCTAAAAAATACCCAAAAGACATACAATGGAACATTATTCAGCCATTAAAAAAAAAAAAAAGGGAATCCTGACATATGTGACAATGTGGATAAATGCTGAGGACATTATGTTAAGGGAAGTAAGCCAGGCATAGAAGGACAGATACTGCATGATTATATTTTTAATTAGGTATCTAAAATAGTCAACTTCACAGAAGCAGAGAGAATGGTGGTTACCAGAGGCTGGAAGGAGAGAAAAATTAAGAGTTGATTTCCAACAGGCATAAAGTTTCAGTTTTGCAAGATGAATAAACCCTAGAGATCTGCTGTACAACATTGTGCCTATAGTTAATAATATTCTACTGTATATTAAAAATTTTGCTAAGAAAATAGATCTCATGTTATGTGCTCTTACCAGGATAAAAAAGTTAATTTAAAAAAAATCTCTGTGGCTCAGTTGGTTGAATATCTGGCTCTTGATTTTGGCTCAGGTCATGACCTCACCATCATGAGATGAAGACCCTCGATGGGTTCTGCATGGGGAGGGGGAGCCAGCTTAAGATTCTCTTTCCCTTTCCCTCTGCCCCTCCCCTGTGCATTCTCTCTCTCTCTCTTTTTTTTTTGAATATTTTTTAAAATGTTGATTTATTTTTGAGAGAGAGAGTGACAGAGCATGGGCAGAGGAGGGGCAGACACAGAATCTGAAGCAGGTTCCAGGTTCTGAGCTGTCAGCACAGAGCCTAAGGCAGGGCTCGAACTCATGAGCTGTAAGATTATGACATGAGCTGAAGTCAGACGCTCAACGGACTCAGCCACCCAGGCGAAACCATCCCCCTTTCAAATAAAAAAGAAAGAAACAAAGGAAGAAAGAAAGAAAGACAGAAACAAAGAAAGAAAGAAACAAAGAAACAAAGAAAAATAAATCTCAATATATGATGTTTAAAATTTTTCTCATGTTATGTCTAGATGTTCTTTTTCCATTCATTTTGCTTGGCAGTCATTTATCTCCTTTACTAGGACTACTTATGTCATTCCTTGAGGGATATATCATATATATATATATATCTCAGAACTTTGTATATATATATATATATATATATCAGAAAAACTTTGTGTGTATATATGTATATACAAATTTATATGTATATAAATACCTTGAGAGATATATCAGATATATATATTAGAAATATATATATCAGAAGAACATATGATATATGTTATGGAGGGCTAAGAAAATTTAAGGACTACTTGTTTTCTATTTTATTTAACAAAATGGAATTCGGTGTTGAAGACTCTGAATATATGATTGATTGTTTAACCATTTTTCTTAAATTAGAATCAAATCTAGTGTGATCATGATTGTTGAATGAATTTGTCTAGAAAGTTATACTTTATTAGTGGATTAAAAAAATCAGGGTAAGCCTAAATGTCCATCACCTGATGAATGGATCAAGAAGATGTGGTAAATATATACAATGGAGTACTACATGGCAATGAGAAAAAATGAAATCTGGCCATTTGTAGGAAAGTGGATGGTCCTCGAGGGTGTCATGCTAAGCGAAATAAGTCCGGTGGAGAAGGACAGATATTATATGTTTGCACTCATAGGTCTAACGAGAAACCTAACAGAGGACCATAGGGAGGGGAAGGGGGAAATAGAGTTGGAGAGAAAGAGGGACACAAATCATAAGAGACTATTGAATACTGAGAATGAACCAAGGGCTGAAGCGGGAGGGAGAGATGGGAAGGGGGTAATGGTCATGGAGGGGGGCACTTGTGGGGAGAAGCACTGGGTGTTATATGGAAACCAATCTGACAATAAACTATTATAAAAAAAATCCTAAAAAAATAAAAATAAAAATATTTAGTTTTGCAAGCAAAGTTTCAGAAATAATAAAAGAAAAACTGTGAAAAAAATCAGGGTGACTACAAGGGCGCCTGCATGGTTCAGTCGGGTAAGTATCCAACTTTGGCTCAGGTCATGATCTCATGGTCCATGAGTTCAAGCCCTGTATCTGGCTCTGTGCTGACAGCTCAGAGCCTGGAGCTTACTTCAAATTCTGTGTCTCCCTCTCTCTCTGCCCCTCCCCACTCATATTCTGTTTTTTTCCCTCTCTCTCTTAAAAATAAATAAACATTAAAAAATTTTAAAATAAAAAAATCAGGGTACCTATAAACTTGACTGGTTTATTCAACTTTTCATTATGTTGTTCTGTTCTTAGCTATAACACTTGTAACCCATGGGGAATTACATTGACTAACATGATAAATTCCATATGCATTTTATTTTCCAGTGAGTTGCATAAAGTTTATTTTTGCTGAAGATTTCATGTTGAATCAATATTGGGTCCTCATATCACTTCTTGAGAAGGAAGTTCTGATTTGAAATTGTACCATTTCCTTCAAAATGAAGGGTAGTGCTTAATTAAATAAGAGGTTGATGACATCTTTTAAACCATTTCCTCTCCAGTATATCTAATTAAAATATGTAAGTCATTTTGAAAAATATTATGAGGGTTTCTGATAAATCATATATTAGAATTAACTGATTTTATGTAATTTTTCCACTTGTATATCATTTTCTGCCATTTTTGGTCCCAATTCAAGCTACTTTCTATTTAACTGGAATTTTTCTGAGAACATTACTGTACCATCTTTACATTACTCAGCAAACATCTTGATGAATTCATTTAGTGATTGAAAGCCTCCTTTAATTTACTATATGAGAATTAATCACCTATTTCCAGAGAAAAAAGAAAAGAAAATAATATATTATATAAATATATATGAATATAATATATATATTTTAAAAGCTCTTTCTTTCTTCCCTATTTTTATTTTTTGGAACTTGCATTTGCTGGATATCGAATCTTTGGGATGTGTTTCATCTATTTCTCTAAAGTTTTCTCTCATTTTATCATTTGCTTTACGATGTAGGAGTGGTTCTAGACATTTTAAAATATTTATTCTTAAGAGAGAAATAGTGCACACGAGTAGGGTAGGGGTAGAGACAGTGGGAGACAGAGGATCTGATGAGGGCTCTGCACTGACAGCAGAAAGCCCCATGCAGGACTTGAACTCATGAACCATGAGGTCATGACCCTAGGCAAAGTCAGATGCCTATCTGACTGAGCCACCCAACTGCCCCATAGACTTTGTTTTTTAACTCTTCTATGATTTTTTTAAATTTCAGCAATTATACATTTCAATTTCCAAGAAGTCTTCTTTTGGATTTTTATTTTGGTGTGTGTTGGGAAGGTCAGGATGTGAGAAAGGAGCATCCGATTTGAACTTTGTGGAAGCAATATCTTCTCACATTTTTCTGAAGATGCGAATTTAAAAATTTAAAGCTTATTTTTCTCTTCTAATAATCTTTCTCTAAGATTAGTACATGTACTGTTTATTTCAGTCTTTCACTTTTATGTTGCTTATTTTCTCTCTTTTGATCTTGAGATGCCCATCAGCTTTAAGAATGGGACTGTTTTCATTGTTTTTAGAAGTTTATTACTGTTGTGTATATATAGGTCTGTCTTCCTGTGGGATGGCTCTGTGTACAAGGGAGGGATCACTGATGATGGGAATTCCAGTTACCCAGGCAAATCCCCCAATTACAATGGCTTTACACAATAAGTTCTCTCTCATCTGTGTCACAGTACAAAGGAAACGTCTCTGACTGGCAGGTGGCTTTCTTACATGTGATCATTCAGAGGCCGAGAATCTTTCCACTGACCTCTCCTTGAGCCTTGATGCCATTTGTTTCCAGCTGCCAGAGGGGTAAATGAGAAAGCGAAAAGGCACACCTACTTTCTCAAAAGCTCTGGCCTGGAAATGACACACATCCCTTCTACTCACATTCTACTAGTTAGATGACCACAGCTGGGTATAAGAGAAGCTGGAAAATAAAGTCCGTGGCTGGGAGCCCATTTCCCAGAAATATGTCAGACTAAGAAATGAGGAGCATAAATTTTTGGTGGAGAGCCAGCCACTGCTTCTAAATAGACTTACTCACTGGTTGTCTTCATTTTAGGGTAAGAATTCTGGAGCCTTTTCGTATTTTAGGGGGGATATTTGGCACTCCAAAGGCAAGACTAGAGAGAGCTTTACTTGGGGATTGGCATCCAGCTTTAGCATTCCTAATTCTCCTCAGTTTACTCAGTTTTAAAAACTTTTAAAAAATGTTTGTTTTATTTTGACAGAGATGGGGGGTGGGGCAGAGAGCGAGGAAGACAGAATCTGAAGCAAGCTCCAGGCTCTGAGCTTCAGAACAGAGCCCGATGCGGGGCTGAAACTCACAGACTGTGAGATCATGACCTGAGCTAAAATGGGAAGCTTAAACTGACTGAGCCACCCAGGCACCCCATTCTTCCAGTAAATTCTTCTTTAACTTCTGTCCTTGGAATAAGCTGACACAATCATTGGGGTTGTGTTATCTTAGCCATTCTCAAAACCGCCTTCGCTAAGTTGTGTTTTGGCATTATGGCCTCCATTTTAACAAAGCTGCTGACAAGAAGCAGCATCTCTTATTGCAGTTGCTTTAGGAACTTTTGAAGGACATTATCTTTTCCTTTCATCACTCAGTAGGACACTTTTTAAACAACTCATTGCTGCATAAAACTTTGGTTCTCCCATGGAGCTGATGTGCTTTTTCCTGTCTGATAATGAGAATTGTGCAATAGGCTATGTTTCCCCTTACCATCTGTGTTTTATCATTCTCTGGTCTTGACTTTCTACTGTATCTTAAAATTGTGATAATGACTGACAAAATGTGAAATCAGATACAACTCAACTGGCAGTTAGCGCCCATTCTCCACCTGGCTGCAATTTTTAACCAGCAACCAATTAAAGGTATTTTCTTCTGTGGGGTAAAGTGTCGGAAAATGACTTTGTGATTATTTGGGGCTTTCTCAATACAGCGTATGGTGCATATTTTGCAATAATTAGTCTATTTCTTACACATTTCCTAAATTAAAACAAATAAATTAAAGCACATAGTAACTGGAAGATTAATTGAAAAGGATTGTTTCCTTTAACATTGGAATAATGTGATTATGAATTTTATGTGATGGAATTTTAGGGATGGCATTTATAGAGAGTTTTTATCTTCCTTTATTACTAAATCTCTAATTCTATTGGGTCTCAACAAAAAGTATATACTGTTTGATAGTGAGCTACATATATTTTATATTGTGCACTGTGCTAAGTATTTTTATTATAAGATACCGCAAAACTATTATAGAACAAGGCAAGTTATATACACATGAATGTAAAAATAAAGTAAAATAAAAAGACTCATTTGAATGGGATTAGTCTATTCTGAATACAATATATTCAGTTTCCATATTATTTTCATAAAGGAGAACCATCTTATTTTTTCTCTTTTAAGATTTCTTTGACAATCTACAAAATAGTTTTACTACATGGACTGGGTAGTATTCCCTCCAAAATTCATGGCTACCCAGAACTTCAGAATGTGATCTTATTTGGGAGTAGGGTCTTTACAAATGTGATCTTATTTGGGAGTAGGGTCTTTACAGATGTGATCTTATTTGGGAGTAGGGTCTTTACAGATGTAATTCATTAAGATTAGGGCATACTCGGGCCCATACTAGTTGGCCCTAAATCCAATAACTGGTGTCTTTTTAAGAAAGTCATGTAGGGGTTCCTGGGTGGCTCAGTTTGTTGAATGTCTGACTCTTGATTTTGGCTTAGGTCATGATCCCAGGGTTGTGGGACTAAACCTCGCATTGAGTTCCATGCTGAGCATGGAACCTGTTTGGGATTCTCTCCTTCTATCTGTTTCTCTCTCTCTCCCACTGCCCATGTCCCCTGCTCTCTCTCTTTCTCAAAATAAAACAAATCTTACCAAAAAAAAAAAAAAGAACATGTAACGACATAGAAAGACACATAGAAAGTCATGTGATGATGGAGGCAGAGATTGAAATGGTGCAGCTAGGAGCCAAGGACTGTTAGGAACAACTAGAAACTGAGAAAGAGACAAGGAAGATTCCCTTTCAGAACTTCCAGAAGAAGCTGACCTTCTTTACATCCTGACTTCAGACTCTGTCCTCCTGAATTGTGTCAATTCACAGTATTTTAAAATGACTTTAAGAAGCCATACTGAAAATAAGTATATATAAATGATATGTTTATTTATATATCATTTATACAATTACAGGACTGTGTAAATCCTGTGAATTGCTGTTGTATAAGGCACCCAGATTTTGGTAATTTGTTAATTATTGAAAATATAAATTGAATATCTATCTAGTTGGTACTTCATAAATAACTGCCAGTTGATATCCTTCATAAAGGACAATTAATTAAGCCTATAATAACTAAACAAGAGAGGCACTTCTACAAAATTTTAAACAAAACACATTCTGATGAAGAAAAGCCTCTTTTTCTCTCTTTCTTTCAAAAACACACTATGGTTTAATATAAAATGTTTACTACAATTGCATTCTGAAAAGTTTGATCTCATTAATATTACATAATATGAATTATAATCAAAGAAACAGACATAAATGAAGGGGATCAAATTTCATGCTTCAGAATGATGTTACCCACAGATAACTTAAGCCATAGGTGGCTCAGTTCACCCATTACACTGGGTTTCATTAACTTGACCACTCTAGGAAAGACATTGATAAGACAAACTATATTTGCAACACTTCTGAGAAAAAAATGATGTGATATATTTCCTTGACTGATGAACTTTTTATTGTAGGACATAGAGAAAAAAATGTAAAGAGGAATGATAAACAAAAGATGAATACTGAAAAAAAATTTTTTTCTCACCCAAGCATTTCCAAGTAATGAATGCATTTTATTCAGAATGGATTGATATACTTTGTATATTCATAGTTAAATATGTCACTGAGTTTGGGGGAAATATTAATTGGACTATAGAAAAATGCTCACAACATGGTTCCTAAGGGCATTCTGAAGCTATCTTTCTGATGTTCTATCACCCTCTACTGATCAGTGAGCCAAATTACATTTTGCTGTTTTTCCTGGCCAAAGAGGATCTTTGAAGATAAAAAAAATATATTTGTTTATTTGCTAAATCTACAAAATCTGATGATGAATTAAAAAAAATACTTAAAATAAGTATATACAAATGATATGTTTATGTTTCTCTCTACTATTAGTCAGTGAGCTCCTCAATAAAAGTTAGACACTTATCTTTGTCTCTCTAGCAGCGAGCCTACTGCTTAGCACAGTAGGATAAATAAAATGTTGAGGCAACTTTTGCAATTACTGGTTTTATTTTTCATTATTTTATAAAATTCTTTGTCTCATAAATATAATGAATATGTGGATTTACATAAAAGTAAAACAGATACTTTGAATATATTGGTTTCATATAAAATGCTGAAGTTACTTTAACTTCAGTATGTTTTTAACAGTTTCAATCCTATGTTCATAGTCATCTTGATTGTGATTTAATTTGAGCATTTTTATGGTTATATGTTATTCTGATTAGCTGTGCATTATTAATTGAGGATTTTTATTATTAACAATTAGGATTAGCTTGTGGGTGCGAGAGACAGAAGACCTAGAAATAATTGTCACTTATGGTCTTATGTGTTTATTCCTGTTTTATATAAACATGGTCCAGAGGCTGATATGACGGCTCTGTGGTCATCAGGATCCTGGTTCTTTCTGTCTTACTGCTCCATTATGCATAAGCTACATGTGCTGAGTGTAAGAAATAGATGCAGAGCCTTTGACAGAGTAGACCAGAATAAAATCCGTGTCACAGCACAGTGGAAGTTGGTGTATTGGTAGTTCTCACCAAGGGTGCTGATGTAATGAGCTCGGTCCATTACAACTATATGAGATTGGTGTGCCCAATTCTGGGCTACATGATGCACTGTAAGTTTCACAAATTGATATTCTTTAAATATATGACCACAAATTGGTACTCGTGGTACTCCACAATAACTATGCTATACCTTCTACCATTTCTTCAAATTACTGGCCTTCACATCCTCTTTTTTTGACTTTCTCTCCCTCATGTTTAACATCCCCATTTCCATCAGTTCTTCATTTTCCAGTGAAGTAGAAGGCATTGCATGGGTCCCCTTCATCTTTCTACCCTTGTACTTAGAAACTCTCAACAGACTTGGCATCCATTTTTTTTCATTGCACTGGAGAAAGGGCATCTATAGCTGTAGTCAGCCAGGGAAGTGAGATTCATGAGGAAATTCTTGGGGGTGGTCAGCTTGAACTAGAGTGGTGGCAGTGGAGGGGAAGAGAAGCAGAAAGATCATGACATATTTTAGAATCTTCTGAGGCCTGGTCAGACGCGTTATCCATTGCGCCACTGGCCCCCTCCGATATATTTTAGAGATAGAACTGAAAGAATGTTATGAAGGATTGGAGAAGGGATATGAGGGAGAGGGAGAGGTGAAGTTGCAGAGAATATGGGAGTTGGATTTACTCAAGGTTATGGTTTTGCAAAATGAATAAGGCAAAGAAAGCAGGAGCAAATCTGTAAAGGAATATGGAAGGTAGTGATTAACATCATGGATTGTGGAATATAAGTGGAAGGAAAGAGAAAAATGAGGGCACAGTGAATTGAGAACAGTATCAACGTAGAAACATTAATAGATTAAAGGTCCTGGTGAGATCTCTGTTCACATTGTTTGCCTGTTTCTTCTTAGGTCAGTTGCCTTTCTCATTGATTTAGGATTCCTAATATATTTGGAATACTATTTTATGGAGGTCATCATGTTGCCTTTTCTACCCATGACTATTTTTCACCTTTTAAATGATGTATCTTGATGCACAGATGTTTTCAATGTTCTCAAACTTGTATTCTATGGTTTATGCTTTCTAATGTCTTATTTTGGAACTCCTCTACCCTGGGATCACAAAGGTATTCTCCTACATTTTCTTCATAACATTTTAAGGTTTAACATTTTACTTTTAGGTCTTTACTTCACTTAGAATTTATCTTTATGCATGGTATGAGGTAGGGATCTACTTAGTCTTTAACTCTCTCCAATCTGGTCTGTTTCACCAATTCACCAAAAATGCCAATGCATTTCTTGCCAAACTCAAAAGAGCCTTTTCAGTCCTAGCTTTTAATTTGACTCAGCATTTGGCACTTCTAGTAGCACTGGACTCTTGTTTTTCTAAAAATAACTTCTTCTTGTGCTTTCTTTAATAATACATTTTTCTGTTTCCTCCTACTTCTGTGAAGGCTCTTAGTCTCCTTTTTTTTTAATGTTTATTTTTAGTTTTGAGAAAGAGAGAGAGAGCGTGTGAGCAGGGGAGGGTCAGGGAGAGGGATAGAAGATCCTAAGTGGGCTCTGAGCCACCCAGATGCCCCTCTCGGACTCCTTTAATAAAAGTAACATTAACAATAACTACCATTTTTGAAATGCTTTCTATGTGCCAGGGCTTGTGTTAAGTATTTTTTCTACTTAATCCTCACAATGGAATGTTGAGACAGAATTGGTACTGATAAGGAAGCTGAGGTTCTGAGAGCATATGTAATGTGTACAAGATTATCCAGTTGCAGGCAGTTTGCATTTGAGCCTGAGCTTTTAACTACTATGCCATGCTGGCTCTGTTGCCTGCATTTGAGATGTACATTGTAGAGTTTTTCAGAACTTGGTCTAGGGCCCTCTTCCTACTCTGTACTTTCCATGTGATATTCTTCTCTCCTACAGTGTTAAAAGCTATCTGTATGCCAATGACTTACAAATTTATATTTCCAGCTTGGACCTTTTTCCTGAGATGTACATGCAATTTTGCCACTTGCATGACTCGCTGGCATCTTAAATTTAATACGTCTAAATTTGAACTCTTAATCTAATCAATCTCCTGCACCTTAGAGATTGGCATCTTTATCTACATGGGTGTCTCATGCCAGAAACCTAAAAGTTATTTTTGATACTGTCTTAGTCCCTTCGTGCTGCTATAACAGAATAACATAGACTGGGTGGCTTATAAACCACAGAAATTTATTTTTCTCGGTTCTAAAGGCTGGAAGTCCAAGATCAAAGCACCAGTCGATTCAATGTCTAGTGAGGGACGGCTTCCTGGTTCACAGATGCCTTCACATGGCAGAAGGGGCAAGAGAGCTCTTTGGGGGTGTCTTTTATCAGAGCACTTAATCCCATTCAGGAGGCGTTCCCTTCATGATCTAATCACCTCCCCAAAGCACCACCTTTAAACTTTTTTTTGATTAACTGATTTTTTAATTTACATCCAAGTTAGTTAGCATATAGTGCCACAGTGATTTCAGGAGTAGATTCCTTAATATCCCTTACCCATTTGGCCCATCCTCGCCCCCCCCAACAATCCCTCCTCCAGCAATCCTCTGTTTGTGCTCCATATTTAAGAGTCTCTTGAGTTTTGTCCTCCTTCCTGTTTTTATATTATTTTTCCTTTCCTTCCTTTATGTTAATCTGTTTTGTATCTTAAATTCCTCATATGAGTGAAGTCATATGATATTCTTTCTCTGACTAATTTCACTTAGCATAATACTCTCTAGTTCCATTCCACATAGTTGCAAATAGCAAGATTTCATTCTTTTTGATTGCTGAGTAATACTCCATTGTGTGTGTGTGTGTGTGTGTGTGTGTGTGTGTGTGTGTGTGTGTGTGTATACCACATCTTCTTTATCCATTCATCCATTGATGGACATTTGGGCTCTTTCCATATTTTGGCTATTGCTTATAGTGCTGCTATAAATATTGGGGGGCATGTGTCCCTTCAAAACAGTATTCCTTAGATAAGTACTTAGTAGTGCAATTGCTGGGTCATAGAGTAGTTATATTTTTAATTTTTTTGAGGAACCTCCACTGTTTTCCATAGTAAGCCCCATCTTCTAATATCATCACACTGGGGGTAGGATTTCAACAGAAGTAATTTTGGGAGGACATAAACACTTAGTCTACAGCAAGTATCATTTTCTCCCTCGTATCCTTCATCTAATCCATCATAAAATTCTTTCAATTCTATTTCTAAAAGATATCATGGCCTGTCTG
Organism: Suricata suricatta; assembly: GCF_006229205.1. Lineage (NCBI taxonomy): Eukaryota > Metazoa > Chordata > Mammalia > Carnivora > Herpestidae > Suricata > Suricata suricatta. The sequence goes on from NC_043707.1 coordinate 52,828,899, forward strand.
CTTCTCTTCTCCTCCACTGCCACCACTCTAGTTCAAGCTGACCACTCTGAGAATCTCCTACTGATCTCACTGCACTAGCTCCTGCCTTTTCTCCCCATTCTCTACACAATAGCTAGTAGGATCTTTACATTGTGAATTGAGTCATGTTATTCTGCTGCTAAAAATGCATAAATGGCTCCTGGTATAGGCTATAATATTTTTCACCAATATTTAGCATTCTTCCCTGAAGGAGGACTTCAAGTCAGGAGAGCATGTCACTTGTTTTGGCCAATAAAATATACAGAGAAATTGAATATGTCACCTACAGGCAGAGGTTTTAAGATCCATAGCCTGCTTGTCCATGCTTTTTTTCCCTTTGCCATGGCTACCAATGATGTTCTAGGAAGTGGCTGGCTCAGTCCCAGGGTAAAGACAATGACATCCTAGAAGCAGAACCCATTGCTGACCTATAATGGTTATATGTACAAATGAGATCTTCACCCTAGAGGTCACAGGGATTCTGGAGTTGTTTGTTATCAAAGCATAACCTAGTTTGTCCTGGCTGATGTAACTCTATATTGTTATTGGGATTAAAGCCAGAATCTTCAACTGAGCCTGTGTTTTTAATCTCAGCTTGGGCCATTCTTTCTGATGTTCATTATTCTCCAGTGACAGTGGCCTTCTTTTAGTTTTTCAAACTTTTCTTCTCAGGAATGTTAAAGATACAAGGAATGTTATTTTCCTCACTCTTCACAGGTCAACCTTTACTTATCTTTCAGGCCTTAGCTTAAATATTACCTAAACTTTAGGAAGCCTTCCTTAATTCCACAATATATTATGGCCCCTGTTATGTTCTCATAGAATAATTACAAACTGAGGTGACTGAGGTGACTGAGGTAATGAAGGAAAATTGGATTCACCTCAGTTGTAATTATTCTGTGAGTTATGATTTTCTATGAGCTATGCTTTCAGCTGTGACAGAACACCCAGCAGAATGTGGCTTAAATAACAGAGATTTAATTTGTCTCCTGTCCAAACAGGTCCAGTGGGAAGTGGTTTTCTATAATTGGTTCACTGGCTCAGCAATGCAATCAAGAACTTGGGCCCTTTCCATCCTTCTGCTCCTTAACCTTTTGACTTTCACCTTGATTTGTTGACCCAACATCAGTAGAGATGATAAGGAAACAGTCAGGAGTATCAGTTCACACAGAGAGGACTTATAAGCATGGATCCAAAATAATACTAATTAGCTCCCTAAATTTCAGCTCATACTAAAATTCAGATATGTACATAAAATGTACTTTGCCTAACCTGGTTTTTCCGGTCTTTCTCCTGAGTCCCACCTGCATCATCATCATCATCATCATCATCATCATCATCATAAAGTTAGACAGGTATCTAATTTGTTTTAATGCTTAGCCTGTCTGGTAACTGATTAAGCTCTTTTATATAGCATTTGCTTTCTTTTGGATAAAATGTGTTTGTTCACTAATTTTCTCCCTAGGAGAGAATCTGGATGTCTGAAGTCAGAATGTGGTTTACTTGTGACTTCTGTGGCATTGGAGCTAAGGGACAAACTGCCTGGGCAGCTCCTTAGAGCATGCTGGTTGGCAGTAGCTGGTCTGTGTCTGTGTGTTCAGTGCTGGTCTCCACTGCTCCACTGCTGTGGCTGGTCTGTTCTCTTGACTTGAGCAGTGCTTTGCTGGCTCCCCTTGGCAGCTGCTGTTTACAGACTCCTGAATTTCTTTTTATTTTTATTTTTAAAGTTTATTTATTTATTTTAAGAGAGAGAGAGAGAGGAAGTGGGGGAGAGGCAGAGAGAGGGGAAAAGAGAGAATCCCAAGTAGGCTCTGCCCTTAGCACAGAGCCCAATGTGAGGCTCTAAACTCACGCATGAACTGTAAGATCATGCCCTGAGCCCAAATTGAGAGTCAGACAGATGTTTAGCCAACCGAGCCACCTGGATACCCCCAGATTCCTGAATTTCTGATGAAATTGACCACTGACCAGGTGATCACTCCCATCACACAAGAGCAATGGGCTCCAAATTTCTTTGTTTATCTACTCATGATTTGTGTACATTATTTACATATTACATATATGTACAGTTGTCAATTCATGTTAAATATTAGGAAGCATATTTTCCTATTTTATTTTTATAAATATAAAAAGAAATCTTAATATTTTCTCCCTTTGTTACTAAAGGGTTTGGATTTCAACTAGCCTATGGGAATGAGAGATGAAGCCTTGGTTTAATAAAAGGAAGAAAGAATTGGCCCAGGACGGCTCAGTGGAGGCTGATCTATATCAGCCCTGGCTCTGAGAACAAAACTGAAAAAAAAACAAAAGCAAAAACAGAAACAAAACCCAAAGAAACACCAGCACCAAAAAAAACAAAAAACAAAACAAAAACCCCCCAAAAACCCCAAAAACAAACAAAAAACCCCTCTCCCCTAAAAACTCATAACCATGGAACTACCCTCACTCAGTTTGGAGTTTGAATTGTGAATATGCTCTCTGGGGCCTCGGTGTCTCAGTCCATTAAGCAACCCACCTCAGCTCAAGTCAAGAGGTCATGAATCCTGGGTTTAATCCCCACATTGGGCTTCCTGCTGTCAGTGAAGAGGCCCTTATCGATCCTCTGTCTCTCTTTCTCTCTCCACCCCTCCCCTGCTCAAGCTCTCTCTAGGTCTCTCTCAAAAATAAGTAAAACATTAAAAAAAAAATGCCGCGTGGGAATCCCTGGCCAAACTCTATAATCTGCGAGAGGGGTTGCGGGGGAGTCGGTCCCAAGCAGCTTTCCCCCAGCCAAGACTGGCAGAATCAAATTTAGAACCAGGACTGTGCCAGACAGGTGGGGACCATCCTGGCCCATGGGTTCCAAACTCAGAGGCTTGGGAGCCCAGGCGTTCCAGGGTCAGTTGCTATGCTGCGGGCAGCCGCCACCACGGCTTCCTCTGGGGCTCCCGGACGCCTGCTACCGCGGCAGCTCGGCCTGAGGGTGGGGCTTTCCCACTTTTCAGGGAACCCTTGGCCCTCTGTCACCATGCTGCTCCCAATACGCGGCTTCTTGTTGCCCACCGTGGCTGGCCAGGAAGAGAAACCCGACCGCCTTTTTGAAGAGCTCCTCCAGAAACTGAACCATCATGGGGACGGGATGGTGGACATCACAGAACTGCAGAAAGGACTGGAAGCTATGGGCATCCCTATGGGCCAGGACGAGGAGGTGGGCGTCGGTGCGTTCAGGCCACACATTGTGTGAGGCTGTAGGCCCTCTGGGGCCATTAGGAGCTGTGGGTGGGGCTGGGACTGGGGGTGGGGACAGAGAAGACCCCCTCACCCTTTCCTGAATTCCTCTCTGGGCTCAGAGATTCTTTCCCTGTGAGCTGCTTCACTTAAAACTGCCCACTTGTTGGAACACTTGCTGCAAGTTTGTCCTAATAATGACCTGCCACGGTAAAACACACTGAAGACTACCTCATCTTGCCTAAGTGGGCTCAAGCCATTGAAACTCTTAAAAGGCCTGCTTGCGGCATCGCAGCTCTAACCACAAGCCCCCATTGAACCAAATGCCTATGGCCTGTGTGCAAATTCGATTAACTTTTGGGAATTCCAAGCTCATCCTGCAAGGCCACCCCCATAGCTTGGGCGATGCAGCCCTGCAGGGCAGTTGGCTCCAGAACATCCCTGCCTCCCGGCTGCATCATGCCCTTCTGGGACATCTCTGTGTGTGCACCGGCTCCTCCACAGGATATAGCAGGAGATGTTTTGATACGAACACATTCACTAATATGAAATACAACCACATATTTTCAGTTTCATCTAGCACTACCCAAGTATCTATACTGTACTACAGCAATATGCCATTCGCTATAGTGTGGAGTTATTACGCTCAACAAATGACAATATCAATACTGACTGCTGTGTTTTCAGAGAAGCCTCACTTCCACAGCTGTATGTTTAACCAGTTGACCAACTAGAGCTAAAAAAAAAAAAAGTGCTTTAATTTAAATTTCTCTAAGACACAATGAGGCCCAGCAGCAGCACAGGAGTGTATGTGCATGTGTATTTGAAAAGGGGAAGGGGACACTAGGTTTTCTAGAAATCTTTTTCTTGTGAGAAGGCTTAATTAAATTCAGTAAGAGGAAATGACAATATTTAACAAGTTTCTAGCTGGTAGGCTTGAAGTGAATAATGGATGTGAGGTCACAACATGGAATCCAGAAAAACATATAATCAAGACTAACATTTACTCTTAAGCTGTCATAATTGGGATTTATAAAGTGCATGCCAGAGAAGTGAGGGGATAACTACATACCCCTGATTATGCTATGTCATATTTTGTTATAGAAATTGATGATTTGTTCTCTGAGGCTTATCCAACCATACATGCCAGTTTTAAGTAATACAATGTTGTGTTGATTTCACTGGGTTCTCTGTGTCCAAGTCTTTTTGCTGCATTCACTTTGCATTATACAGGAAAGAAACTGACGACACTATGCTTTTCTTCCAATATAGCCCCAGAATCTTAATATTCTATTTCCTTTCTCAATAAAGATCTGTGTCCTCTGTTTCATTAGACTGTCCAGATTCAGCTGCATTTTCACTTCATTTTTTCCCAGTGGTTCCCAACTAGAAGTGATTTTGCCTCTCAGTGACATTTGGCATTTTTGACATTTTTGGATGGTCATGACTGTGGGGCGTGCGTGCGTGCGTGCGTGTGTGTGTGTGATACTAGTATCTAGTGAAAGGAGGCCAGGGATGTTGCCAAACATCTTACAATGCACAGGACAACAAAAAATTATCTAGTCCCAAATATCAATAATGTCAAGTTTGAGAAACCCTGACTTACCCCAACCACAGCCCTGTCATTTCTTACTTCCCTCTTCTAGTAGCTGAACATACTCTTTATGTCAATGAATAAATAGAGGAGACTTGCACTGAGTTCCTTCAGATTTCTGGCCCTCTTGTAAAATTTCCTTGGCTGTAAAATGGGGATAATAATAGTGCCTAGCTCATATGGTTGTTATGATGATTAAGGAGCAAATAAATGAAAAACGCTTAAACTTGTTTACTGAGCTTAAAGCCGTTAGTAAGCCTGTATAACTCTAATACACAGACTATCATCTTGCCTTATTTACATTCATGCTTACTTCATTTCCACCAGCTTCTGCTTCCATTCTTTACCTCTGTGAAAGGTCACTAAGGACTTCTGCATTGTGCGCCCATGGGCTCTTTCTAGTTATTTATTTGGCCTTTCTGAAGCATGGAACGCTGGTGATGGCTCCTGTATTTTCTCCTTTGGCACTATGTCTCAGCTCTCAAGCTGTTGCTTTTCAGATCCCTTGATGGACTCTTTTTTGACTCAACCCTCAAATGTGGGTGAGCTTCAAGATTACTTTTCAAGGCTCCAACTATCATCCTGTGTGGGTGACTCAGAAATGGATAGCTATCCCCAGCTTCTGAGTCTTTCCACTTCCCTTGTGATCACAGCCTTGTTTAAGTGTTCTGCCACCAAGTCATTCTATATTTCTCCTTTTTCTTTATCCCAACATGCAGTTAATCAGTGTCATATATGATTCCTTAATATGTCTCATAACCAGTTCTTTTCTTCTCCATACCTATTCCTCCTGGTAAGCCCAGGCTCCCGCTACCTCTCACCTAAGCTACTATACCCAGTCTCATAACCAGTCTCCTTGCCCTTTCCTTTCACCATTTCTTCCTCCACATTGATACCATACGACCCTTCCAAAAGGTATATCTGATTGTTTCATGTGCCATGTGAAATCATATGATATTTGTCTTTCTCTGACTTATTTCACTTAGCATAACGCTTTCTAGTTCTATCCATGCTGTTACAAATGGCAAGATTTTATTCTTTTTTATTGCTGCGTAATATTTGTGTGTGTGTTTGTGTGTGTAATCTTTTTGGGCTCTTTCCATACACTGGCTATTGTTGATAGTGCTGCTATAAACATTGGGGTGCATGTGCCCCTTTGAATCAGCATTTTTGTATCCTTTCAATAAATAATGAGTAGTGTAATTGCTGAGCCATAGGGTAATTCTATTTTTAATTTTTTCAAGAAGCTCCATATCGTTTTTCAGAGTGACTGACCAATTTGCATTCCCACCAGCAGTGCAAAAGGGTTCCCATTTCTCCACATCTTCGCCAACATTTAATGTTGCCTGAATTGTTAATTTTAGCCATCCTGACAGGTGTGAGGTGGTATCTCATTGTGGTTTTGGTTTGTAATTCCCTGATTATGAGTGATGTTGAGCATCTTTTCATGTGTCTGTTAGCTATCTGGATATCTTCTTTGGAAAAGTGTCCATTCATGTCTTTTGCTCATTTCTTCACTGGATTATTTGTTTATCTGGGTGTTGAGTTTGTTGAGTTTAATAAGTTCTTTATAGATTTTTGGATACTAACCCTTTACTGAAATGTGTTTTGCAAATATCTTCTCCCATTCCATTGGTTGCCTTTTTGTTTTGCTGATGGTTTCCATCACTGTGCAGAAGCTTTTTATTTTGATGAGGTCTCGGATAGTTCATTTCTGCTTTTGTTTCCCTTGCCTCTGGAGACATGTTGTGTAAGAAATTGCTGTGGCCGAGTTTGTTGTCTGTTTTTTCCTCTAGGATATTGATGGCTTCCTCTCTTACATTTCTGTTTTTCATAATTTTGAGTTTATTTTTGTATATGGTGTAAGAAAGTGGTCCAGGTTCATTTTTCTGCATGTCGCTCTCCAGTTTCCCAACATTATTTCCTGAAGATATTGTCTTTACTCCATTGGATATTCTTTTCTGCTTTGTCAAAGATTAGTTGGCCGTATGTTTGTCGGTCCATTTCTAGATTCTCTATTCTGTTCCATTGATCTAAGTGTCTGTTTTTGTGCCAGTACCATGCTGTCTTGATGATTAGAGCTTTGTAATACAGCTTGAAGTCCGGGGGTGTGATGCCTCCAGCTTTGGTTTTCTTTTCCAGGATTGCTTTGGCTATTTGGGGTCTTTCTGGTTCCATAAAAATTTTAGGATTGTTTGTTCTAGCTTTGTGTGGAATGCTGGTGTTATTTTGATAGGGATTGCATTGAATATGTAGATTGCTTTGGGTAATATCAACATTCTAACAATATTTGTTCTTCCAATCCATGAGCATGGAATGTCTTTCCATTTTTATGTGTCTTCTTCAATTTCTTTCATTAGATTTTTATAGTTTTCAGTGTATAGATTTTTCATCTCTATTAGGTTTATTCTTAGGTATTTTATGGTTTGGTGCAATTGTGAATGGGATTGATTCCTTGATTTCTCTCTGCTGCTTCATTATTGGTGTATTGAAATGCAACTGATTTCTGTACATTGATTTTATATCCTGTGATTTTGCTGAACTCATAGATCAGTTGGTGGAGTCTTTTGGGTTTTCCACATGGAGTATCATGTCATCTGTGAAGAGTGAAAGTTTGACTTCTCCTTGCCAATTTGGATAACTTTTATTTCTGTGTGTTGTCTGATTGCTGAAGCTAGGACTTCCATCACTATGTTGAGTAACAGTGGTGAGATGGACATCCTTATCATGTTCCTGATCTTATGGGGAAAGCTCTCAGTTTTTCCCCATTGAGGATGATATTAGCAGAGGGTCTTTTGTATATGGCCTTTGTAATCTTGAGGTATGATACTTTTATCCCTACATTTTGAGAGTTTTTATCAGGAATGGATGTTGTATTTTGTCAAATGCTTTTTAAGCATCTATTGAGAAGATCATGTGGTCTTATCTTTCTTTTATTAAAGTGATGTATCAGATTGTTTGATTTGCAGATATTGAACTAGCCCTACATCTGAGGGATAAATCCCACCTAATTGTGGTGAATAATTCTTTTAATGTATTGTTCGATCAGGTTTGCTATTATGATGAGAATTTTTGCATCCATGTTCATCAGGGAAATTGGTCTGTAGTTCTCTTTTTAGTGGGATCTTTGGTTTTGGAATGAAGGTGATGCTGGCCTTGTTGAATGAATTTGGGAATTTTCCTTCCATTTCTGTATTTTGAAATAGCTTCAAGAGCATAGATGTTAACTCTTCTTTAAATGTTTGATAGAATTCCCCTGGAAAGCCATTTGGCCCCGGACTCTTGTTTTTTGGGAGGTTTTTGATTATTGATTCAATTTCTTTACTGGTTATGGCTCTGTTCAAATTTCCTATTTCTTCCTGTTTCAGTTTTGGCAGTTTACATGTTTCTAGGAATTTGTCCATTTCTTCCAGGTTGCACAATTTGTTGGCATATAATTGCTCATAGCATTCTCTTATTACTGTTTGTATTTCTGTGGTATTGGTTGTGATCTTTCCTCTTATTTTTTGGTTTTCTTTGTTTCAGTCCTTTCCTTTTTCTTTTTGATTAATCTGGCTAAGGGCTTATAAATTTTGTTAATTCTTACTAAGAACCAGCTCCTTGTTTCATTTATCTGTCCTACTGTTTTGATTTTTTTTAAATCATTGATTTCTGCTCTAATATTTATTATTTCTCTTCTTCTGCTGGTCTTGGGCTTTATTTGCTGTTCTTTCTCCAGCTCTTTGAGGTGTAAGGTTAGGTTGTGTATTTGAGACCTTTCTTCCATCTCTATTAGGAAGGCCTGGATTGCTATATACTTTTCCTTATGACTGCCTTTGCAGCATCCCAGAGGTTTTTGGGTTGTCATGTTTTTATTTTCATTGGTTTCCATGTAGTTTTTAATTTCCTCTTTAATTTCTTGGTTAGCCCACTCATTCTTTAGTAAGATGTTCTTTAATCTACAAGTATTCATGGTTTTTCCAAATTTTTTCTTATGGTTGATTTTAAGTTTCTTTTTTTAAAAAATAGTTTATTGCCAAGTTGGTTTCCATATAACACCCAGTGCTCTTCCCCACAAGTGCCCTCCTCCATGACCATCACTCCCTTTCCCCTTTCCCCCTCCCTCTTCAGCCCTCAGTTTGTTTTCAGTATTCAAGAGTCTCTCATGATTTACCTCCCTCCCTCTCCCTAACTTCCCCACCCCTTCCTATGGTCCCGTTAGGTATTTTCTGTTAGACCTATAGTGCAAACATATGGTATCTGTCCTTCTCTGCCTGATTTATTTCACTTAGCATGACACCCTTCAAGGTCCATCCACTTTGCTACAAATGATCAGATTTCATTCTTTCTCATTGCCATGTAGTACTCCATTGTGTATATATACCACATCTTCCTTATCCATTCATCGGTTGAGAGACATTTAGGCTCTTTCCATGATTTGGCTATTGTTGAAAGTGCAGCTGTGAACATTGGGGTACATGTGCCCCTATGCATCAGCACTTCTGTATCCCTTGGGTAGATCGCCAGCAGTGCTATTGTTGGGTCATAGGGGCGTTCTATTGACAGTTTTTTGAGAAACCTCTACACTGTTTTCCAGAGTGGCTGTATCAGTTTACATTCCCCCCAACAGTGTAAGAGGGTGCCAGTCTCTCCACATCCTCGCCAGCAGCCATGGTCTCTTGATTTGTTCATTTTAGTCACTCTGACTGGTGTGAGGTGGTACTCAGTGTGGTTTTGATTTGTATTTCTCTGATGATAAGTGACGCTGAGCATCGTTTCATGTGCCTGTTGGCCATCTGGATGTCCTCTTTGGAGAAGTGTCTATTCATGTCTTCTGCCCATTTCTTCACTGGATTATTTGTTTTTTGGGTGTGGAGTTTGGTGAGTTCCTTCTAGATTTTAGATACTAGCCCTTTATCTGATATGTCATTTGCAGCTATCTTTTCCCATTTTGTCGGTTGCCTATTAATTTTCTTGACTGTTCCCTTTGAAGTGCAGAAGCTTTTTATCTGGATGAGGTCCCAATATTTCATTTTTGCTCTTTTTTTTAAAAATAGCTTATTGTCAAATTGGTTTCCATACAACACCCAGTGCTCTTCCCCACAAGTGCCCTCCTCCATCACCACCACCTCTTTTCCCCTCTCTCCCTTCCCCTTCAGCCCTCAGTTCGTTTTCAGTATTCAATAGTCTCTCAAGTTTTGCGT
>NC_043707.1:52839000-52842924 GCF_006229205.1 Suricata suricatta
CATACATTTGTGGGCCCAGTCCTGGGTTCTCTATTCTATTCCATTGGTCTATGTGTCTGTTTTTATGCCAATTCCATACTGTCTTGATGATGATAGCTTTGTAGTAGAGGCTAAAGTCTGGGATTGTGATGCCTCCCTTTTTGGTTTTCTTCTTCAATATTACTTTGGCTATTTGGGGTCTTTTGTGGTTCCATACGAATTTGAGGATAGTTTGTTCTAGTTTTGAGAAGAATGTTGGTGCAGTTTTGATAGGGATTGCATTGAATGTGTAGATTGCTTTGGGTAGTAATGACATTTTCACAATGTTTATTTTTCCGATCCATGAGCATGTAATGTTTTTCCATTTCTTGGTGCCTTCTTCAATTTCTTTCATAAGCTTTCTATAGTTTTCATCTTGCAGGTCATTTACATCTTTGGTTAGGCTTATTCCTAGGTATTTGATGGTTTTTCGTGCAATCGTGAATGGGATTAGTTTCTTGATTTCTCTTTCTGTTGCTCCATTATTGGTATATAAAAATGCAACCGATTTCTGTACATTGATTTTGTACCCTGAATCTTTGCTGAATTCATAGATCAGTTCTAGAAGGCTTCTGGTGGAGTTGGTCAGGTTTTCCATGTAGAGTATCATGTGTTCTGCAAAAAGTGGAAGTTTGACTTCTTGCTGATTCTGACGCACTTTATTTCTTTTTGTTGTCTGATTGCTGATGCTAGGACTTCCAGCACTATGTTAAACAACAGTGGTGAGAGTGGACATCGTGTTTCTGGTCTCCGGGGTAAAGCTCTCAGTTTTTCACCATTGAGGATGATATTAGCTGTGGGCTTTTCATAAATTGGTGTATAATGTTTAAGTTCCTTCTATCCCGACTTTCTCAAGGGTTTTTATGAAGAAAAGATGCTGTATTTTGTCAAATGCTTTTTCTGCATCTGTCGACAGGATCATATGGTTTTTATCTTTTCTTTTGTTAACATGATGTATTACATTGATGGATTTGTGAATATTGAGCCCTGTAACCCAGGAATGAATCTCACTTGATCATGATGGATAATTCTTTTTATATGCTGTTGAATTCGATTTGCTAGTATCTTGTTGAGTAGTTTTGCATCTGTATTCATTAAGGATATTGGCCTGTAGTTCCCTTTTTTTTTGTTGGGTCTCTGTCTGATTTGGGAATCAAAGTGATGGTGGCTTCGTAGAATGAGTTCGGAAGTTTTCCTTCTATTCTGTTTTTAGAATAGCTTGAGAAGGATAAGTGTTAATTCTGCTTTAAATATCTGGTAGAATTCCCCTGGGAAGCTATCCGACCCTGGGCTTTTATTCATTGGGAGATTTTTAACTGATTCGATTTCATCACTGGTTATGGGTCTGTTCAGATTTTCTATCTCTTTTCATTTGAATTTTGGTAGTGCATGTGTGTTTAGGAATTTGTCCATTTCTTCTAGATGGTCCAGTTTGTTGGCATATAATTTTTCATAGTAATCTCTGATGTTTGCGTGTATTTCTGAGGGATCAGTTGTAATAGATCCAGTTTCATTCATGATTTTGTCTATTTGGATGTTCTCTCTTTTCTTCCTGTGGAGCCTGGCTAGAGGTTTGTCAGTTTTGTTTATTTTTGCAAAAAAACCAGCTCTTGGGTTCATTGATCTGTTCAATTGTTTTTTTGGATTCTATACTTTTTATTTCTGCCCTGATCTTTATTATTTCTCTTCTTTTGCTTGATTTGGGGTGTTCTTTTGCTCCCCTTATAGTTTCCTTAGCTGCTCTGTTAGATTTAGAATTTGTGCTTTTTCTAGTTTGTTGATATAGGCCTGGATTGCAAAATACTTTCCTCTTAGGACTGCCTTTGCAGTGTCCCAGAGAGTTTGGATTGCTGTATTTTCATTTTCATTTGTTTCCATATATTTTTAAGTTTCTTCTCTAATTGCCTGATGGGCCCAATCATTCTTTAGTATGTTGGTTTTTAACCTCCACATTTTTGGAGATTTTCTAGACTTTTTCCTGTGATTGATTTCAAGTTTCATAGCATTGTGGTCTGAAAGTGTGCATGGTATAATCTCAATTCGTTTGTATTTATGACCCAGTATGTGATCTATTTTGGAGAATGTGCCATGCGCACTCAAGAAGAAAGTGAATTCCCTAACTTCAGGATGCAGAGTTCTAAATATATCTATTAATTCCATCCGTTCCAATGTGTTGTTCAGGTCCATTGTTTCTTTAGTGATTTTCTGTCTGGTTGACCTATCCATTGTTGTAAGTGGACTGTTAATGTCCCCTACAATTAGCACATTCTTATCAATAAGATTGTTTCTGTTTGTGATTAGTTGTTTTATATATTTGGGTGCTCCCGAATTCGGCACATAGATATTTATAATTGTTAGCTCTTTCTGCTGTAGAGACCCTGTAATTATTATATAACGTCCTTCTTCATTCATCTTTTGTTACTGCCTTTACTTTAAAGTCCAGTTTGTCTGATATAAGTATGGCTACTCTGGCTTTCTTTTGACTTTCAGTTGCATTGGTAGATATTTCTCCATCCCCTTACTTTCAATCTTAAGGTGTCTTTAAGTTTAAGATAAGTCTCTTGTAGACAGCAAATAGATGGATTTTGGTTTTTTATCCATTCTGCTACCGTTGTTTGGTTGGAGCATTCAGTCCATTTACATTCAGTGTTATTATTGAAAAATGTGGGTTTAGATTCTTGTGTCCTCTATAGAGTTCATGTTTGTATTGATGTCTCTGGTACCTCATATTCCTTGCTACATTTCCCTCATAGAGTCCTTCTTAAGATTTCTTGTAGGGCTGCTTTGGTGGTGATGGATTCTCTCAATTTTTGTTTATTTGGGAAAACTTTTATCTCTCCTATTTTGAATGACAGGTTCACTGGATAAAGGATTCTTGGCTGCATATTTTTCCGGTTCATCACATTGAAAATTTCCTGCCATTCCTTTCTGGTCCGCCAAGTTTCAGTAGTTAGCTTTGTAACCACTCTGATAGGTTTCCCTTTGTATGTTAGGGCCCTTTTATCCCTAGCTGTTTTCAGAATTCTCTTTATCTTTATATTTTGCCAGTTTCACTATGATGTGTCGTGCCAAAGGTTGATTTAAGTTACGTCTTAGGGGAGTTCTATGTGTCTCTTGAATTTCAATGTCTTTTTCCTTCTCCAGATTTTGGAAGTTCTCTGCTATAATTTGATCAAGCACCACTTCGGGTCCTTTTTCTTTCTTATTCTTCAAGAACTCCTATGATACAGATATTGTTCCATTTGATTGTATCCCTCAGGTCTTGAATTCTCCTTTCCTGCTCCTGTATCATTTTCTCTTTTTCTCAGCTTCCTTTTTTGCTATAACTGTGTCTTCTAATTCACCTATTCTCCTCTCTGCCTCTTCAATCTGTGCAGTGGCTGCCTCCATTTTATTATGCACCTTATTTTTTTTTAACTCATCACAGCTATTTTTAAGGTTCTTAGTCTTTGTATCAATAGCGTCTCTGATGACTTCCATGCTTTTTTAAAGTCCAGTGATTAATTTTATGACAATTGTTCTAAATTCTTGTTCAGTTATGTTAGTTGTGTCTGTTTTGAGCAGTTCTGTGGCTGTGATTTCTTCCTGGAATTTCTTAAGAAGAGATTTCTTTTGTTTCATCATTTTGGCTAGCTTTCTGTCATTTGTCAGTTTTAAAAGCTCGTTCTGCTCTGTATGCCTGTTGGTATTGCTCTATTCAAGGAGGCTCATTGACTGTCCAGGACCTGTCATTTCAGGGAGTGTTCGTTTAATGGTGTCTCTCAGTTTCTCTTGTTATGCCTCTGATTATTTTATTTCCCCACTCAGTGATATTTGGGACTCTCCACCATGTATACTTTGGCTTGGTTCTTGAGGTAGCCTTGAAAAAGAAAACAGACAAACACACAGAAAACAAAAGCCCACAAA
>NC_043707.1:52843024-52848322 GCF_006229205.1 Suricata suricatta
AAGAAGGTGGGGGGGACAGAAACAGCCAAAGGCAAAGAACAGTCTGAGGGCATAAAAACCTGAAGAGGGGAGAGAATGAGATAAAGGAAAATATATCTGGATGACAAGAATTGATCTAATCACAGCAGTGCATAATTGTAGTTCTTTCTCAGACTCCGGGGGGGGGGGGGAAGGAAAAAAGAAGATAAAAGTAATATAGAAAAAAGATAACAAGGAAAAATTAAAAAAATTAAGTAAATTAAAAAAAAGAAAAAAATTAATTAAAAAAAAGGGCAGCTCTCCAGAGTGGATGGGTGTGGTTTGGTGTAGGTAGTTTGGGTCTTGGAGGCTTCTCTCTGAGGCCCCACCTTAGTGGTTTCAGGGGGAAGAATGGTGGTGGTCCCCAAGCCCTTCTCAGACCATGTGTTGCAAGCCACTCTTTTGAGTCTGATCTCCCCGTGCCACGGGTGGGCCAAATTGCTTTTTTTTTTTTTTTTTACTAAAATCCGCCACATTTCCAAGTCCTAGTCCATGCACTTTAATGCTGCCGCCCCAGATGAAATTTCTTCCCATAGGTGGGCGGCTTTCTAGCCAGGATTGAGTAAGGAAGGGGACTGGGGAGCCAGCTTTTCTCTGGCTCCGCCTGAAGTCAGCGCACCTCAGAGTCCAAGGGAGAATAAGCTTACTGAGGGGAATGAATTCCTCTCCTCATGCCCGTCGGCTATATATGGGATGTTTGTGTTTCTCCATCCTTAGCGGAGGTCTCTCTCTCTGTCTCTCCAGAGACTACTCTATGAACATTTTCACTCTCTCGTTCTCTTCCCCTCAGCTCTCCACCACTCTTCATGGCGCTCTGTGTACGGCCCTCCACAGCCCTGTGCCCCCTCTGCACACGCAGCCCTCTGCAGCCCTGGGCCACCTTTCTGGGTGCCTTTCTCCTGGCTCTGCTTTGGGCCAGCACTCCCTCTCTTCAGAGCCTCAGGTCCTAGTTCACACTCACTCAGGCATCCATGAGGCTGTCATCTATAAGGACTCTGTGTGTGCGCCTCCCATTCTTGCAGACCAGAGTATTGTGGCTTTAGTCCTTCTCAGTTTGATAGTTGCGGGTGGGCAGAGATTACAAAGCTCCCTACTTCTCCACCATCTTGCTGCTCCCCCTGATTTTGAGTTTCATAGTGTGATCTGAAAATATGCAAGACATGATCTTGATGTTTTTGTACTTGTTGAGGGCTGATTTGTGTCCCAGTATGTGATCTATTCTGGAGATTGTTCTTTGTACACTTGAGAAGAATGTGTGTTCTGCTGCTTTAGGATGAAATGTTCTGAATATATGTTAAGTCCATATGGTCCAGTGTGTCCTTCAAAGCCATTGTTTCCTTGATTTTCTGCTTACATGATCTGCCCATTGCTGTAAGTGGGATGTTGAAGTACCCTACTATTATTGTATTATTAACAATGAGTTTCTTTATGTTTGTAATTAGTTGATTTATGTATTTGGGTTCTTCACTTTGGGGGCATAAATATTTACAATTGTTAGATCTTCTTAGTGGACAGATCTCTTATTTACAATATAATGCCCTTATTCATCTCTTGTTACAGTCTTTATTTTAAAATCCAGTTTTTTTGATGTAAGTATGGCTATACCAGCTTTCTTTTTATGACTATTAGCATGATAGATTGTTCTCCATCCCCTTACTTTCAATTTACAGGTGTCTTTTTGTCTCACACAAGTCTCTTGTAAACAGCACATAGATGGGTCTTGTTTTCCATCCGTTCTGATACCCTATATCTTTTGATTGGAGTATTTAGTCCATTGACATTTAGAGTGAGTACAGAAAGATGACTTTAGTGCCATCATGTTGCCTGTTGAGCTGGTGTTTTTGATGGTGCTCTCTGGTCCTTTCTAGTCTTTGTTGCTTTTGGCCTTTTTTGTTTTGTTTTGACTTTTCTCCACTAAAGCATTCCCCTTAAAATTTCTTGCAGGGCTGGTTTAGTGGTCACAAACTCCTTTAGTTTTTGTTTGTCTGGGAAACTACCTCTTCTCCTATTTTGAATGACAGGCTTGCTGGATAAAGAATTCTTGGCTGCATATTTGTCCAACTCAGCACATTGAATATATCTTTCCACTCCTTTCTGCCCTGCCAAGGATAGGTCTGCTGTGAACCTGATCTGTCTTCCCTTATAGGTTAAGGACTTCCTCTCCCTCCTTTTCTGCTTTCATAATTATTTCCTTGTCTGTTTATTTTGTGAATTTGACTATGATATGCCTTGGTGATGGTTGGTTTTTGTTTAATCTAATGGGAGTTCTCTGTGCTTCTTAGGTTTTTATGTCTGTGTCCTTCCCCAGATTAGGAGTTTTCCACTGTAATTTGCTCACAACCTTCTGCCCCTTTCTCTCTCTCTTCATTTTCTGGGACTCCTCTGATTCAGATGTCATTCCTTTTTAATAAGTCACTGAGTTCTCTAAGTCTTGTATAATGATCCTTTGCCTTTGTTTCTCTTTTTGTTCTAGTTCATTATTTTCTATAATTTTGTCTTCCAAATTGCCCATTCATTGCTCTGCTTCATCCATCCTTGTGGTCATGGCATCCATTCGAGATTGCATCTTGATTATAGCATTTAAAATTTTGTCCATACTAGATTTTATTTCTCTTATCTCCACAGAAAGAGATTCTGTGCTTTTTTTCAACCCCAGTTATATTCTTATTATCGTGGTTCTAAACTCTTGTTCGGACATCTCATATCTGTCTTGATTAAGTCCCTGGCTGTCATGTCTTCTCTTCTTTCTTTTGGTGTGAACTCCTTCATTTTGTCATTTTGGAGGAAGAAAAAAATTGATAACGTAAAAAATTAAAGTTCAAAAATTAACAACAGAACTAAACATCAAATAAAGTAAGCTAGATCATGGGTATTTTTTGGTCTGCTTATTGAAAAAAGCTTGAAAGAACAGAGAAAAAAGGGGAAGAGAAAAAAGAAAAATTAAAAAAAATTATATAATAGAATAAAATGAAATAGAGTAAAAAAGTTCTGAATAATAAAAAATAAAGCAAAAAAATAAATTTTCTCTTTCTGTATCAAAGAATGAGAAAGAAAAGAAAAAAGAAAAAACATAATTTAAGCAAAAAAAGAAGCAAATAAGACAAATAAATAAATGAATCAGTGAACAGAACAAAACGTGAATGAACTTACATCCAGTTTTCCTTAGAACTGAAATTATGAAGCCTTCTATAGTCCATACACTAAGCAGGTGGAGGGGCTTGTGCTGGTTTTCTAGGGGATGTTCTTGAAGGGTGCAGTTGGGTTGGACTTGGAGTAACAGTTCCGTTCTTCACTAGGTGGTGCTGCTTAGTTTACTGGGGTGGATCAGTAAGGAAAGGTCTGTGTGCCACATGGGGGAGAAAGGATTCCCCTGCTTGGAGTTCAGGTGCATGCATGTGCACACATGAAAGAGGTGAAAATGGCTTCACCCAGCTCCCTAGTCTCTGACACAGGAATTTTGCACTTGCACCGACCTGCAATCAACCACCCCTCCTTTATCTCGGGCCTCTGTCCACTCCTGCATCTATTCTGTCTATGTCCAAGCTGGTTGCCTGCCAGACAGCACCTCCCTCCAGAGTCTGACCTCAGATTTGGTTGTATTTCAGAACCCCACACTTCAGAGACCCCTGTGGCTAAGACTTGCATCAGCTCTCTGGGAAGGGTCTTACTGAACAATGGTTGATGCTGGCTTACCCCAGAAAATATTTGTGGGATTGTGCCCTGGCAGATGTTCAGAGATTATGGCGAACCACAACACACAGCTGGTGCCAGGTTTCACTGCACTGGTGTCTTTGTGTCAATACCAGTAAATGTGGCTGTTCTCTGGGGTCCACTGGGACCTTTGTCTGTGGGGAGGCCATATGACTTCTACCAAATGTACTCCTAGCAGGGGAACTGCTTTTCCTTGTGTGGCACATGGATCCCTTAGACCCCACTGCTTTCTCCTTGAGATTCGCCCCACCTCCTTACCAGAGCACTTCCAGGCACTAGCTCTGAAACTTCAGGCCCTGCACTCCACTGTTTATAGAATCCTGGTGGTATTAAAACCTTCTTCTTTCTTCCCATCAATGGTTTTGGGGAACAGATTTCAGTTTTAGTCCCCTGTAAGTGTTTTCATGTTCTCTTTCTCTCCAGCTACTTTTGAGGGAGTGCTTTTCTTGCACAATTCCAATGCACCACACTCTATCCCTTTCCCTTTCATTGTCCTCTCTCTGCAAAAACAGCTCTCTATCCTCCATGGCTTTTCTCTCTCTCAGTTCACCTATCTGCACTGCATACCTGCCAAGTTCTGTGGCTCAAGTTATGCAGATTGTTGTGTTAATCCTCAGGTCAATTTTTTAGCTGTTAAAAATGGTTTTGTGCTGATCTGGCTACATTTCAGGAATAAGACACATTTAGGGTCTCCATGCTGCTCTAGAATCTTGGAAACTCCCAGAGGCTATATCTGATTCATTTCTTTTTCTAAAGCATTTACTGAATGAATGAATGAATGAATACATACATGACTCTTGAGTAGAAGAGTAGACTAGTCAGTTGCTAAACTTCTTTAAATTTTCAATGCCCAAAGATTCTATGCACTGTCAACAATAGCCAAATCATGGAAAGAGCCTAAATGTCCATCACCTGATGAGTGGATCAAGAAGATGTGGTATATATATATACAATGGAGTATTACAATGGCAATGAGAAAGAATGAAATCTGGCCATTTGTAGGAAAGTGGATGGACCTCGAGGGTGTCATGCTAAGTGAAACAAGTCAGGTGGAGAAGGACAGATACCATATGTTTGCACTCCTAGGTCTAACAGGAGAACAGGAGAAACCAAATGGAGGACCATGGGGAGGGGAAGGGGGAAAGAGAGTTGGGGAGAGAGAGAGAGATGCAAACCCTGAGAGACTATTGAATACTGAAAATGAACTGAGGGTTGAAGGGAAAGGAGGATGGGGAAAAGAGGTGGTGGTGATGGAGGAGGGCACTTGTGGGGAAGAGCACTGGGTGTTGTATGGAAACCAATTCGATAATAAACTATTAAAAAAAAGATTCTATGTTTTCAGTGTTAGAAATTTTACTCTAAAACTTATATGCCAATAATGTATGGTAGAATATCTAATTTACCTAAGATAAATGTAGAAATGTTTAAGCACTACAATTTGTAATCTACCTTGTCTGAATTCGTGTCTTTAATAACATTTATTTTCTCTTACAGATAATATTAAAATCTGTTGATAGTAACACATCCAATCTGCTGAACTTTGGCACATTTATGCAGTACCTTAAGGAT
>NC_043707.1:52848422-52850965 GCF_006229205.1 Suricata suricatta
TGCCAATAATGTATGGTAGAATATCTAATTTACCTAAGATAAATGTAGAAATGTTTAAGCACTACAATTTGTAATCTACCTTGTCTGAATTCGTGTCTTTAATAACATTTATTTTCTCTTACAGATAATATTAAAATCTGTTGATAGTAACACATCCAATCTGCTGAACTTTGGCACATTTATGCAGTACCTTAAGGATAATGAGAAGACACTGAAGTTGACTTTTAAGAGTTTGGACAGAAATAATGATGGTTTGTTCTTATACAGTGAGCAAACACATATAGTCAAGAATTAACCACGTTTTAGTAAAGGTTTATTACTTGATATTTGGCTTCTGTGAAAGGTTATTAAAAACTCATTTATTTAATTTATCATTTGTTTGACTGTTATTACTTCTAAGGAATATTTTTAAATGATGTAACTTTTATTTGCATTCTATCTTTCAAAAATAACAGCTACCAACAAAAAAGCCTACCCTTTGAACAATATGATTTTTACCCTTTGAACAATATAAGTATCTAAAAGATATTTATAACATTTTGACAATTTTTACACAAAGTTCAATGTAGCAATGGTAGTTAAGCTTAATCTGGAAAGATGAGTAAAAGTTAGCTTAGTGAAGACTGGGGAAGTGTGTCAGGCAGAGGAAATGGCTTGCTGGGAGACTGATCACATCAGGAGAGCAGTCATATCTTATGAACTAGAGGAAGACCAGTGAGACTGAAGCTGAGAGGAAGACGAAGTGTCAGAGATAAGGCTGAGAGAAGCAGGCCTGGTCAGGATCATGGACGTCTTTGAGACTTGTGAAGGTTTCTGGACTTGATCCCCAGGGGGAATGAAGTGGGAAGGCACTTAAGAGTTTTTAGTAGGAGGAGTAGCACCACCATATTTGTGTGGAGCATGGATTGGCATCTGAGCTACGATGGGATTGTGGTGATGGGAATAAATAATTTGGGAGATGTTTAGGTAAAGAACAGATTACATTTGGTGACTGAGATTTCAGGGTGAAGGTAGGGAAAGAGGCAAGAACAATTGGTTTGAACAACATGGGAGACTGTCAGTACTATTTATTGGCATAGGAAATATCATATGGGCTCTCCAGTCTCTTCTTTTGATCTTGGCAAATAAAAGAAATAATTGGAATGTTAATGTCTTAATGAAATGTTGCAACAGTGCAGTGAATATTTCTTAACTCACTGCCTCTGTATCTTGTCAGATCTTCCCATTAATCTTTGTTGTTTTTTTTTGTTCCTTTAAAGGAGTGATTGATACTTCAGAAATTATTGATGCTCTCAACTTAATAGGTGTACATATTTCAGAAAAAGAGGCAGTGAAGATTCTTGAAAGGTCAGCCCTTATATGTGTGCATACATTTTAAAATTATTTTTTATTTACTTTAAAACCCTTTAATTACAAAAGTGACAACTATGGAAACTTAGGGAAGCATAAGTAATAGCTTATAATTATTGAACATCTGGTTGCTAGCATTCTTCAGAGTATTTCACATATATTACCTCCCTTAATCCTTATAAGAGTTTAAGTTTTTTTTTTTTTAAATTCATTTGTTTTTTGAGAGACAGAGAGAGACATAGTGTGAGCGGGAGAGGGGTAGAGGGAGACACAGATTCCAAAGTGGGTTCCAGGCTCTGAGGTGTCAGCACAGCTCAGACTCACAGAGCCCAACTCACAAACCATGAGATCATGACCTGAGTTGAAGTCAGACATTTAACCAACTGAGCCACCCATGCACCCCAATCCTTATAAGAGTTTAGGGGCAAGGTATTATTTTCCTCATTACACAGATTAGGAAATTTTTGAATAGTGAGGTTAGGTAGTTTGATCAATGTCAACAAAATCTCCCACCCAAATGTTAACTCACTGATAATTTTAGTGCACGTGTCTATTGCTTTTTGTAAGGCCATATACTTTTATATTATTAGTCAGTCAGTTAACCAATCAAGTTAGCTATCAATCGAATATAGTTTGGTACTTTTTACCAGGCACATAGTAGCCAATGAGGATTCAATGGTAAATAGGATGGTCCTGGTGCTTACCTTCAGAGAGCTAACAGTCTGTGGGGGTGAGAAGTGTAAACAGTGAGGAGGCAGTTACACTGTGGCAAAGCTTATGACAGGAATATATAGGAAAACAAAAAAGAAAGGTATCTTTTATTAACAAAAATTATTGAATTTTGTCAAACTATACCTGTTTTTTTCATTTGACTATCTTTATAATAAGAGTGGTAGATTTTCGGACATTAACCATTCCTGGAAAATGTATAGAACAATAAGGTAAAAATTTAATTAACAACAATGCCATCACTGGATTTGTCATGGTTAATATTTTACCATATTCGGTTCATATTTTTGCAAATAAATAAAATATTACACATAGCTGAAGTTTGCAATGTAGTCTTTTTTTTCCCCAATATTTTATTGTCAAGTTGTTTTCCATACAACACCCAGTGCTCTTCCCCACAAGTGCCCTCCACCATCACCACCACCCCTTTTCCCCCCTCCCCCTTTCCCTTCAACTCTCAGTTC
>NC_043707.1:52851065-52852561 GCF_006229205.1 Suricata suricatta
GCTGCCGCTGGGGGCGCCTCTCAACGTGCGCACCCCCGGCACAGCTGAAGGGCCGGTTCTGTGGTCGCTTCTCACCGCGCCGCCGCTGCCGCCGCCGCAGCCGCCGCCGCCGCTGCTTCCCAGCCGCCACCATGGCTTAGGGCTGGAAGCTGTTAACTTCTTTTGCACCACCCGGATTCGGGATTCCGGCTACCCAGCAGTTATCTATGGAGTGGGTCCCTCTCTCCAAGCGCGGCCAAATGTTCTTTACCTCTTCCCCAGAGACAGTACCTCTTCCCGCAATGTAGTCTTTTTAAAAAATAATTTGTCAAGTTAGCTAACATACAGTTTATACAGTGTGCGCTTGGGTTCAGGAGTATATTCCCATGACTCATCGCTTACATACAACACCGAGTGCTCTTCCCAATAAGTGCCTTCATCAAAGCCCATCACCCATTTCCCCTTCCCCCCACGTCCCCATTAACCTTGAGTTTGTTCTCTGTATTTGAGTCTTTTATGCTTTGGTTCCCTCTCTGTTTGAAACTATTTCCCTCCTTTCCCTTCCCCTATAGTCTTCTGTTAAGTTTCTCAGATTCCACATACCAGTGGAAACATGGGATCTGTCTTTCTCTGACTGATGTATTTTACTTGGCACAATACTCTCCAGTTCCATCCTCGTTGCTGCAAATGGCAACATTTCATTCTTTCTCTCAATATATTTTTTTAAACTTTTTTATATGTCTTTATTTATTTATTTATTTATTTTGAGAGACAGACAGTGAGGAGGGGAGGGGCAGAGAGAGAGGGAGACACAGAATCCAAAGCAGGCTCCAGGCTCTGAGCTGTCAGCACAGAGCCCCATGCGGGCCTCGGGAACCCGCAGACTGTGAGATTATGATCTGAGCCGAAGTCGGATGCTTAACTGGCTGGCTACCCAGGCGCCCCTCAATATATTCTTAATACGAATTTTCCCCCCTGCTGCCAGACTTAACAACTATCCTGAATGTATTATTTCGATCCAGATTAAAAAAAAATTTTTTTAGTGTTTTTTATTTACTTTTGAGAGATAGAGACAGTGCGTGCGAGCAGGTTAGGGTCAGAGAGAGAGGGAGACACAGAATTAGAAGCAGGCTCCAGGCTCTGAGCTAGCTGTCAGCACACAGCTGGATGCGGGGCTCAAACCCACAAACCATGAGATCATGAGGTGAGCCGAAGCCAGGTGCTTAACCAACTGAGCCACCCAGGCGCCCCCCATCCAGATTTTTATCTCTCTCCATATTTTACTATAGGCATACCCTTAAAATATATGGTATTGTTTCTCATGTTTTAAAACCTTATTTAAGTGGTGGAATACCACATATTTTTTAAATGTACTTTTTTCTAAGCCACATATTTTTGAGATTTGTTTCTGCTGATGCATAGAGCTCTATTTCAATCATTGTAGCCACAATAGGGGGTCCTGTATTTAATAAATATAATTCAATGTTTATGAATTCTCTTGATGATGGTCATTTAGG
>NC_043707.1:52852661-52882217 GCF_006229205.1 Suricata suricatta
GTTCTGTCATTGTTAATTGACTGGTCCCATCTTTTCCCCACAGATTTAAAACGCTTACTTCTGTCATATATCTAATTTCCATCTGCCTGTAGATGTATTTCTGGTTTCTTTATTCTATTACACTTTATTCTATTACTAGTGTCTATTATGCGTCATTACTACATGTCTTAATTACTATCACTTCAGAACCCATCTTGATGTCTTGATTTTCTTCATCTTCAACAGTGTCAATGCTCAGCTTGGCCCTTTGCACTTCTATATTAATTCTAGAATTGAATTAGTTATATATACACATACTCCTTTTGGAATTTTAACTGGAATTGCATGGAATTTGGAAAGAAATTACATTATGTATTACAATAACATTTATGATGTTAAATTTTCTGTTCCATGAACATTATACAGTTTTTACTTAGATCCTCTTTTGTCTTTTTTCTCTTATATGCCTTTTAATAAAGTTTTATAAATTATCTAAAATGGTCATGTATACCTTTAGTTGTGTTTATATCCAACTACGGTTTTTGTGGTTTTTATAAGTGTATAGCTGAATTTGAGTTGTTCTCACTTCATTAGACCATTTTAATCCATATTAATAAGTGATGCCTTAACCAAGGGCTAAAATGGAACACTGACTCTTCTTTGTGATCTGGCCCCTGTCTGCCTTGCTAGCTGCATAATCTCTACAACTGTCCTGCTCTGCAGGCTGACTGAACTTCTTTCAACTTTTAAAAAAACCATGGTGTTTGTTTCCTCCAGGCCTTGTACAAATTGTTCTTTCTCCATGTAAGACCATTTCCAACTCCGTCACTAGAATATCTTCTCCTTATTCTTTAGGTCTCAGTTTAGATGTGACTTTAACTTCTTAAACTTCTTCGGTCTTGCTGGTGTTTACTTTTACAGCAGGTTTACAGAGGCTTTTTTTGTCACGTTCCCTGTCCCCTGTAGACTGTAAGCTTCTTGAAGCAGAAACCGGGGTATATTATCCATTGTTCCATAGTCAGTGTCTACCATGGTGTCTGACACATACATAGCAGATCAGTACATATTTTCTGATTATTTAATGGTATTGCAAAAGCCAAGAGTGGGGCATAACAAAAAGGGTCAGCCACATATTGAAAACTATCCACTGGATCTGGAATTTGGGAGATTTCTGGGGATCTCAGTGAAAGCAGTTTCAGTAGGGGGCTAAAGAGTTAAGTCAGATTGTTATTCAGTGAATGGGAGGTGAGGGTGCAGGGACTGAGAATGTGGGACTGATTTGGGACACTTGAATCTTTTCTTTCTTTGTTTTAAGAGAGAGAGAGGGAGAGAGTGTGTGAGGTGGGTGGAGCAGAGGGAGAGAATTTAAAGCAGGTCAATGGTGAGCGTGGGGCCCGACACTGGTTATGATCTCATGACCTGAGCCAAAATCAAGAATCTGATGCTTAACCAACTGAGCCACCCAGGTACCCAGCTGGACATTTGGATAAGAAGAAGACAGCTAGCAAGTCTTTTTATTTTTATTATTTTTTTAAGGATAGGAGAGACTTGAAAAGAAATAACCATCAGAGAGGGAACTGTTGGAGATGTTGTAGAGAGAGGAGATAAATGATTGGGATGGAATAGGACCAAAAGCTTGAGAAAGAAAAAAGAGAGAAAGAGAGAGAGAGAGAGAGAGAGAGAGAGAGAGAGAGAGAGTCTTTCATAGAGTTAACATTTCATTCTCTGTGTCTAGAGCACAGGGGGTAAGGATGAAAGTGGGTAGGGAGAAATTCACTCATTCACTCAACAAGTATTTATTGATTGCTTGACTTATTGATGATTTATTGATTCATCTAGATGCTAGGGATGTAGTCATGGAGGAAATAAGCAAAAACCCCTGCTACTATGGAACTCACAATAAACAAGAGAAGAAAACAATAAACTAGATAAACAATCTATGTTATATTGTGATTGGTGACAAGGGGTTACATAAACAGGGGAGAGAAATAATATGTATGTGTGAGTGGTACAGTGAGCTGCAGTTTTAGATGTGGTAAGTAGGGAAGGCCTTGAAGGTGACATTTGAGTAGAGATCTGAAGAAGGTGGGAGAAAGAGCCATGATAATTATTTGGGTGAAGAGACTTCCAGGTAAAGGAAACAGGAAGAGCAAAGGTCCAAGTTAAGCAGTGTATCTACAGGGTTAGGGCACTGAGAGGGGGCTAGTGTGTTCAGAGCAGGGTGACTGAGGAAGAGGGTGGTAGCAGATCAAATCTGAGAGGTAACAGGAGTCAGATCATATCAGATCTTGAGGGAAATTATAAGAACTTTGGCTTTTACTCTGATAAGTCATTGGACGGTTTTTTAACAGAGGTGTGACATGATCTAACTTAGGGTCTGCAGTCTCATTCTGGCTGATGTGTTGAGATAGTTTGTAGGCAGTATGGGAGAAAGCAAGTAGACCAATCAGGATAGTTCTGCAATTATACAGACAAAGTTTGAGGGTGGCTTGTACCAGGGTGGAAGAGGCTGGATTTTGGAACATTTTGAAATGTTGACATGATTTACTTCTGGATCATATGTGGGGTAAAAAGGAAAGAAAGCAGTCAAGGATAATGGCAAGATTTTTGGTCTGAGCATCTAGAAGAATGGAGTGGCTATGCATTCAGATGGGTAAGACTGAGCATCTAGAAGAATGGAGTGGCTATGCATTCAGATAGGTAAGATGGGTAAGCAGGTTTGGGATGGGGTGGTTATCAGAGTCCAGGTTTGTTCTTATTACATTTTAGATGCTAATCAGACATACAAGTATCAGTGACAAGTAGACAGCTTGAAAAAGGAGTCTGGAGTTTAGAGGAATACTCCAGCAGGGATTTGAGAGTTATGGGTTTATAGATGATATTTAAAGCCAAGAGACTGGAAGAGATGACCAGAGAGAGAGAATATTATTTTGAGTCCTGGTATTCTTTAATGTTAAGAGGCCAGGGGTTGAGGGCAAACCAGTAAAAAAGAGTGAAAAGGAGAAACTAGGGAAAAAGGACAAGAACCAGGAGAACTCTGTTTTGGAAGCCAAATGGAGAAAATGTTTTAAGAAGGAGGCAACTGTCTTTGTCAAATGCTGCTGATAGGCTAACTAAGGTGAGGACAGAGACCAGACCACTGATTTCACACTGCAGAAGCCATTGGTGTAGTAATGGTAGTGAGAGCCTGATGGGAGTGGGTTCAAGAGAGAATGAGAAGAAGAAATTGGAGACGGGATAGACAATCCTTTAAGGAGTGTTATCGCAAAGGCAAAAGAGATAACGGTGATAGTGGGGGAAAATAAGGTTAACAGATTTTTTTTTTAAAAGATAAGAATGCATGAGAAGCGCCTGAGAGGCTCAATTGGTTAGTGTACAACTCCTTATTTTGGTTCAGGTTGTGATCCCAGGGTTGTTGGAACAACCCCTACATGGGGCTCCATGCTGAGCATGGAACCTGCTTAAGATTCTCTCTCTCTCTCTGTATGTCTCACTCTCTTTATTTCTCTCTCTCTCTCTCTGCCCCTCTCGCCTGCTTGAGCTCTCGCTGTAAAATAAAATAAAATAAATGTGTCAGAATGCTTGAACATTCATTTTTGGGGAGAAATAGGGGATTGCAATGGCCTCAGAGTGAGTGTCTGGAATTGATTTGGTGGCTTGAGGAGATATATGAAGTTTAGCAATAGAGGAAGATGAGAAAGGGAGCAAACTGAGACAAGAAGTTTAGCAATATATTTCACTATCTTTCTTCAAATTCTTAATTTCATTCAAGGATTTGAGAAATTCTCTGATGGGAAATCTTTAAAATTCATAAAACTGTCCTTATTATATTATTCCATATTAATGAAGTTATATTTCTTATGGTCTATCTATCTATCTATCTATCTATCTTTTAAGAGTCATAGCCAAAAAAAGGTAATTTTCTGCTATCATTCTGTGCTGTTGTAGGACGTATTCCCATAGAAACTGAAGTTTAGAGATGGAAGATGCACTATCTACATCACAAAAGTAACAGCAGAGCTCAACTATAACCCAAATATTCTGACTTTATGAATATAAGATGCTATTTTGATAGTAATTTTTGAAATTTATGATTCATAATTTATATTTAAACATATTCTTTTAAAAAACATACAGGATGGATACCGATGGGTCAATGACAGTGGACTGGGATGAATGGAGGAAGTATTTTTTATTTAAGCCTGAAAGAAATGTTGAGGAAATTGCTCATCATTGGAACAATTTTATTGTAAGTGGTCTCTTTTTTAGTATTTGTATATTTTATACCATGAGTCATGGGCATAAAATGTAATGCATTATAAACTGTTAGAAAATTATGGGGCCAGAATATTAGCAAGCAGGATTTTGTTGATGTAACAAAGGATGATATAGAATGTTGTTTTCTCACAAATTTGTATAGTGACAAATATCTAAAGTGACATATAATATCTACTTCAACCAAAGTTTTGACTTGCAAAAGGCACCCATTTTTGGGGAATAATTATTGACTTAGCAGTCAATTGACTGTATTATAGTTGCTTATTTTCTTGCCTGAAAGTAGGGACTGTGAATTGCTGATTGCTACGTCATACAGTAGCAATAAGTTTTTCATTCCCAATAAATTTGTTGGATAAATGAATAAATTATAACTGGAATTCTTTTGAAAGAGTGCTAAGGTTCTAGTTTTTCTTATTAATATTTATCTCATAGTCTGCATGGCTCTTAAATCCCTGAGCACTCAGAGATCTGTGCTTCATAAATTCTTAATATTCTAAAAAAGTTAAAAAAATTTTGCTTAGTAACTCCAAATTAGAATCTGCGTTGTTCTTCTATAACTCTTTGAAATAGAGATTATTATTCTTGTGTTAGGATAAGGAAATCAAGGTAGAGAGAGGTTAAGTAACTGCCTTTCTTTTAGGTAAGGGGGCTAGTATAATGTTAAAGATCATGAACTCCAGAATCATATTACCCAAGTGTGCTTCCTAAGTGCCCCTACTTATTAGTCCTGTGAGTTTAGGGATATCACTTAACCTTGCTAAGCTGAACTTTTTCGGTTATAAAGATGATAATATTACCTACCACATAGGGCTGATATGAGGATTAATGAGACAATTCATGTAAAATTCTTAGCACAATGCTTAGTACACAGAAGTCACCAATAAATGGTGGTAGATGGTTAAGGACAAGGACTCTGGAGCTACTTGGCTTGGCTGCATTTGCTGGCTCCACTTTTATAAGCAAGGTGACCTCTCTCTTACTCAAGTTTTCCAATGTTTGTTAAATGAGGTTAAGAATAGCACCCACTTGGAAATATCTTCTCCCAATCCATCAATTGCCTTTTGGTTTCGCTGATTGCTTCCTTTGCTGTGCAGAAGCTTTTTATTTTCAGGATTGCTTAGGCAATTTGGGATCTTTTTGGGTTCCATACACATTATAGGACTGTTCTATCTCTGTGAAGAATGCTGGTGTTATTCTGATAGGGATTGCACTGAATATGTAGATTTGTTGGGTAGTATTAACATTTTAACAATATTTGACCTTCTAATTCATAATAAGGAGAAAGAGCAAACAGGCATGGAAAAATAGCTCTTCTGAAAATTGAATGCAGTGTCTGATAACCTAATAAAATAATATAAATTGAACTCAACTTCTTGGATATAGTGTAAAAAAGACTGCTTCATTTGCTACAGGGCAAGTCAACTCTTTGGCTTATAGTAATTTCACAAGAAACAAAGATGGTTGGCACTGTAACTGTACACCACAGAGGTACAAAGCAGCCAGTTTTGCAGGGTGGAACACAGAGCAAAAGTTCTAGATTCAGGCTGCATTGGTTCAAATTCTAGCTCTGCCACTTATTATCTGGGTGTGTTGGGGTAAATTATTTGATTTCTCTGGGCCTCAGTTTTCTTAAAATTTTTTTAATGTTTATTTACTTTTGAGAAAGAGTGAAAGAGAGAGAGAGAGAGAGAGAGAGAAAGAGAGAGCGCCAGAGAGAGAGAGGGAGACACAGAACCTGAAGCAGGTTCCAGGCTTTGAGTTGTCAGTACAGAGCCTACATGGGGGCTGAACTCATGAACAGTGAGATCATGACCTGACTAAAGTAGGGCGCTCAACTGACTCAGCCACCCAGGCACCCCTGGACCTGTTTTCTTAACTGTAAAATTGTGGTAATAATATTTACTTCTCTTAGGGTTATTATGAAAATTAAAGATGACACAATAACTGTTATACCTTCCTGGCTTTTCTCTGGAAATGGTAGTTTTTATTTATCAAACAGATATTGAGCTATTTCCTAGTCACATTATTGCTAGTGACTATGACAGCCAAGCACTTCGAGGCCTAAATTGGTATTAAAGCAGTCTTTGTTTTACAATTAATAATATCAGTAACTAATATTTACTGAGTGTTTTTTTAGTACCAAGCATTGTGCTAAGTGCTTTATGTACTTTAAGATATTTAATCTTAATCCTACAAGGTTAGGTATTAGTATTTTCTCTATTTTATTTATTTATTTATTTATTTATTTATTTATTTATTTATTTATTTATTTTAATGTTTATTTATTTATTTTTGAGAAAGAGAGAGAGATAGGGAGATAGAGAATCCAAAGCAGGCTCCAGGTCTGAGCTCTCAGCATCCAGCCCAATGTGGAGCTTGAACTCACGAGCTGTGAGATCATGACTTGAGCTCACTGAAGTTGGAACCTTAACCAACTGAGCCACCCAAGTGCCCCAGTATTGTCTCTATTTTACATTTAAGGAAATTAAGTTCTAGAGAGTTCATTCGCTTGGGAGTTAGAGACATCAGGACTTGAATCCCATCTGATTCCCTGCCCAGGTCTTTAATCATGACATAGATGATCAGCTGTCTAAACCCTCAGAAAACTCCTACTTATGATACATGTACAGCATAGCTTTTTATCTGCTCTATGCACTCATTACGTGGGAAGGCTCAGGTTTTCATCAATTCTGCTATAAAGATGTAAAAGAAAACTGCTTCCAAATGTATGCTGTATATATTTATATACATTTTTTAGAGGTAAAGAGTGTCTGAAGATACTGTAGGAATCCACTAGATCTTGGACACTGAATATACTTTTACAATATTGCAAATTAGTTATCTCACTGGTAGCTTATGTAGCCTGTATTTCACTATAGCTACAAATATTTATTAGAACTTGACAGGTGTTCTTTCTGTATTAAATCTCAAATGGTTTTGAATTGAAAAAGGTATAGATTTAAAACTTGGAAATGTAAAGATTATCCTAAACATGCTAAAACTTTTATTTATTTATTTATTTATTTATTTATTTATTTATTCATAAAGTTTATTTATTTTGAGATAGAGAGAGCAAGAGTTGGGGAGGGGCAGAGAGAGAGGGGGAGACAGAGAATCCCAAGCAGGCTCCACACTGTCAGCACAGAGCTCAATGCGCGGCTTGAACTCAGAACACAGCGAAATCATGACCTGACCTGAAACCAAGAGCTGAATGCTTAACTGACTGAGCCACTCAGGTGCCTGGCTAAAAATATTATTTATAATTGATAGTATTTCAAGCTAACTTATGAGTTACTTGAAATTATACTGGTTGGTGAAGTACGAAATTCTAGGAAAGGCGGATATTAATTTGCTGGGGAGCTGAGGTATACAGAACATTATTTAGATCTTACCAGGAGAGAACATTACTAATTTGGCATCTAATTACAGTTTGTTTTAACAGGGAATTGGCATGGGAGAAGGATGGACTTTTCCTCATTTACCTGAAAGCAGAAGCTCTGGCCTGTTATGGAAATATCTGTCGGCTGGAGGCATAGCTGGTACTTGTGCTCGAACATGCACAGCACCATTGGAACGCCTAAAAACCCTAATGCAGGTGTGATGCATAGTTCATGTGCGTAGTTTTGAGTAATGTGAATAGTATTTGATGCTTTTCAAAAGAAGGTTCTCAGAGGTCTTAACACTATTCTTTGATATTCTCATGTGCAAATTACTTCATTGCCAGTAATCTCCTAGACTCATTTATTCCATAAGCTGCCAGGCATGCAACTCAATTTAAGGGTGAAAAAACCCCCACACTGTTCTAATACATATGCATTTTGGAGCTTAGTGATGGAGGAAAATATGTAAACCAGTTACTAAATGCAATCTAATAATCTAGGATTAGTATTTTAGGGAAGGCAAGAATTAGGGAAGTCTCCTTTTTTTGTGAAATGGGGTAAGACAAGAGACAATACTTGGATTCTCCCCATGGGTTGGAAATTGTGACACCAAGAATCAGAGGCTGGTCAACGAGTTGCTTTCCCTCTTTATTCCTTATCAAATACAGAGCTCTGTAGATGGAATTCTTCAATTACTTGAAAAGTTTGGGGTTCTAGAGCTGTTGTGGTCCCTTTGAAGACAGTGCAGGTTGGGGCACCTGGGTGGCTCAGTCAGTTAAGCCTCCGACTTCAGCTCAGGTCAGATCTCATGTTCGTGGGTTCGAGCCCCACATCAGGCTCTGTGCTGACAGCTAGCTCAGAGCCTGGAGCCTGTTTCTGGTTCTGTGTCTCCTCTCTCTGCCCCTCCCCCTCTCATGCTTTGTGTCTCTCTGTATCAAAAATAAATAAAACATTTAAAAAATTAAAAAAAAAGAAGACAGTGCAGGCAATGCAAAGATTGTCTAAGCCTGGTGGTCAAGTCTCTGTGGTTTTGGTTGAATAACTGAAACAAAGAGGAAAAGGGTTTCCATTCTATTCATTGTTTTACTCAAGGCAGAAATTATGAGCCTATGACAACACTCTCCTTTTATCTCTCTTGGGTCACCAAGTAATACATTTTTCTATAATTTTTATATAAATTATACAAAGCAAAGAAGTATGTCTGGCTGCTAGTGTTCTCGCTTTAAAGGGGAAGGGGGCACAAGATCTACTACTGTCCCTTGTGCATATTTTTTGCTTAATCCATCTGTTTTCAGTCCTATGCCTTCCTTTGCCTTCCAAAAAAAGTCTTATGCCTTCCAAAGAAAGCTTTGCTTTCTCCAGAGAATAAAGTCTTAGGTTCTTTTTTTAAGTTTATTATTTGTTTTGGGAGAGAGAGAGAGACAGAGAGATAGTGAGTGAGAATGTGTGTGTGTGTGCATGTGCTTGAGCCAGGAAGGGGCAGAAAGAGAAGGAGGGAAAGAATCCCAAGCAGGCTCTACACTGTCAGCTTGGAGACCAATGTGGGGCTTGACTCACAAACTGCAAGATCATAACCTGAGCCAAAAATCAAGTGTCAAATGCTTAACCGACTGAGCCACCCATGTGTCCCAAGCCTTGGGTTTTTTTTAAGGGCAAATTTCCTTCTTTGTGCATTCTCTTCCACAGACACTTCAATTGTAACTTTTACTCTTCCAAATCAGTTATCACTTTTCCATTACTTTCCACCACCCCCTAAATGTGTTGAAATCCCTAGTACACTTTTCCTTTCCAGATTAGTGGTGGGTGACCATATGATTTTCATCTGGACCAAGACACTTCTAAAAGTGAAAGGGAGGGGCACCTGGGTGTCTCAGTGGGTTGAGCATCCAACTCTTTTTCTTTTTTTATGTTAATTTATTCTTGAGAGAGAGAGAGAGAGAGAGAGAGAGAGAGAGCGAGCGAGAGAGAGAGAGAATGAGTGGAGGAGAGGCAGAGAGAGGGAAACAGAATCTGAAGGAGGCTCCAGGCTCCGAGCTGTCAGCACAGAGTCTGATGTGGGGCTCGAACTCATAAACTGCGAGATCATGACCTGAGCCAAAGTTGCTTAACTCACTGAGCCACCCAGGTGCCCCGACTGTCCAACTCTTGGTTTGAGCTCAGGTCATGGTCCCAGGGTCTTGGGATCAAGCCCCACATTGGGTTCTGCACTGAGTGTGGAGTCGACTTGAGATTCTCTCTCTGCCCCTCTACCCTGCTTGCATGCACACTCTCTCTTTTTTTTAAAAAAAGGAGGTGCTTAATAATCATGGAAGGACAAGTTTTGGACAAACTATGATATACGGCCATCCTAGTTCCTACCTTCTTTTTTACTTTACTATCATTTGGTTTTGGAGGAGGAAGAATAAACATGTGTGGTCAATCTCTCATTTTTACTAAAAATCAATTTCTTGCATATCCAAAAATAATTTTATTTTGCTTTTCCCCTTGATTGGCAATTTGGCTGAGCATGGACACCACAGTCAATAATGCTTTCCTCAGAGCTTTTAAGGCATTATCCCATTACTGTCTAGGATCCAGAGTTACTTGAGAAGTCTGATACCACTCTGATTTTTTGGTAGATGATCTGGCTTTTCTCTCTAGAAGCTTTGCATGCCTCTATCACAGGTGTTCTGAAATTGTACAATGTGAGTTTAAGTAGGTTCTTTTATCACTCATTGTGCTTGACACTTGGTGGGCTCTTTCTAAATGTAAACTTAAGTCTTTCCTCAGTTTATTTCTTAATTTTCTACCCTCCATTCTCTCTCTCTGGAATTCTTAGTAGTCGGATATTGTATCTCTTGGATTGGCCTGCTATACCTCTTACCTTTTCATAAATATTTTCTATCACTATGTCATTTTACTCAGAATTCTGGGGAATTCCTTCAGTCTTGTTTTTCAACCCTTCTATTGAACTTCTTATTTTAGCAATCACATTTCAAATTCCCAAAAGCTCTTTTTATCCCTTTGTTCCTTCTTCATAGTATCTTTTTCCTGTTTGGTGTCTTATTGTTTCATTATTATTTGATTTTTTCTGAGGATATTTGAAGATCCTTTATTTTGTTTACCTTATTTAACTGTAGTTTCCTGAATTGTCACTATTTTTTCTGGAACTAGTTTGCTTGATCTTAGTTTTAGATTGTTATGCTGCCATTCCTTCCCCCATATAGCTAGTGTTACTTTATTCTTTCATATTCAAAATGAAGGACTGGATATTTTAGGTAGCTGGTATAGATTTCTTTTGCAATTAGTTGTGTTTTCTAGCTATATATCTCCCACAAAATATTTTTTTATTTCAAGTTTTTAAAAAAAACAAATTCTAGCTAGTTAACATAGATAGTAAAATTGGTTTCAGGTATAAAATTTCATGATTCATCATTTACATATAACATCCAGTGCTCATCATAACAAGTACCCTTCTTAATACCCATTACCCATTTAGCCCACCCCCACCCACCTCCCTACATCAACCTTCAGTTTGTTCTCTATCATTAAGAGTCTCTTATGGTTTGCTTCCTCCTCTCTCTCTCCCTTTTTTCCCTTCTCCTATGTTCATCTGTTTTGTTTTGTTTCTGTTTCTAGCATAATACACTCTAGTTCCATCCGTTGTTGCAAATGGCAAGATTTCATTCTTTTTGATGGCTGAGTAATATCCCATTGCATATATATATATATATATACACCACATCTTTATCCATTCATCAGTTGATGGACATTTGGGCGCTTACCATAATTTGGTTATTATTGATAATGCTCCTAAAAACATAGTGGTGCTTGTACCCCTTTGAATCAGTATTTTTGTATCCTTTCAGTAAATACCTATTAGTGCAATTGCTGGGCTGTAGGGTAGTTCTATTTTTAACTTTTTGAGGAAACTCCATACTGTTTTCCAGAGTGGCTGCATCATTTTGCACTTCCACCAACAGTGTGAGAGGATTCCTTTTTTCCCCACATAGTCACCACCATCTGTTGTTTCCTATGTTGTTAACTTTAGCCATTCTGACAGGTATCATAGTTACCTCATCATAGTTTTGATTTGTATTTCCCTGATGAGTGATACTGAGCACATTTTCACTGTGTCTGTTAGCCATCTATATGTCTTTGGAAAAATGTTCATGTCTTCTGCCAAATACTTAACTGGATTATTTATTTTTTGGGTGTTGAGTTGATAAGTCCTTTTTAGATTTTGGATACAATCCCTTTATCAGTTATGCCATTTGCAAATGTCTTCTCCCATTCCATAGGTTGTGTCTTAGTTTTGTTGATTGTTTCCTTTGCTGTGCAGAAACTTTTTATCTTGACAAAGTCCTAATAGTTAATTTTTCCTTTTGTTTTCCTTGCCTCTAGAGACACGTTTAGTAAGAAGTTGCTCCAGACAAGGTCAAAGATTTATTGCTTATGTTTTCCTCTAGGGTTTTGATGGTTTCCTTCCTCACATTCAGGTTTTTCATCCATTTTGAATTTATTCTTGTGTGTGGTGTAAGAAAGTGGTCCAGGTTCATTATTATGCATGTTTCTGTCCAGTTTTCCCAAAATCATTTGTTGAAGAGATTCTTCTTCCCACTGGATATTCTTTCTTTGTAGAAGATGAGTTGATCATATGGCTGTGGGTCCATTTCTGGATTATCTATTCTGTTTCTTCCCATTGGATATTCTTTCTTTGTTGAAGATGAGTTGATCATATGGCTGTGGGTCCATTTCCGGATTATCTATTCTGTTTCATTGCTGTATTTATTTGTTTTTGTGCCAGAACCATACTGTCTTGATGACTACAGTTTTGTAATATAGCTTGAAGTCTGGGATTGTGATGCCTCCAGCTTTTCTTTTCTTTTTCAAGATTGCTTTAGATATTAGGAGTCTTTTGTGGTCACATACAAATTTTAGGATTTGTTTATTCGAGTTCTGTGAAAAATGCTGGTGGTGTTTTGATAAGGATTATATTAAATATGTAGATTGTTAGCCAAATCATGGAAAGAGCCTAAATGTCCATCAACTGACAAATGGATAAAGAAGATGTGGTTTATATATATACAATGGAAAACTATATGGCAATGAGAAAGAATGAAATCTGGCCATTTGTAGCAATGTGGATTGAACTTGAGGGTATTATGCTAAGTGAATTAAGTCATACAGAGAAAGACATACATTTTCATTCATATGTGGAACAGGAGAAACTTAATAGAGAACTATAGGGGAGGGGAAGGGGAAAAATAATTAAGGAGGGGAAGGAAGGCAAACCATGAGACACTTAAATATTGAGAACAAACTGAGGGTTGATGGCGGATGGAGGAGAGAGGAAAATGGGTGATGGGCATGGAAGAGGGTACTTGTTGGGATGAGCACTGGGTGTTATCTGGAAACCAACTTGACAATAAACTATATTAAAAAATATGTAGATTGTTTTACGGTTGTATAGACATTTTAACAATGTTTATTCTTCCAATCTATGAACATGAAATGTTTTTCCATTTCTTTGTGTCTTTAATTTCTTTCATAAACTTTCTGCAGTTTTTATTATATTTATATTTTACCTCTTTAGTTAGGTTTATTCCTAGATATCTTATGGTTTTTGGTGCAATTGTAAATGGATGGATTCCTTGATTTCTCTTTCTGCTGCTTCATTATTGGTGTATAGAAAAGCAACCAGGGGCGCCTGGGTGGCTCATTCGGTTAAAACTCCGACTTCAGCTCAGGTCAGATCTCACATTCGTGGGTTTGAGCCCCGTGTCAGGCTCTGGGCTGACAGCTAGCTCAGAGTCTGGAGCCTACTTCTGGTTGTGTGTCTCCTTCTCTCTCTGCCCTTCCCCCTCTCATGCTCTGTCTCTCTCTGTATCAAAAATAAATAAAACATTAAAAATTAAAAAAAAAGAAAGAAAATAAAGAAAAGCAACCAATTTCTATACATTGATTTTTATATCCTGCAACTTTGCTGAACTCATGGATCAGTTCTATCCGTTTTTAGGTGGAGTCTTTTGGGTTTTCCACATAGAGTATCATGTCATCTGTGAAGAGTGAAAATTT
The DNA here is from genome assembly GCF_006229205.1 of Suricata suricatta. Lineage (NCBI taxonomy): Eukaryota > Metazoa > Chordata > Mammalia > Carnivora > Herpestidae > Suricata > Suricata suricatta. The sequence goes on from NC_043707.1 coordinate 52,866,356, forward strand.
GACTTCTCCTTGCCGATTTGGATGCCTTTTATTTCTTTGTGTTGTCTGACTGCTGAGGCTATGACTTACAGTATCTATATTAAATAACAATAGTGGGAGTGGACATACCTGTTGTGTTCCTGACTGTAGAGGAAAAGCTCTAAGCTTTTCCCCATTGAGGATGATATTAGCTGTGCATCTTTTTCATATGGCCTTTGTGATGTTGAGATATGTTCCATCTATCCCTACTTTACTAAAGGTTTTTATCAAAAATTGATGCTGTATCTTGTGAAATGCTTTTTCTGCATCTATTGAGAGGATCATATTGTTCTTTTCTTTTATTAATGTGGTGTATCATGTTGATTGATTTGCCAGTGTTGAACTACTCCTGTGGCCTAAGAATAAATACCACTTGATCATGATGAATAATTCTTTTAATGTATTATTGGACTTAGTTTGCTAGTATCTTTAGAAATTTTTCATCCATGATCATCAGGGATATTGGTCTGTAATTCTCCTTTTTAGTGGGGTCTTTGTCTGGTTTTGGAATCAAGGTAATGCTGGCCTTGTAGAATGAGTTTGGAAGTTTTTCTTCCATTTTCATTTTTTTGGAACAGTCTGAGAAGAATAGGTATTAACTTTTCTTTAAATGTCTGGGACAATTCCTCTGGGAAACTATCTGGCCTTGGACTTTTGGTTGTTGGGATTTTTTTTTTTATTACTGATACAATTTTTTTGCTGATTATGGGTCTGTTCAAATTTTCTATTTATTCCTGTTTCAGTTTTGGTAGTTTTTATGTTTCTAGGAACTTATCCTTTTCTCCCAGATTGTCCAGTTTGTTGGCATATAATTTTTCATAATATTCTCTTATAATTGTTTGTATTTCTAGGGTGTTGGTTGTGATCTCTCCTCTTTCATTTTAAAAATATTTTTGTAATGTTATTTATTTTTGAGAGAGAGATAGAGACAAAATGCAAGTGGGGGAGGGGCAGAAGGAGGGAGACACAGAATCAGAAGCATGCTCCAGACTCTGAGCTGTCAGCATAGAGCCCAATATGGGGCCTGACCTAATAAATTGTGAGATGAAGACCTGAGCCAAAATTGGACACTCAACCGACTGAGCCACTCAGGTGCCCCATCTCCTCTTTCATTCATGATTTTGTTTATTTGGGTCCTTTCTTTCTTCTGTTTGATAAGTTTGACCAGGGGCTTATCAATTTTATTAATTCTTTCAAAGAACTAGCTGTTAGTTTTGATAATCTGTTCTACCTTTTTCTTTTCGCTTGTTTCTATATCACTTATTTCTTTAAAACATTTTTAATATTTATTTATTTTTGGGAGAGAGAGAGAGAGAGAGAGAGAGAGAGAGAGAGCAAGTGGGGGAGGGGCAGAGAGAGAGAGGCACAGAATCCAAAACAGGCTCCAGGCTCTGAACTGTCAGCACAGAACCTGACGTAGGGTTTGAACAAATGGGCCGTGAGATAATGAACTGAGCCAAAGTCAGATGCTTAACTGACTGAGACACCCAAGCACCCCATCTGTATCATTTATTTCTCCTCTAATCTTTATTTCCCGTCTACTGCTGGCTTTAGGCTTTATTTGCTGTTCCTTTTCTAGTTCCTTTAGGTGCAAAATTTGGTTGTGTCTTTGAGACTTGCTTCTTGAGGTATGGCTGTATCACTATATACTTCCCTCTTATGACTGCCTTTGCTGCATTGCAAAGGTTTTGGCCTGTCATGTTTTCACTTTCATTTGCTTCTATGTATTTTTTTAAAAAAATGTTTATTTTTGAGAGAGAGTGAGCAGGGGAGGGGCAGAGAGAGAGGGAGATGCAGAATCCAAAGCAGGCTCTAGGCTCTGAGCTATCAGCACAGTGCCCAACGTGGGGCTCGAACTCACGGACCATGAGATGATGACCTGAGCTGAAGTTGGACATCCAACTGACTAAACCACCCAGGCACCCCTGCTTCCCTGTATTTTGAAACACAATGTTTATTTATTTATTTTTGAGAGAGAGCGAGAGCGAGTGAGAGTGAGCATGTGAGCAGGGGAGGGGCAGAGAAAGAGGGAGACAGAATCCTAAGCAGGCTCTGTGTTGTCAGTGCAGAGCCTGATGTGGGGCTGAAACTCAAAACTGTGAGATCATGACCTGAGTCAAAATGAAGAGTTGGACACTTAACTGACCGAGTCACCCAGGTACCCCAGCTACCATGTATTTTTTAATTTCTTCTTTAATTTTCTGGTTAACTCATTCATTCTTTAGCCTCCATGTATTTGGGGTCTTTAACCTCCATGTATTTGGGGTCTTTCCAAATTTTTTCTTGTGATTGATTTCAAGTTTCATAGTGGTTGTGGTCTGAAAATATGCACAGTATGATCTCAATATTTTTGTGCTTGCTGTTGCCTGATTTGTGACCCAGTATGTGATCTATTCTGGAGAATGTTCCATATGTACTTAAAAAGAATGTGCATTCTGCTGCTTTTGGATGAAAAGTTCTGAATATATCTGTTAAGTCCATCTGGTCCAATGTGTCATTCTGAGCTAATGTTTCCTTATTGATTTTCTGCCTAGATGATCTTCCCATTGCTGTAAGTTCAGTGTTAAAGTCCCCTAGAATTATTGTTTTATTATCAGTGAGTTTCTTTACATTTGTTATTAATTGATATATACATTTGTGTCCATGTTGGGGCATAAAAATTTACAATTGTTAGATCTTCTTAGACCCTTTAATTATGATATAATGCCCTTCTTCATCTCTTGTGACAGTCTGGTTTAAAATCTAGTTTGTCTGATATAATAAGTAGGGGTACTCCAGGTAATATTTGATGTCTGTTAGCATGATAGATGGCTCTCCATCCCCTTACTTTCAATCTGAAGGTGTCTTTAGATCTAACATGAGTCTCTTGCAGGCAGTATAAAGATGGGTCTTGTTTTTTATCTATTCTGATACCCTATATCTTTTGATTGGATTGTTTAGTCCATTTATATTCAGACTAAGTATTGATAGATTAATATTTATTGCAATTTTATTACCTGTAAAGTCTGTTTCTGGAGATTTTCTCTGGTCCTTTCTAGTCTTTGTTGTTTTTGGTCTTCCTTTCCCACTCAAAGGGTTCCCTTTAATATTTCTTGCAGGCGTGCATTAGTAGTCACAAATTCCTTTAGTTTTTGTTAGTCTTGAAAACTATCTCTCCTATTCTGAATGACAGCCTTGTTGGATAAAGTATTTCCCCTTCAGCATGTTGAATATATCATGCTACTCCCTTCTGGCCTGTTTTTTGTTTGTTTGTTTTTTGTGGAGAGATTTACTGTTAACCTGATTTGTCTTCCCTTGTAGAGTAGGGATTTATTTTTCCTTGCTGCTTTCAGGATTCTTTCTGTATCTATATTTTGAAAATTTTTACTATGCTATGTCTTGGTGTTAGTTGGCTTTTGTTGAATTTGCAAGTTCTCTGTGTTTCTTGGATTTGGATGAGTGTTTCCTTCTCTAGATTATGGAAAATTTCAGCTATAATTTGCTCAAATAAACCTGCCTTCTTTCCCCTCTCTTCTTCTGGGACTTCTATGGTAAGAATGTTATTATGCTTTATGGAGTTACTGAATTTCCTAGGTCTACATTTGATACAATACTTTGCCTTTTCTTTTCAGCTTCATTGTTTTTCATTTTATCCTCTGTATCACTGATTTGTTCCTCTGCTTCATCCATTCTTATTGTAATTGCATCCACTTGGTTTTGTATTTCAATTATAGCATTTTTAATTTCAGCCCGACTAGGTTTTAGTTCTTTTATCTCTGCAAAAAGGATTCTCTAGTGTCTTCTATACTTTTCTTAAGTCCAGCCAGAATCCGTAAGATTGTTGTTTTAAATACTGGTCCAGGCATATTACTTATATGCATTTTAATTAGATCATTGGCCATACCCTCTTGGTCTTTCTTATGGTCTGAATTCCTTCATCTTGCCATTTTGTTCAGATCACTTTTTATATTTCTTGCTCCTGAGACTAATGACTATATTAAGAAGAGGTCCTATACTGTCGAGGGCCTGCTGCTTCAGGAAGTATTTAAGGAAGTATTTAAGAGTGTGCACTCTGTTGTGATTTGGCTGCTCTTTAGACCCTCAGATCAGCCCTCTGCAGCATTTCTCCTAGCCTGCAGTGGGGAGTGTTTGGATCTTATCTACTATGTGCCAAGTTTTAACTTGATGGGTTCTGGTCTGCTTGTTAAGGGCTAGCTCCTATTTCCCCTAGAGCTGAAGCTTTGTAGCACTCTATGTAATCACTAGACTTGGTGTGTGTGAGGATTTTGTGCTGGTCTTTTGGAGGAGGAGCCTGCTGTACTGGTTCTCAGGCTGACTTGCCCTAGTAAAGATGCACCTGCTTGGTGTTAAGTGTCTTGGTGTAAGTGGCTCCAGCCTCCAGTGAGGGCACTGTGTTGCAACTGAACTCTATCAGTGTTGATCAGTAAGGGTGAAAATTGGCATTGCCTTGCTCTCTTGTCCTTGGAGCAGGAAGGGAAGTTCATGCCTGTCACTGTTCAGGAAGCCCTCAGAGAAGAGTGGAAAATCTCCCTTCTTGTGTCTTTGGCTTCTGTCAGATCCCTGCCTTCAACTTATCTGTGTCCAAGCTGTCTGCTTGCCAGGTGGCACGGCTGGGTTTCAAAACTCTCAATTTTAGGGACCCAGTAGAGCTTGGACCCATGCTGATACTCTGTGCCTGGTGCTGGTTAGTCCCAGAAAAGCATGATTGCTCAGAGGTTCCTAGTTTATGGTAAAGTGCAGCAAAAAGCTGGCACCAAAAAGCTGGCACCAAGTTTTGCATCTCTCAGCAGGTGTCTTTGTTCCTATGCTAATAAATAGGGCAACATGTTGGCACCTACCGTCTCTTTTTTCCCCTGAGAGGCTGTGCCAGCCCTCCCAAATGCACTCCAAGAAGAGGAACTATCTCTTCCAGTGTGATCCAGGGGATCCTCAGAGTACGCTGTCTGCTCCTGGGCCTCTGCCCTCCTTCCCTACAGGAGCATCACTATGCCTGCTAAGCTCCACTTGATGGTGGCAAGGACTTCTAAAACTTTAAACTTTCAACTATACTGCTTGTAAAAACTTAAGATAGCTGTTCTAGTTTTCTCAGTGATTTTGGGGAAGTGTTTCTCCTGTGAAATCCCCTGCCTGCTATGTTCTCTCTATTTCCCTCTCTGTCTCTGTCTCTCCTCTCCGAGATCAAGGCTTCCTCCTCTCTGCAGCACCCGTGATTCTTTTCTCCCCAGAATCACATATCTGCACCTCCTATCTTGCATGATATGGCCACTTACCTGTCTCTAGTGCTGCAGTTTGTTCTCTCAGCATTCAGACCAATTTCTTGGATGTTTGGAATGATTTGATATTTATCTAACTGTGTTCGAGGGATGAGGCAAGCATAGGGTTCCTCTACTGCTCCATCATCTTAACTCATATGGCCCTACAGAATTTTAAAAAATTAGGTATAATTGACACATTATATTAGTTTCAGGTGTACAACATATTGATTCAATATACATACGTATTGAAAAACAATTATCATTGTACGTTGTTAACATCCATCAGCACACAGTAACAATTTTTTTTGTGATGAGAACACTAAGATCTAGTCCTTTAGCAACTGAAAAAAATTTTTTTATAAAAGGAATTTACAGATCCTGTTTATTTACATTCTTTCTCTGTTACCAAGAGAACCAGGGAATGATCACAAGAAGTTCCCTGTAAATCAGTTTCTTGAAAACGTTATGAGTTTCCTGTAGCCTCGCTGTTTCTTTTGCTAGTTGCTCTTTCTCTCTATGTATGGCAGGCTCAAGCTTCTACACCGCACCACACTTCCTCACTTCTCTCTCCGAAGCTGGAGTGCCAGGGCCAGGGTGCAGGAACCCCTCCCAGGCCTTGCCCTCCCCTTGTAGGACTATCACTTTTTCCTTTACATATCTTGAGGCCCAAAGTTTGTATACTCTTGGTGAAGGGAAGGTTTTATCACTGAGAAGGAACCTCTTGATCTCTATACAGGCTTTTAGTTCTGTTTTGTCTGACATTAAGATAGCCATACTCCCTTCTCTGGTTTGGGTTTGTGTGATATATCCATTATCATCATTTTACTTTTAAACTTTCTGTATTTGTATGTTTTAGATAAGTCACTTAAAGCAGCATATGTTTGGGTTTTGTTATATTTTTAACAGGAAGATTTATCCCGTTTATAGTTAATGTATTTATTGATATTTTTGTTTAAAGCTACCATCTTATTTTATGCTTTCTATTTGCTCTGCCAGTTCTAAGATCTCTTTTTCCTTTCTTGCCTTCTGTTGTATTTTAAATAATCATTCTGCTCTTCCCTCCTCCATTAGTTTTGTTGTTGTTCTTAAGAATATTGCTTATAGAGGGGTGCCTGGGTGGCTCAGTCGGTTAAGCCTCCGACTTCAGGTCAGATCTCATGTTCGTGGGTTCGAGCCCCGCATCGGGCTCTGTGCTGACAGCTAGCTCAGAGCCTGGAGCCTGCTTCCAGCTCTGTGTCTCCTTCTCTCTCTGACCCTCCCCCTCTCATGCTCTGTCTCTCTCTGTATCAAAAATAAATAAAACATTAAAAAATTAAAAAAAAGAATATTGCTTATAGAAATATTTGAAGACAAAGATAATAAAATCCAACTTCAGATTAGATCTTTGTTTCTGTCAGGTGCCTGGGAGTGCTGTCAATCTGGGATTACCTTAATTCAAGTTCGAGTCTTGAAGTTCCCTGAACTGCCCAGGTGACACAAAGCCATGCTGCAACTCCTTGCAGAGGCTGCTTTCTTCTGGTTTGCCCTTCTAATGAGGGTATATCCCTGCAAACCCCCAATTTAAAGTGGAGGTGGTATGTGAGAGACCTATACCTTTGGTGGACCCTGAAATTTGTCTTTTTTTCTCAGTTAATCCTGTGAGGCTACCAAAACAACAACAACTTAACTTCACAACTGTTTTTTCTGGGTCTAGAAAAACACTTGAATGCTAATCTTACCTTTCTGGGTTTTCTCTTACATAGTGGCCTGCAATATGTTTCTGTCCTGTTAGCTCATGGATACCGTTAAGAAAACCTTTTTCACTGTTCTTAGTAGGAAGTTCATTCCTAATTACTAGTTTGCCATTACCACAAGTGGCATTCTAAACATATTTTAAGATTTTTTGATATATTGTCATAATTCCTTCCAGAAAGATAATACCAATTTGCAATTTTCCTAGCAATATATGATATTACCTGTTTCCCTGTGACTTCACCAACATCAGGTAATATTATTTTATAGAAGACTATGCTATAAGAGACAATAATCAGTGCATAGAATTTTCAGAAGGATCTAAATACTGGAATGAATACTGTCACTTACATTTTTACCTTACTAATGACATTTCTGCCAACATAGAAGAGAGTTCAAGTATATCCTTTTCAAAACTATCAAGGTTGCTAATATTACATTCTGTTCTACAATCATATCTACATCCTCAAAATTTTGTCAATAGGGTGATTTTAAATACTTAAAATTAGTAAATAGCATTTACATTTTATGAAGATGTAAATATTATTTATTATAAAGTCAACTGGAATGCTAGAACTATATTTCTCTATGGATCTAGTGCCATATTTCCTTGTGATAGATTGTTTGCAGAGATAGATTCCATAATTCTTCCCATCCTTATAAGCATACTTCTTTGCAGTATGACTTTGGTACTCCTACCGAGAGGTGGGATTTATTTCACCATCCCTTGAATCTGGGCTAGCTTTGTCCATGGATGTTGTGGGAATTGGAAGCCTAGATTTCAAGAAGTTTTGCACCTTTTGCTCATGTCTTCTTATTGCTCTAAGGCCATCAGGTAAAGAAGCCTAGACTAACTTAGTTGAAAATAAGAAACCACATGGAGAGAGAGGCTCAGCCAACAGCACTTCAAACACCAGCCATGTGTCTGAAGGCATTTGGACCATCTAGCCCCTGTCAAACTGCCAGATGAGTGTAGCTACACAAGTAACCACAGGGAAGAATAGCAGAAGAACCAGTAGCTGAGCCCAAACCACATTGCTAATTCATAGAATCACAAGCAGATGAAATGTGTGTTGTTTCAAGCCACTGAGTTTTTCAGGGTTTTATTACATACCAAAGGTTAACTAATACACCATTTTATGGTACTCAAAGGAGAACATTTGAGAGAACCCAAATTACATTATGACTTAATGTGTAGGAGGAATAATTTTAAAAATATTTGACTATCAGTGTAGATGAAAGAATATCACAGAAGCTGCAGTACCAATAAAGATGAAGGTATGTGAGGGTAACTTCTGGAGTCCACTGGCTGATGGTGGGTCATCATAGCCTCTGGTGTCAAATGGATACCTAGTGTTTATCTGTTAAGATGCAAATGTCATCAGCAGTGTGCTGTCTCTCCTGTCTTGGTCTAGACTTGCTCTTAACAAAGAGGTTCAAGTATATATATATAGAGAAGGCAGGTATATAGTTTTGTTAGTGGTCACCTGGGCAGGTACCTCTTCAAAGTGGAGCCCACCTGAGACTCTGGAACCAGAATGACTGGTGTTGGAGGAGGTAGATACACAAGGGCTTAGCTCAGTGACTGTGAAGCAGCCAGTGCAGGATTATTTCTCTATTTTATATACTGGCTGACTTCTGCCCTCTGTACAATTGAAGGAAACATACGTATTATTGTGGCTGCATAATACAAGTATCATTTTGGGTTTAAATGTCTTTCTTTCCTCAATAGAGCTTGGTAATTGTCTTCTAGTTGCAACTGACTTGGTGATTACCCTCATTCTGGTTCTTCTTTTTTAAAATAAAAAAAATTTTAGTCAGTTTTTCCTCCTTTCTTCCTCATGTATGTATTGCAGAGAGCCTGCTGATCCCTTCCACATTTATTAAATATCCAACTATCGTATTACAAGGGCTGCCTGTCCAGTTCCCCTAAAAATAGCTCTTTAATATCTCTTATTTTAAAACCACTTTTGAATCTTCTCTTCCTGGACTATATTTGTTGAATTTGTCTTTTTTCTTCTTTTCTATCTTTATTCACATGCTGAATCACATTGTTCTGGGCTTTATTTTTCTTATGCTATATGCAATATATTCAATGTACAGGGCATATTCTCTGATGCTGTCTCAAGGCTGAATTGAATATCTGTTTTTCAGTATGTGCCTTGGAGAAAGGTCTCAGGACTTTTGGCCACAAACTTGGTTGGATTCTATTTTTTCTCTGCTCAGTGACCATACTGATCATACTTGTTAGAGGCCTCACAGCCCCATTGTTAGCAATAAATTCTCTGAGTTTCAGTGGTCTTGGTTTCTCAGTAATGTTGGTTTCCTGATTCTTCTTTACATCTGATTCACTCTTCATGATGGAAGAGCAATTTGTCCATCCCCTTGAGAAGTAGGAAACAAAGCAACCATGCTTATGGTATGTTTATCTGTGTCTCATGTGTAAAGTATCCCCCTTCATAAGCTAAAGTTGAGGATCAAAATAAACATGCTTCCAAAGCTGTCTGTTTTCCCCAGTAGGAAAAACTTTCAATATCTGGAGAACTTGACCTGTTTCCTGCCTACCATATGAAAATTACAATATCCAGTTTTTAAAGTTCTTCAAAGCATGCTGTCTGTTTAAAAAAAAAATTCCTTTCCTTTTCAAGGCTCAGAGTTTAGAAACAAAAAATGTGAAGTAATAAGCCATTTAATAGAGATGGTCAAAGAGGGTGGAGCCATTTCTTTGTGGAGAGGAAATGGTGTTAATGTTCTCAAGATTGCTCCTGAAACAGCTGTTAAGGTCTGGTCATATGAACAGGTAAAGCCATACTGCCTATGAATTTAGTAACAAGGAAAAGTTATTCAATTTGATTTTTTTAAAAACTGTCTCAGATTATTTCAAAACAAAGGGAAATATTTGTTTATATTGAAATATTATTTTAATGTTATATTATTATTTTATGATTATAATGCTCTTATTTTATTTTAATGCTGTTTTTAAAAGAAATTCCTTCTTTTAAGTATTTCCTCAATAAAAGCTATTTTTGCTTGTACTTCTACATGGACACTTCACAATAGTAAACTAAGTTCAATGAGCTCCAATAGGAATATAGTTGAATCAAGAGAGAAAAAATAAATGGACAGAGCAGGGGTTTAGAGGCAACAGACTTGTATTTGGCACATTCTAGCTGTATAGACTTGGATAAGTTCTTATAATATCTCTGAACTTCAGTTGGTTCATCTGTAAAATGTGGAAAATAATATGTACCTTGCAAGCAGGTTGGCACATCATAAGCATTCAAGAAACAGTGGTCCTGAGTATCACATAAAGCATTATATGGGAATACTGTGGGGAAAGTTCTACAGAGGGATTCAAACTAGGTTGAGGGGTTAGGAACAGCCTCCTTAAGGAGTAACCTTTAGGTTTGAAACCCAAAGAGTGAGTGGAAAATTTTCAGTTGAAAGATAAAAGAATATTTCAGGCAGAGGAAACAACATGTTTAGAGCCCTGGAAGGAAAAGAGCAAGGTGTGCTTGAGGTGTTAATAGAAGTCCCATATGGGTAGAGTAGAGATCCCGGTAGAAGATAAGGGGAGAGGCAGGCAGACAATGGAAGGAGAGGCAAAAGTATATGCAGGGAGAATGGCTGGGGCAGTATGCAGTAACCAAGGTGAGAGATGAGAGTAGGGTCAGTGGAGAAAGAGACAAATGGATATCAGAGATACTTAAGAAGTAGGTAAGATTTTGTTATAATTGTGAAGTGTAAGAGAGAGGAGGGTGTCACACATGATACTGAAATTTCTAGTTTGTTCAACTGGAGCCATTTATTGTGATGGGGAACACCTGGGCAGGACTACCATGTCACAAATCCTCAAGGGTGGCACTCACAGTATACTTTTTTTGGTAAATGACATTTGTTACTTAGGAGGATCACAAGATTTTTGGGTGTGGTGTGTATATTTGGTTTTGGGCATGTGGAATTTGAAGTGTCCATATCAGTTAGGAATCTTTAGGTCATAAGTAACACTAAACAAGCTGGCTTACATAATAAACAGAATTTATCTTTTCACATTCAGAAATATTCAGTCCATCAGGGTGGACTTCTGATGAAACTTCATTTGTGTCACCAAAGTGTCAACAGTGTCACCAAAGACTCCACCTGACCTCCCTAACCCCCCATTTCCTCTCTCTGACTTCCACTGAGTTCTTTAACCTAAGACTTGCTCTTTTGTGATTCAAAGATGACTGCTAGAGGCTTCCAGGGGTTCATGTTTCTTTGTGTGTAGGAGGAAGAGACCTGGCTCTTTTTTTGTTTCACTCAGAAGAGCAACGAAACTTCTCTCTGGAGAGCAAGAAGTCTTCCTAAAACATTTCCTTGGTCTCACTGGTCTCATTGGTCCAGGTTGTAGCATTTATTAACCTGTGAACCAATCAATATTGCAGAGTGATAGGATGTACCGATGAGCTTGGAACAAGAAACTAAAATAAAGACCAAAATAAAGGCCAAGGAAATATTCTACTGAAAATCCATTCCTAAAGAAAAACTTTATTGTCATCAACACATGCAGTAATTATGACCACTTACTCAATATCAATGTGGTAAGAAGGGTACAAGTCTGTATTATTGTGTTTAATCTTCACAACAATCTTATAAAGTAGGGCCTGCAGATAATGGTGACCAGTATTGACAAGGCACTTACCTTCGTTTTCCAGATGAAAAAACTGAGTTACAGAGAAGTTAAATAACTTATCAGATTACTCAGTAAGTGACCTAGCCAAGTCCTAGGTTTGTTTGTGATGTCATGTTGCTTCCTCAAAATTGGATAGAAGTGCCACCAGAACTTACTGCATAAGGTATTCAGCCATTTCCATCTCAATGGTTTCCATTCATTTATATTAATTCCTTATTATAATCAACATTTGTTGGATGTCTGCTATATACCAGATCTTATTCTAGGCAAAAAGATTTACTAGATGAAGTCTCTACTGTTAATACTGGGGCCTCCTATCTAATGGGCATGACTATATTTATGTGTTTTGTAATGTGTATTATGGTTTTAAAACTGTGGATTAAATGCCCAGGTTTTCACTGATACTAAATACGTTTATATGCTCTGGGACTTTTGAGTAGTAACATACCTTTGAACTCTTATTAATACAGTATAAGAAGATTCTTCCTTCTGGAGGAGCTTATTTAGGAACTTTTGAGCACTTTGCTTCTGCTTCTTTGGCTGGTGCTACTGCACAATCCCTTACCCCTTAGAGGTAAGTGCTATTGAAAGAAGATGATTTAATTGCTAAGTTTAATGAAAATTATAGCTATTTGTTTTTCAAATGAGCCACACTTGTCTTACAATTAGTAGTAATTATATTGAGTAGGGAAAACCTATTGCCAGGGCAGTATCACTAGAGTTGTAACATCTAAGGTTGTGTTTCTTTCTTTTTATTGTCAAATTGGTTTTCATACAACACCCAGTGCTCTTCTCCACAAGCACCCTCCTCCATTACCACCACCTCTCCTCCCCCACCCCCTTCAGTCCTAGGTTCGTTTTCAGTATTCAATAGTCTCTCAGGTTTTGCATCTCTCTCTCTTCCCAACTCTATTTCCCACTTCTCTTCCCCATGGTCCTCCATTAGGTTTCTTCTGTTCTCCTGTTAGACCTATGAGTGCAAACATATGGTATCTGTCCTTTTCTGGCTGACTTATTTCGCTTAGCATGACACCCTACAGGTCCATCCACTTTGCTACAAATGGCCAGATTTCATTCTTTCTCATTGCCATGTAATACTCTATTTTATATATATATACCACATCTTCTTGATCCATTCATCAGGTGATGGACATTTAGGCTCTTTCCATGATTTGACTATTGTTGACAGTGCTGCTATGAACATTGGGGTACATGTGCTCCTATGCATCAGCACTTCTGTATCCCTTGGGTAAACCCCTAGCAGTGCTATTGCTGGGTCATAAGGGAGTTATATTGATAGTTTTTTGAGGAATTATACTTATTTTACAGTCTTCAGTTTGTTCTGTTAGCTTTATTTTTTTCTACATTCCAAATTAATGGCTACAAGGAACATACAGGGATCCTGGATTAAACATGAAAGTGGTTCAAATGTATGGCCAACTAATCTTTGACAAAGCAGGAAAGAGTATCCAATGGAAAAAAGACAGTCTCTTTAACAAATGGTACTGGGAGAACTGGACAGCAACATGCAGAAGAATGAAACTAGACGACGTTTTTACACCATACACAAAAATAAACTCAAAATGAATGAAGGACCTGAATGTAAGACAGGAAACCATCAAAACCCTAGAGGAGAAAGCAGGAAATAGCCTCTTTGACCTCAGCCACAGCGAGTTTTTACACACTTGGTCTCCAAAGGCAAGGGAATTAAAAACAAAAATGAACTATTGGGACCTCATCAAGATAAAAACCTTCTGCACTGCAAAGGAAACAATCAACAAAACTAAAACGCAACCAATGGAATGCGAAAAGATAATTGCAAATGACATAAAGGGCTAGTATCCAAAATCTATAAGGAACTCGCCAAACTCCACACCTGGAAAACAATCCAGTGAAGAAATGAGCAGAAGACATGAATAGACATTTTTCCCAAGAAGACATCCAGATGGCCAAAAACCATATGAAATGATGCTCAACATCACTCATCATCAGGGAAATACAAATAAAAACCACACTGAGATATCACCTCACACCAATAAGAGTGGCTAAAATGGACAAATCAGGAGACTACAGATGCTGGCGAGGATGTGGAGAAATGGGCATTCTCTTATACCGTTGGTAGGAATGTAAACTGGTGCAACTGCTCTAGAAAACAGTGTGAAGATTCCTCAAAAAATTATCAATAGAACTATCCTATGACCAAGCCATAGCACTACTAGGAATTTACCCAAGGATATAGGAGTGCTGATGCATAGGGGCACATGTACCACAATGTTTATAGTAGCACTTTCTTTTTTTTTTTTTTCCTGCTTTTTATTTATTTTTGAGAGACAGAGAGAGACAGTGTGAGCAGGGAGGGTCAGACAGAGAGGGAGATACAGAATCTGAAGCAGGCTCCAGACTCTGAGCTAGCTGTCAGCATAGAGCCCGATGTGGGGCTTGAACCCACAAACTGTGAGATCATGACCTGAGCTGAAACCAGATGCTTAATCTACTGAGCCACTCAGGCACTCCAGCAGCACTTTCAACAATAGCCAAATCAAGGAAAGAACCTAAATGTCCACCAACTGATGAGTGGATAAAGAAGATGTGGTTTATATATATAATGGAATACTACTTGGCAATGAAAAAGAATGAAATCTGGCCATTTGCAGCAATGTGGATGGAACTGGAGGGTATTGTGTTAAGTGAAATAAGTCAGTCAGAGAAAGACAGATACTATATGTTTTACCTCTTATGTGGATCTTGAGAAACTTAATAGAACTTGTCTGTGTATTTGTGTGATGGGATTTATATAAAACCTAAGATAAGCAGTACTTCTTTCCCATTATGTAGCTTCCAATTTTCATAGTAAAGCAGCAGTTGATTTAGTAGGGGATAAGGAGATTCCTATATATGCATATCTATCATAGCATCTGGAAATAGAAGAGATAGTAAAAATTGAGTACTTACTTGATAAAGAGTTGTAGCTCTTTATCTCATGTTGAACTTCAGCATCACCAGGGTTTTCTTTTTTTTTTTTTTATGAGCATTTTCTGTATGTTTTCTGCATTTTATATATTCCTCTTAGCCTTTCCATTTTATTCTGTTATCCCTCCAAGGGTTCCAGGCTCTTGTTACAAATGTATTCATTTTTGTACATGCCAGGATTAGTGGAGAAGTTGCAATTTGGCAAAGGAAAATCTAAGAACAAAAATATATATGAAAATCAATCACCGTGGGGCAGGAAGTTTTGCTTTTTTTGTGGTGTGGAAGATAAATTTTTATTGTTTTAATTTCAAACTAAACTTACTGAATAGTTCAAGGAAATACTGGATACTCTTTACACAAATTCTCCATATACACTTTACCCCATTTGTTCACTCTCCCTTTCCATACATATGTGTGTGTGCGTGTGTGTGTGTGTGTGTTTGTGCATAGACAGAGAAAGTTGGAAACATTGTGCCTCTTTAACCCTAAATATTTCACTATGACTTTTTAAAAAATGTTTATTTATTTATTTTTGAGACAGAGACAGAACATGAGCAGGGAAGGGACAAAGAGAGAGGGAGACACAGAATTTGAAGCAGGCTCCAGGCTCTGAGCTGTCAGAACAGAGCCCAACACAGGCTCAAATCCACGAACTGTGAGGTCATGACCTGAGCTGAAGGCGGATGCTCAACTGACTGAGCCACCCAGGCACCCCTCAGTGTGACTTTCTAAAGAACAAGAACTCCTTTATGTATTATGAAAATCAGTAAATTTAACAATAGTCCTTACATAAATGTCATTAATTGTTCATTGTTCTAATAATGTTCTTTACAGTAAATGTTCTTTACTTTTTAAAAAGTGGTCTGGGAGCCCATCCAGGATCATATGTCAGGTCTCTTTAATATCTTTTTTCGAGATCAGTTTCTCCAACTTTTCTTCTTTTTAAATTTTTCTTTACCTTAGTAGTTTTGTGTGTGTATTTGAGGGGCTTTCATGTTAAACACACACACATATAACTTACATGTTATATAAAACATATAAAATTTATATATAATTTCATTTATTTATTTACTTAGAAGCAACAACAACAAAAAGAATAATTACTATGTCTTGAAAAAAGAAAGTCATTTTAATTTTGAGGACAGTAGACTGGAGTTTTTGAGCTTTTTAAAAAAAGTTCATTTATTTATTTTGAGAGAGACATAGACAGAGCAAG
>NC_043707.1:52882317-52934994 GCF_006229205.1 Suricata suricatta
CAGGCATCCAACTTCATTCTTTCACAAGTGGGTATCTTTTGTCTCAACTGGAAAGAGCCAGCTGGAAACTTTGCAGTTGTTGAAAAGGCTATTCTTCCCCACTGGATTGTCTTGGATCCTTGTTGAATCAATTTGCCATAAATGAACGGGTTTATTTCTGTACTCTTCAGTTTTACTCCATTGATCTGTATATCTATTCTTATGTATCATACTGTCTTGGTTGCTGTAGCTCTTTAGTAAGTTTTAAAATCATAAAGTGTGAGTCATCTAACCTTGTTCTTCTTTTCTAAGCATTGTTTAGGGTCCCTTGCATTTTCATATGAACTTTAAGATCATCTAGTGTCAGAAGTTTTAGGGCAATGAAAAATGTAGTTGTCCCCTTGAAATAATGATCTTGAATGTTGGGAGAGTAAATGGTCAAGGGAAATATGGTATCATTTCAGGGAGAAAGTAAAGATGCACTTAAGATTTTATAATCATGAATTTAACCTGAGACCAATCAGCATGTGTGTGTGTTTTCTCAGTCATGTTTAGCTGCATGGGAGCAGACCTGGAATAGGCATAGTGGGTTCAGTCCTACCAACGTGATGAAGGGAGAAAAAATAAAAGGAATTGTAGAATAATAATAAAATCTATGTCATGGATTTTTAAAAAGACTACAGAATTATATTAATTATATTATATGTGAAATGGCCAGGTCTGCCCCAACATGTGCTAAGTCCTACATAAGTGAGAGATATCATTATTATCAATTACATCTCAGAGATCATATCTCTTTTAGTGAGGCTGTTCTACACTGGCTCTTGATCCAGGTCCTTTCTCCATTAGTATTCTCCTTCAATATTTGGGTAACTTCGAATCTCTTTTTCAAAGTACAACAAAAATCTTGGGTTGCCTGGGTAGCTCAGTCAGTTAAGCATCTGACTTTGGGTCAGGTCATGATCTCAGGCTCAGGTCATGATCTCACAGTTCTTGAGTTTGAGCCCCACATTGGGCTGTGCTGACAGTGTGAGCCTGCTTGGAATTCTCTCTCTCTCTCTCTCTCTCTCTCTCTTCCTCTGCCCCTCCCCTGCTCATGATTTCTATGTGAGAAAATAAATAAACTTAAAAATTTTTAAATGTTTTATTTATTTTTGAGAGAGAGAGAGACAGCATGAGCAGGGGAGGGTCGGAGAGAGAGGGAGACACAGAATCTGAAGACAGGCTCCAGGCTCTGAGCTGTCAGCACAGAACCTGATGTGGGGCTTGAATCCACGAACTGTGAGATCATGACCTGAGCTGAAGTCGGACACTTAACCGACTGAGCCATCCAGGCACCCTGAAAAGAAATAAACTTAAAAAATCCCCAAATACAACAAAAACCTAAACAAAATACAAAATTTCTAACTCTTCCTCCATCACTAGTGACTGCTATCAATTTCTCATTCCTTTACTTTCAAAGGATGTGAAATATCATCTAAACTTTATATCCTCTTTGTTTATTCTTTCTTAATCTACCATGATTTGCTTCCTAATCTTTGACCTGCATTTGAAAAGTTATGTAAAAATCCTAAATTAATCTGACAATTAGTCAAATGTGGGAAGCATTAAATGAGGAAAGGCCTTAAAAGCAGTGCATTCATTTGTTAGAACTGCCATAATAAAATACCACATACTGGGTGGCTTAAACAATGGCAGTTTATTTTCTCACAGTTCTGGAGGCTTGAAATTCAACTTAAAGATTTCATCAGTTTGGTTCTTCTGAGACTCCTCTCTGCCCCGCAGTTGGTCCCTTTCTCATTACGTCCTCACATGGTCTTTCCTCTATGTGCATACGTGTCTGTATCCGAATCTCCCCTCCTAAAAGGATACCTGTAATACCAGAATAGGCCCCACTCTAAAGACCTCCTTTTAGGGGCTCCTGGGTGGCTCAGTCGGCTCAAGTCATGATCTTGCATTTGTGGGTTCAAGCCCTGCCGGGCTCTGTGCTGACAGCTCAGAGCCTGGAGTCTGCTTTGGATTCTGTGTCTTCCTCACTCTCTGCCCCTTCCCTGCTTATGCTCTGTCTCTCTCTCTCTTTCAAAAAATGAACAAACACTTAAAAAATTAAAAAAATAACCATAAAGATCTCATTTTTACTTAATTAGCTTTTTAAAGACCTAATCAAAATATGGTTACATTCTTATGTCTGAGGGTTAGGGCTTCAACATATACATTTTTTGTGATGTATGTAATTCAGCCCTCTACAAGCAGTCAGTGATATTGTTTTTCACCTTTAGATTAGAATGATTACATTGATATTTCAAAAACCATTTAACTAGTCATCTAAAATATAGTGTGGACTGGTGGTGGGATCCTGAGGTTCTTTCTGAAGGTTCTTGAAGTCTAAACTATTTTCATAACATGAACTCACCATTTACCTTTGTCACTCTCATTCTCTTGTGAGCAGAGAATTTTTCAAAAGCTGTATGATTTGTGATGATATCATTGTTCTTATGGCTATTTAATGTATTCTTGTTTTATAACGTTTATCTTAATACCTAACATGATAATCTTGATAGACATAACCCATAGAAACAAAACCTTTTTGGTGTTCTCAATAACTTTTAAGAGTGTAAAGGAGTCTTGAAACAAAAATGTTGGTGTTAGAAGAAATACAGTTTGACACGATAAGTTTCCCTAAAGATCAGGCCACCAGGGCTCTGAAAGTCCAGAGAGGATAATGAGTTCCAATCACTAAGGTTCTCTGATCTCTGGTTGTACACCTCTGGATAATACTAATTGCTGGGATGGTGCTTCAGAAGAGAGGTAATATTTAGGTAATCTGAGTCCTGGAAATATTGAGGGGGGCTTTATTAACTTTAATTACATTAAAAATAGGCAGTTGAAAAATGTCCTATGGCTCTTACTACTTTATGCTGGAATACTGCATTCTGCATTTTATATTCTTTGCTATAATGTAATGTCAAAGATAGACAAGAGTGTTTGCCTATAGTGACAAGATACTAGCATACCTTATTAGCATATTACCATATTTTGGTTCTTCTTTAATAGTTGTCAAAGTGCATTATTTCTTTGTTCTCTGTCAGATTTTGAAGACTTATTGGCTAAAGACTAATGCAGAAGTCCCCGGATTGCTGACTTTGATTGGATGTAATGCGTTTTCTAACTTTTGTGGTCAGTTTGTCAGCTACCCCCTGCACCTAGTGAGAACTCGCATGCAGGTTCAAGGTGAGTTTTTGTGGGAAAGGTGGCCATGTAAAAAGTTCTGTGATTTAGGAACTTCTTCTTCTTTTTTTTTTTTTTAACTTTCTGCTCCAAAGAATGTCTAAGAATCCTCTACATTTCCATTATTCAGTGCTGCCTCTTTTAAAAAGACAAAACTAGAGTTCACAAAATTGTGATAATGATTTAGATGTTTATCTAAATGACTGTTAAAAGTCTTTTGCAAGATGAGATGCAGGGATTCTATTTCACTTAAAAACTCAATAAAATACCTGCTGATTATTAGGAAAAAGTATTTATTGAATTCAGAAAAGATTCTCTTTATTTACAAATACAGTAAAACGTTGGATTGTAACTTGTTCTGCAAGTGTTCTGCAAGATGAGCAAGGATTTCTAATAAATTTTAACTTGATAAGTGAGTGATGTCTTGCAATATAAGTAGAACATGATATTGAACATCACATGATCACAACAGAGCCAATGGTTCTTGAAATCCACTTTCATATATGAGTGCTTTGGATTACAAGCCCGTTTGCAGAATGAATTAAGCTCTCAGACCAAGGTTTTACTGTATATGCACCCATGAAACTACCAACTAGATCAACTAGATAGTACATTTCCAGCACCTCAGAAAGCTTCTTTATGCTCTACCCAATCAATAAACACCCCATCCTAAGGTAATTATTCTTTTAACACCATTGATTAGTTTGCCTTTTCTTGAAAACTATGTACTGTCTTGGAGAGTCATCTATGTTGTTGCATGTAATTGTTTTCTTTTGTGTGTAGTATTTCATTAAATGAATACCACACTTTATCATTGTGGTATTTTAAGTTTTATTTAAATTTATTTTTTAAATTGGGGTATAGTTGACATACAATATTACATTAGTTTTGGGTGTACAACACAGTGATTTGACATTTATATCCATTATGAAGTGAAGTGCAGTTCTCTACTACACTATGGAAAACATAAGAACTTATCTCTTTGAGATGTGTATAGGTACAGCAAGAGAAGACTTGTTGAGTGATAGGGTAAATGCACATTCACTTTAGTAAATATTGCCAAATTGGTTTCCCAATTTATCCTATAATAGCAATGTATAAGACTTTCAGTTGCTCTACATCTTTGTTAACACTTGTTATTGTCAGTCTTTTAATTTAATGATAGGTGTGCAATAAAATCTCACTGGCTTTAACTTTCATTTTTCATGAGTAATAATGTTGCATACCTTTAACATTCATTTTACCATTTGGGTATATTCTTCCATACAGTGCTTGATCAAGAGACTTGACCATTAAACAATTAGTTTATTCCCCCCCCTGATTTGTAGGACTTCTAGATGCAAGTCCTTTATCAAATTTGTATATTGAAAAATCTTCTTGAAGTTTGTGGCTTGTACTTTCAGTTTTTAATGGTATCTTTTGATGAACAGAAGATCTTAAGTTTAATGAAGCCCAAATGACCAATCTTCTTTTTTGGCATTCTGCTTAAAAAATCTTTGCCTACCCAAGATCACAAAATTTTTCTTTTGCCTTTGAGAAAATTTATGGTCTTATTTTTTCATATCTAGATCTACAACCTACTTAGGATAGTTTCTGTGTATTTATAGTTAGAGGTAGGAGGTCAAAATTCATTTTTTTTCTCATATAGATATGAATTTGGCACAATTCAGTGGACTACTTGTTAGTCCTTATACTAGTAAGTATACTGTCTTAACTATTGTAGCTTTGTACAAAGTTTTCATATCGAGTATTCTAAGTTCTTCAGTGTTGTTGCTCTTTAAGATTGTCTTGGTAATTCTTGGTTCTTTGCATTTTTACATGAATTTTAAAACCATCTTGTTAAATACCACACCTGAGATTTTGATTAAGACTATATTTTATTCTCTTTTTGTCTGTTTTACTTCCAGATTTTTCCTTGCTTTCACCTGGGATCATTATTCCTCTAGTTAAAGAATTCCATTTAAGATTCTTTCTTCAATGAAAGGTCTACTAGCAACAGATTCTCTCAGCTTTTGTTTCTTTTTATCGCATAGTAAAAGGTATTATTCCAATGTCTTATGAGTTCCACTATTTTTGTTGACAAGTTAGCTAACAGTTTTGTTGTGCCGTTTTAAGGTATTGTCTTCCTCCCCCGCCAATCCCATGCTTTTTAAGATTTTTCTTTCTGTCTTTGAATTTAGGCAGTTTGGACGTACCTAAAAGGTTTGCTTTCTGCTTTTCCTTCTCCTGGTTTTAAAATCTGTGGTTTGATGGCTTTGTTATTATTGGGAAACTTCCCAGCCAAAATTTCTTCAAATACTGCTCTGTTCCATTGTCTCTTTCTTCTTCTGACATTCCATTCACATGCCTGTTAGATCTGTTCTTCATGTCATATTCACCTATTATGTTGCTTTCTGTATTTTATGTTCCTTTTTTCCTCATCTCTGGCTTCAACATGTATGCTTTTTCTTACTGTATCTATCTTCTTGAGTTCACTAATCTTATGTTTTGCTTTACCGAATTTGTTGTTGAACCCATACATGGCTGTCTTAACTTTAGTATTTTTTCAGTTTGACTTTACACTCTTATTCTTAGAAAAAAAGATTCTAGGTGTCTTGTGAAAGTCTCCATATTTTTCTCTAATTTCTTAAACATTAATTACGGTTATTTTAAATTTAATGTATGAATACCTGTTTTGTTATTTTTCTCGCTAGGTTTCAGGTATTTGATCCTGTTTTTAAAATGTATTTATTTACCATGCTTCACTATTTTAGATGTGAAGATGAGCATTTTGTATGAAAAACTGTAGACTCTGGATGATGTTATTTTTATACAGGGGTAACTTTTCTTCTGTTAGGTAGTTACTATATAGGCAGAGCAACCTAAATCTATTGAAGGTTGGTTTTAGATTTGTCAGGGATGATGTATTTCAGCTTTGGCCTCTATCCAAGGTACTCACTCTTAGAGGATGGTCCTTATCCCTAGACTGTAAGTTTCGTGAGTATTCTCTGAAAGCCTAAGTGGTTATCTCACCATCTTGGGCTTGAACTCCAACCTTTATGATCAAGCATTGTGTTACTGCTAAAATCCTTTCCCAGACTGTTAGCTCTTTTCCTCTGGTGTTCTTGACATTTCATTTAGTATAGTTTTAGAGATGGCAATGCCTCAAGAGAAAATTGAGGCTTTTGGACTCACTTCACTAGTATTACCTCTATTTCAGGATTTTGCTCAAGAATCCAGCAAACTGGCATCCTCAAACTCCAATGTTTGTCCTCAATTCAGTAACACTCCTCTTTCCTGCTTGGATCTTATTCTCTCAGTCTGAAAATTGCCAAATGGCCTAAGGTTAAAAAACAACAACAACAAACCAAACAGAGTGAAATGTAGTGCTTACCTCTGTTCTTTCCTTCTCTCAGGAATCCTACCTAGTCTTACTTGCATTGATTACTCTTAAACAATAGCTTCATGTACTTTTTTTCATATTTTAATAGTTATTTTTATTTGTAGGACTAGTCTTACACAAACTACTCTGCCATAATAAAAAAATGAAAATCCTCTTTTGTTCTTTTGACAACTCCACATTTATTTCTGAGCTCTTTTTTTTTTTTAATGATGTCTCATGGTCACTTATACTTCCTCTGCCCTCAAGTTTGTAGTCAACTATTTTTGCGTTAATTTTTTTAATGTTTATTTATTTTTGAGAGAAAGAGTGTGTGAGTGGGGAAGGGACAGAGAGAGGGAGACACAGAATCTGAAGCAGGTTCCAGGCTCTGAGCTGTCAGCACAGAGCCATGAACTGCGATATCATGGCCCGAGCTAATGTTGGATGCTTAACTGACTGAGCCACCCAGGTGCCCCTATTTTTCCTTTTAATACACAGGATAATGATATTTCAAAATCAATATCTGAGTCCTAGGATCATCAGCAGATACTGAAGCTATTAAGTTAAAGGGAGTTGGGGGATAATAGATTCACATGATGCCAAAGTATCGTCCATCAGATTTCTCACTAATTGCAAAGAGGAAAACATACCTTCATGATGGAGAGAATGTGTGGTCACTATTGCAACTAATTGACCAAATTCAGTATTAGTAACAGTAAAATAAAAAATAAAAAAACCCCACCTCTGATATAATGTGCCTCTTGATGTAATGTAAAATGAAGTGCATAGCATCTGCTATGAAGTACTCTTGCCCAAAATATTTTAGTGGCATGTGGGAATGCTTTTAGACCTAATGGAAATACAGAGGATCAAGGGACAAGGTTAATGATACTATTAAGAATGAATCAAGACAAATCTAGACTGTAGGATATTCCATAAAAAAATTGGCCTGGGCTATTCAAACAGCCACTGTCACAGAAAAGATGGTGGTTGTTGGGGAATGACTGATACTAGTCTTGATTAGGAAACTAAAGAAACTAAATTAGTACAATGAGTAAATTTTGTTTAGATTTTAGTTTGTAAAAAAACAAACTCAACTCTAAGTGACATTTTCAGGACAACTGGGGCAATCTTAATTTTAATAAGAAGGTATGTGGTGAGATACAGAATTATTTTTAATTTTCTAAGGCATAATTATGATTTGTACTATGTAGATTAATCTTATTTTTAAGCTATGTTGATGTATTTAAGGCTGCAGTATTCATGGTGATTGTAACTACCTTCAGAGTTCATACATTCATACCCACATATAAACACATATTTATATGTATGTAAAGAGAAAAGAGGAAAAAGACAAAAACTAGGTACAGCAAAATGCAAAATTTAAAACTAGGTAGTAAGTATACAAATACTCATTGTACTATTCTTTCTGTAGTTTACAATTTTCATAACAATGAGGTGGGGGCAATCAATGGAGAATATAGGTTCGACATTAAAAAATAAGTAAGCATGTTCCATATTCTTTTACAAAATTATAAAAATTAAGAGCAATGTTATTAGTTTCTACTAAAACATAAAAGGCAAAATAAAAGAATGTAGTAACAGAACATTCTCCAAGAAATTCCATGGTGAATAAATATTTTCTAAAATTTCAAGGAAATTTATCTAAATTTCAAAGGAATTATTTTATTTTGGATGGGGAAGGATGGAGGGAAGAAATATATCAATAAAATTTTCAACTTTCTGTTGCTTTTTACTCAATTTAGCTATGTCAGTTTTGAGAACATGATACAGTGATTAGGGATTAGCTAAAGAACTTGAGAAAGTCATCAGGCACTATGCAATGTTCCAAGCATGTGGGGTTTGAGTAAGCAAAAAGACACTGGTCTCTGCTCTCATGGAATTGACAATCCAGTAGGGAAGATATTTATTAATTAAATATTTACACAAATACATAAACTGTGATAAGCTCTAAATACTATCATTGGAGGAGCTGAAGCAGTTTTGGAAGACTTTCTTGGGGAAGTGTTGCTTGAACTGAGAACTGAAGGCTGAGATGGGGTTAAATAGTCAAAAGTTGGGGGAGTGACTTTCAGGCAAAGGGAAAAGCGTATGCAACTAGCCTTAAGAGGGAAGAAATTTGGGACATCTGAGAAACTGGAAAGTGGCCCATATGACTGGAGTGCAGAAAGCAAGGGAATAGTACAAGTAAGGTGGCAGGAAGAAACAGGCCAGACCATACTGTATTTAAAGGTAATGGGGAATTACTGAAACAGGAGAGTAACATAATCAGAGTTGCATTATTAAAAGTTCTCGCTGGTTAAAGTTATGGAGAAGAAAATGAAAGAGGTGATTATGGTAAAAGGCCATTGCAGACTCTAGGCTAGAGATGATGGTAGTTTGAAGAATGGGGGCATGGCTGTGGACTTGTAGGTAAACGCATGGATGTGAGAGATATTTAGAGGGTAAAACTTGTGGGTAATGGTTTGGACATGTAAGATGAGGGAAATATGGATTCCTTTCAACAGCTAGATGAATGGTGGAGCCATTCCCTGAGAAAAGAAATACTAAATGAAACATATTTGAGTTTGTTTCTGAGTTTGAGTATCCTTAAGACACAAGATGTTACATAAAGGTACCTATATATGTCTAGACAGTTTTAAAAATTATGTCTACAATAATTAAAAGGAAATTTCACCACTAGTGGACAGAATTTGTTCCTAAAGGAAAGAAAATTAAATAGAGATGAACATCAAACAGTTCATTAGAGTCCCTGATGATATACTATGATGAACCAGAGATGTTCCCTTGGGAGTGCTTGTGAAAGAATTTAAGTAATTATATTTTGTTATCTGTTTTAACATATGTTTTTACTTTAGTTACTGTTTGCAAAAAGCCAAATATCAAATTAATTAGGCTTTTTCTTTCCCTTTCATTTTCTAGGCATAATGGGAGTCCCACAGCTAAATATGATTGGCATCTTTAATCAAATTTATAAAAGCAATGGAGTGACAACATTTTTCAGAGGCATGACTCCAAATTTCTTAAAGTTGCTTCCTTCAATATGCATAAATTGTATGGTTTATGAATCAATAAAACCACTCTTGGAAATAGAGTAGAAATGAAATCATGAATGGCCATTTTATGTACATTTATTTATAAGCATGGAAATGTTTTGGCTTTCTTCTTAAATTACTATAGGTCTGCATGAAAAGATGCTGTATCTATCCTCCAAAAAGATAAACATGCAAATCAGACTTAAATATTGAATTTTAATATTTTATAAGCCAGAATTATAGTTTATTAAATTCTTTATAAATCAAAATCTTTAATATTCCTAAGATCTATTTAAACTTATCTAAATTTTAATGAATACTCACCAGGAATTTGTATTAAAGTGGATAAAAATGCAATTTCTATTACTTAATATAACCTAATTATATTAACCTAATATATTTTTATGTGAGAGAACAAAATTGGAATATTTTGAAGCTTTTCAGCATTTTCTATTTTAAAAACCTAATGTTGCTTTGCATATATATTTTAAATCTGAAAGCATTAAAAGGAAACCTATGCATTTAAAATTATAAATATGAGAGAAACAGTGGTGTTTGAGCCCCTTTTCTTTGTCTAAATAAACAAAATAGTAATATTTTAAACAGAATTACATGGCATCAGAACACTGCAGTCTCCTACCAGTGTTATTAATGGAATACTTGTGACTTATTGCTCACTTCCTGAACATTCTCATTTGTGGATACAGACCTTTTTAACTTACTCTTGGTTCTTAACATTGCCAAAAATTGGAACAAAGTCATCAATGTGAGCAAAGTAAGTCAGAAAAAATTGAGAACCCTTGTTTTTAAATCTGTGTTAAAACAAAGCGTTCCTGTATTTTTCTATCTTTTATACTAAATTTATATATATTTTTTCTATCCTTTATACTGTGCATTTAAACTCCATTCTTAAAGAATAAAGAAAGGCTAACCAGAATTTTGCTTTGAAATCTTAAACTTATATGAAGAATGAATAGTATTTTTATTTTTCCTTTGGAATTTTTATATTTTGCCTCTTTTTAAAAAATTAAGGGGTGCCTGGGTGGCTCAGACACTTAAGCAGGCTCCAGGATCTGAGCTGCCAGCACAGAGCCCCATGTGGGGCTTGAACTCACAAGCCTCAAGGTCATGACCTGAGTTGAAGTCCTATGCTTAACCAATTGAGCCACCCGGGCGCTTTCAAAATTTAATTTTTATTCTTAATTTTTGAGAAAGAGAGCGTGAGTGGGAGAGAGGGAGAGGAAGAGAGAATCTTAAAAAGGCTCCATACTCAGTTCAGAGCCCAACGTGGGCCTAGATTTCACAACCCTAATTTATTTTTTGTTGATGTGTAGTTGACATATACTGTTACATCCTGCTTACCACAAGTGTAGCTTCGATCTATCACCACATGATGCTATTACAATATCATTGACTATATTCCCTATGCAGTACCTTTTATTCCTGTGACTTATTCATTCCATAACTGGAAGCCTGTATCTACAAGTCCCCACCAGCCATGCACCCACCATCTCCCCTCTGGCTGCCATCAGTTTATTCTCTGTATTTATGGGTATGATTCTCCTTTTTGTTTATTTGCTTATTCATTTGTTTTTTTAGATTCCACATATAGAGAAATCAGATGGTATTTGTCTTTCTCCATCTGACTTATTTCACTTGGCATAATACCCTCTGGGTCCATCCATGTTGCATATTTGCCTTTATCTTTTCAACCTAAGTCGAGAGAGAATAGGTCAAAGATATTTAAGATTGTATGTATATATAACTACATTTAAAAAATTGTAGGGGCACCTGGGTGGCTCAGTCAGTTAGGCATCTCTTAATTTCAGCTCAGGTCATGATCTTATGGTCATGAGATTGAGCCCCACATTGGGCTCTGCACTGAACTAGAACCTGCTTGGTATGCTCTCTCTCTTCCTCTCTCTCTGCCCCTCCTCTCCCACCTCTCTCAAAATAAATAAATAAGTAAGGATTTAATAATTGTATTGGCTCTAAAATTGCAGTTTAGTGAGATATATGTTATATAATTTATCCTGAAGACTTAATCTTTTACAGAGATTATAGTCAACAATGTTGTAGTATAAACTTCAAAGTTTCTAAGAGACTAGATCTTACTTGTATTCACCACAAAAAAGAAGTGATAGTTATACGATGTGATAGGGCTGTTAGGTAATACTTTAGTAGTAATCATATTGCAATATATAAATGTATGAAATCAACATGTTGTATGCCTTTAACTTAGGCAATGTTTTATGTTAATTATACTTCAATAAAAACTTATAAATTCTTTAATTTAAAAAAGGAGATGACAGATGATAAACCAGTTTGAAAAATCTAAAAATAAAATAAAATAAACGATAAAATTTATATTATAGACAATAATGAGTAAGTAGATTGGGCTAGCTTTCATTTCAAGTATTTTTTAGGACAAAGATATTTCTGTCATTTTATAGCTTATGGATTTTTCAGTTACTCTAATATTTGGAGTTATGTCTTACTTACCAAGGTTATAAAAATTTAGTTAAAATTTGCACTCACTGTAAAGAGTGTTGAAACTCAAAAGAATAATTCATCTGGTCTTTTTCTGTCATGAAATGGCATAATTCTGTGAAATTAGCTGAATTTAACTTCCTTAGGATAGGAATTAAAGTGTTAAGTTAAATTTCCTAAGATTCAAAATAATATAAATATACAAGTAATATATGTTTGAGTGACAAAACCAAGCCAAATTTCCAGTTGGATTCCCATTTTTTTTCATAGTAGGATTCATTAATATAAGGATTCTAATTAATTTATAACTCAACTCCTAAAGATCACATAAAAAGAGATTAAAATAAAGCAAATGCCTCACATAAAATTAGTCTGTTACCATACTTTGTTACTAAAAACAATTAGAAATTAAATTTTTTACATGAACTTTTATTCTAAAGTAGGGAGGAAAAAATAAATGGCAAGCCAGACCCCTCAATAATTCTATAGATTATAAAGATCAGGTATTGACTTAGGATAACTACATACTGGCAAAATACTTTGAATGCCTCAATGCATCAGATCCATTGAATCCATTTAAAGTATTCTGCCATTTATTTTGTCCTCTATTTTTTAGAATATAATTTGTGAATAGCAATGTGGCATGCAAATTGGAATTGTTGTTATGTGCTTTGCATAGGGGGTTTATGTTTTTTCCTCTTATTTTGTTAATAAAGACAGAACTATTTCTATATACAAATCAATTAATATATCAAAGTTTATATATGGACATGAAAAAAGTATAATCCCAGGGTGGACCAAATAGGTTTGATCCCATGGGCAAAGTGGTCTGCAGAGGCAAGAAGGAGTAATGGAGAAAAATGCCTGTAAATTAGAAGTGTGGCTCTACCTTTCCTAAGATTCAACAATTCTTTGAATTGGCTTCTAATAAGCTAAGGGAGCAAGGGGAAAAATTTTAAAGTCTCCTCTGTGCACAACAGATGTTCTACAGGCAGTCACGTGCTTTATTCTAGTCAACCAAAAAGACAATAAATATTTGTATGTATACATGTATATATATATACCAACCTGCCACACACCCACACACACACACACACACATACACACACACACAAATATGATACACACATACATATATACGTATGTCTACTCACAATTTTTTTAGGCATCAGAGTTGGAGAGGGGTATACAGAGATGTAAAATGTTAATTATAGTTAAATATTCAAGTACCTACAATGTGATAGGTGTTATATAATACATGTGTTGCCTTCCTAATTGATACATAGAAGACGAAGAACTCCTCTTTCTCTTATTTCTAATAAGATAAACTAGAAGCAATTCCAAACTCATCATTTAATTAAAGAATACCATAGCTACAAATCCCTCAGAAATCTTGACTTGCATCTATGAATTTCCTTGATTTTTGGGACTAGGTCTGTGTTAAATAGAATTTTGACTTACTTTCTTTGTCCTGGACACATATATCCAAACAAAATTTTATGGTTTTTTTTTAAGCTTTTAAAAATGTATTTATTTTGAGAAAGAGAGAGCAAGTATGCCAGCAGGGAAGGGGCAGACAGAGAGGGAAAGAGAGAGAATCCCAAAGAGGCCCCACAGTGTCAGCGTAGTGCCCAACATGGGACTTGAACCCACAAACTGCGAAATCATGACCTGAGCCAAAGTCAAGAGTGTTACACTTAACCAACTGAGCCACACAGGAGCCCTGCAAACATCATTTTAAATTGTGAACTATTTCTGAAAGTAATATAAAATCATGGATATTTGGGATGGGAACAGTAATTACTGAATTAATCTCTATCATTCATTAAATGCTTCCATGACCAGTTTCTGCCAGTTTGACTGAAAAAAGAGTAAACTGGTTCTGTCTTTATAAATATCACTAAACATATATAGATATACAGTTACATACATATATTAAAAATTAAATACGTAGCATTTCACAAAGAAATAAATCAGTCATACACTCACCATACTATTTGACTTCAGACACTACGTTTTTGCTTCAAACACTACCTTTCCTTTTCTTCACTCCTGAGAAGTAATCTTTATCCTGAAGCTGGGGTGTTTCATCCTTACGCACATTTAAAATTTTTTCAACATGCATATATATTCATAAATTTTCATACCTATATTTTGCATATATCTTTTAAAACTTGCTTTTAACTGAACACTGTTAGATTTATCTATTAGCTTTATTTCATATTTATTCCTATGTGGTATTCCATCACATACATAAATGTAAGGAAGTATACTTATCTAATCTTCTGGTGGGCAGTTAATTCAAATGAGAAATGGATTCTTAAAACTATTTTAATAAATATTCAACCATGTTATAGATTTTTATACCTTTATGAAGAAAGGATGGAGGAAATTCCAAAGGTTTTTTCTGAATTATTAAAGAAACAAAGAAGCTTGAACAAGTACTTTTACATTTTAGAAAACAGAGAGGTCAATCTGTTATTATTAGAGCAATAAATTCCTATTTAATATTTATCTTAACCACAGACTTTCAAGAGTTAAAAACATAGCAACAGCCTCTGGAATCCAGTTAACTAAAAACATACCCACCCTTGTTAACATAAATTAAGAAGCCATTGGATATTCTTTCTTGTGAAGTGCCTATTCAAGTATTTTTTCTAGTTGCTAAATTTTTAATTGGGTTGTTTCCCTTTTTCTTACTGATTTGTGGGAGTTCTTAAAAATTCTGCATAGGAGTCATTTGTTAGCTTTATGTATTATGAATAACTTTTTAAGTCTGGGAATTAATTGAATATCAACTATCTTAATTTCTTTTTTGATGAACATATGTTTTAAAGGTTGATGAGGTCCAATTTCTCAGTTTCCTTTCATGGTTAGTGCAGTAAAAACAAACAAAAATTAATAAACAGCAACCATATGTGGTTTATAAAGCCTCAAATATTTAACTATCTAGTCCGTTGTAGAAAAACTAAAGATGATCTGTGAACTAATGAATTGAATATAGCTCCAACTCATAGATCAGAAAGTTGGTATAGCCACCACCACCACTGATCGGCTTCAAGACATGTGAAATTGGTGAGTAAGTATTGGAATGCTGAGTCCAGGCACAAAAACTGGTCTAAACCCTAATATTCATAACTCCAAATGCCAGATGAAATAGCAAAAGGAAGCTGTCTTACTTCCTCTTTTTATGTTGACCTTATTCTGGCAACCTTCCTAATTTCACTTATCAATACAAGTAGCTTTTTTTGTAGATTCCTTAGGATTTTCTATGTAAATGATCATATCATCTGGGAATAAAAGTTTTACTTGCCAATATGTATGCCTTTCCTTTTTCTTTTCTCATTGTACCCACTAAGACATATGGTACAACACTGAATAAAAGAGGTGACAATGGACATTCTTGCCTTATGTCCCATCTTAGTGGGAGAAAGTATTTAGTAGTTCATCATTAAGCATGAATGTTCATGTTAGTTTTATGTGGATGGCTATTCAGATTTACTATTTATTCTTTAGTCAACTTTCACAGTATGTCTTTAAAGGAATGGTCCCATTTTACCTAGGTTGTCAAATTAGTTGACATATGGTTTTTGTCAGTTAACTCTACATGTGCAGGTAAAAATAATGGGTATTCTGTTGTTGTTGGGTATACTGTTCTATTAATGTCAATTAGTCAATCATGTTATTGAAGTCTTTATACCATTACTCACTTTGCTTCCTTATTCCATCAATTGCTGTGAGAAGCATATTGACATTTCCGACTCCAGTAGTGGACCTATCTATTTCTCTTTGCAGTCTGTCCATTTTTGCTTCAGATATTTTAAAGCTTTGTTATTAGCTGCATGTACATTATGGTTGTTATGCCATCTTGATGAAACAACCCTCCTAACATTATAAAATATCTTCCTTGTCTTCAAGTCTTCGTTGGCCGATATTAATATATGCCAGCTTCTTCATGCTCGTTTACATGGTATTTCCTTATCTACCCTTTTACTTTTAGCCTATATGTATATTATGTTTCACTTTTGTAGAAAGTATATAGAGAGGTCTTGCTAATGTTCTGCCTTTTAAATGGAGTGTATAGAATATTATGTTTAATGTAATTATCTATCAGTTAACTTTAAAGCTATCGTCTTATTTGTTTTGTTTGTCCCAACTGTTCTTTTTCTTTTTTTCCTCTCACAGTCTTTTGGATTAGTACAGTATTTTTTTTAGTATTCTATCTCTTTTTATTGTTTTATTAGCTACAATTCCATGCTTGTTTGTTTTTTTTAATGGTTGCTTTGGGGTGTCCTGGATATATTTTTATACTATTTTATTTATAAAAAGGTCTAAAGTCCTTTTTAAAAAAATTTTATTCTGAGAGAGAGTGTGAGTATGAAGGGGAGGAGGGGCAGAGAGAGGGAGCAAGAGAGAATTCTAAGCAGGCTATGGGTGGAGCCCCATGTGGAGTTCCAATCCATAAACCACAAGATCATGACCTGAGCCTAAATCAAGAGCTGACACTTAACTGACTGAGCCACTCAGTTCCCCCTTCCCGCATACATTTTTTAAGTTTCTACTACTTCACATATAATGCGAGATCTTTTTAGCAGTAGGCTTCTACCTCCTCTCTCCCATTTTTACAATTGCTGTCATACATTTTACTTCTACGTGTTATAAGCTTCACAATATATTACTATATTTGCTTTTGACAGTTAATGATCTTTTAAAGAAGTCTTTTATGTTTATTAATGTCAGCACTTACAATATTTTGTATAAGTTGTATGAATAGCTTTTATTATTAATTCCTAGAACTCACTCATTTAAAAAATACATATTGTATGACATTTGGTCACATCTTTATTATAGCACTTGAGTTTTGTTTACAGACCCAGAGCACACTAGATGGTGAGCTATCTAAACTATCTAAACTATTTAACAAAATAGTATAAAGGTTATGTGAAATAAATGACATCTTAAAATATATCTAAGAGCATTATTTAAAGAAACAAGTGAATTTGATTCTGTGGCCCAAGATTTGGAATTTTATAAGGAAAAAAAAACTTTTTACAACACTCTTCTGGGCCTGTCGTTAGACTGTACCATTGACTTTCAAAAGATGTGACCAGAGATTGAAGCCACAAAACTTCAGTGCCACAAATTACAGAACTAGGTTTTTACATAATCCCTCAACCCTGTCTACTGCGATTCTCCAGTGCCTCAACTTTAGAAGGTCTAGGGCTCCTTGAGGCTGAGGAGGGGCAGAAATGTGCGGTGTCCCACGAGACAAAGGAAAAGGGTGTGGTCGGCAGTGTTTAAACAGCACTGGCATTGAATAAGACAAGGTTTTAAAATGTCCTTTGGCTTTTGTGAGGAGAGAGTTCTGTAAGGTGAATGGTGGGAACTGCGGCGGGGCGGGGCTGCAGGGGGTCGAGGAGAAAGTTGGAGGTGAGGAAGAGGGGGCTCCCGGAAGTGGGCCGAGGGTGGAGGCCCCCTGGGAGGGCTGCCCTCTAGAGACGTCCCCAGGGGGAGGGGGTGGCACAAGGGCACGAGTCGCTCCTGTCGCAGGCGAGGCGCAGGTCAGAGTACCCACCTGCGGAGGCCGCTGTTTGCGCTGGGAAACACCTGGAAGCTCTTTCGAGGCCGCCTGGGGAATGTGCGACCTCCTCGCTTAAGCTTTCCTCGCTCCCGGGTCGCTCGTGGGCCCTGGACGGTCCTGGCTGCAGGCTGTCGCCAAGTTTGGTGCCTCACCTTGCAACTTCTGGGGCGTCCGGACCCTTGCGAGCCGCCTGGGCCCGGCTTCCCACGAGGCGGTCCTCCGAAGCTCCTCCCTGCAGCACCTGACACCCCCGCGGCGCGGTGCGCTCGCCCCCCAGGGCCCCTGTAGGGCCGTCGTCTCTGCGGCGCGGACGGCGCGGACGGCTCGGCCTCACGCTGCCGGGCGTCGTCGAGGCGGTGGCAGGTGGCGCAGCTGGGGGCGGGGCGGGACGCCCTAGCCAGGTCGGGAGGAGAGGCTGCCGAGTCGCCCCCGCCTTCGCGGGCTGGGCGTGCTGCGCTGGCTCCGGGGCTTCGGGCTGCGGGTGGGGGGTGCTGCCAGGAAGGCGAAGATGACTTAAGCTACAGTTAGATCCTCTTCCAGGACCTGGTCCGCGAGGGGAACGGGTTGGTGGACATCGTCGAGCTCCAGGAGGGGCTGAAAAACTGAGGCTTCTCGTTTGACCGGAACTCGGAAAAGGTGAGTGACCAAGGGAATGTGGCACCGGGAGTGTGTGGGGAGACCTCGGGCAGAGGGTGAAGCCATACTTGAGCTTAGCAAAGCTTCTTTCCAAGAGCCATGTTGGAAGGGTGGGGTTCTCTTCCGTGAGCGCCCCCTCTCACCCGTCACGCAGAATAAGGCAGCCCAGTCCGTCGAAACACGTTTTCAGTCTTTTTACAACACTTTCCACAATGGTCAGAACCTTCCCTGCATTGGGAGGTGCTTAGTGGGTGTCTGGTGACTCAACATTTACCGAATCCGCACAGAATTTCTGGGGCTGTGTTAGCCTTTGTGAATTTGTGAGCAAGAGACTTTCTCCTTTCTTAGGATGTTCCCAACCTAGGTTCATGCTTCAGGGTCATGCACCAAAGACAGGCACAGATCGGTCCCCAGAGCCTGCCCCTCTCTCTCTCTCTCTCTCTCTCTCTCTCTCTCTCTCTCTCTCTCTCTTTTTGCAAGGTGGAGGGGTGGGAGGCGAGTCAGAGAGGGAGAGAGAGAATCTCAGCGTTGCGTCTCTTAACCGAGTGAGCCACCCAGGCGCTCCTCTCTCTCTCTTGCATGGACACCAAAGGTCTTAGGGGGAATCAGATCTTGATCCATGGGTTTACACTTCACTCGACTGATTTAGTGCCTTGCCTAAATTGGAGATGTCTTCCTTCTCTGGACCAGTCTTGATTACTTAATGCTGATTGGGTGAAAGTTTCAAAGTATCAAGAGAAAACAATTATTATATTTTC
This sequence comes from Suricata suricatta, assembly GCF_006229205.1. Taxonomy (NCBI): domain Eukaryota; kingdom Metazoa; phylum Chordata; class Mammalia; order Carnivora; family Herpestidae; genus Suricata; species Suricata suricatta. The sequence continues at coordinate 52,901,407 of NC_043707.1, forward strand.
TCTCTATTAGTGCTAAACAGTCCTCAGATATCTCCCCACTTGTTTCTCTTCTCTATGGGTGAGACGTGTGTTAGAAGTCCAAAATATTCCCATGGCTCAGGAAATTTTTTAAGGCTTCTGTGCAACAGAACAGATTGCTCTGATTTGATTTTTATCTCCTTATCTCATACCTGTCTTCCCACTCTGCTTTACTTCCTTCTACTTAGTCCAGGTTTCCAGGACACTGCGCCTCAGCCTGTCAAGTATCTCCGGCTCCTGCTTATCTGAGAAGGAATATCAGAGAAGAAACCTGAGAGAGCAGGGTAGGAGTCAGAGACAAATGGTAGGGATATAGGTATCTTAGCATGAGTACTGACTTAGGGTGTCCACTAAGGGTGTCTTAGAGGATGGTATCATCTCCAACCTGTCACTTGGAAGAAAATCACTGCTTTGTTCTGTCACTATATCAGGCCAGCAGCCTCTAGGTAGTGCTATATGATAGGACTAATAGATCTTAAAGTCCTTATACAGCCCCTTTGCCATATAATAAGACCTTCAGACCGAGGCATTGTAATGTGTAATTTTATGTCAAAAGATCAAACACTCTTTAGCTGTTAGATTGCCCTGTTGGCTGAGGCTATGCCAGGCAAGTAAGGCAAACACATACCTCAAATATGTGTCAAGATGAAACACTGCACCTTTCAGAATGGGATAGTTTCAGAGTAATCGACTTGCTGCTCAGTGGCTGGTGGGTTTCCTGAAGGGACGATGTTATGTCAGTGACTCGGTATTACTCTCTGATGCTAGTAGGTGGGGCATTTGGCAGTAGCAGTAGCTATATTTGGCTTGATAAATGGGAGCCCGTGCTGTTTGGCCCAGGGGTCTATCTCCACCATCATGACCTCTCCATTCACTATAACAGGGTGTTAGCGCTGGTGTTCATTATGTCTGATAGAGTCTGGCTGGGTCATTCTGTCTACTTGGTTGTTTCGTACCTCTTCCATGGTAGTGACCATACAAAGTAAACATATTTTTACTTTGTGTCCACTTCCATAGATCATCCTTGTGCATATCCCCCAGACCTCTTTGTCTCTTTTTCAATTGTTTTTGTTTCCAGGTCACTGACCATCTAATTAAGCTATTCACCAGTGTCCATGAGTCTATATATATCATCTCTGGCCATTTCTCTTTTTACATAAAGTGAATGATCTTGTACCCTACTTGAAATTCATTTCAGTGGGCAGATTTCCTCTCCTTGATCTCTTTCAGGATTATTCCTGAGTAGTGCTGACTAGTGCATACCCAGCCTTTTCCAATTTGCATTCACATACTGAGAAATGCATTGATGAATCAAGCTCATCCTTTCCGCTCCTGTGTCAGCTGGTCAAACTGAATCCCAATGTAGTTACTGGTGTGAGTTTAGGGAGAGGCAATGGTAGAAAAGAGTTGGAGAGTGAAAAGTTGGATAATGTTGTGGGGCTTGTTTGTGCTCTGATTCTGCTTTTGCCTAATCTCAGATATACTGTTCGATCATATGATTTGCTGCTGGAATCACCAAAATTTATGACTCGGTGAATCTGACAGAATACAATTCAAAATATACAACTCTGCCCATATGGTATCTGATGTCCCATATTTAAGCACCCTGTTTCTACCAGGACCCTATAGCGTACCCGGAACCATTACAGTTTTCTGCTGCAAATTCTCCTTTTGGAGCTTACTATAAACCCCACACAACATCTTTTCCTACCTCCGATGCTTGTTATACCATAGAGGTGGCCGGAGAGGCAGGGCTTGCTTGCTGCATGACTTGGATCGGCTGAAGAGCTCTTTCTGACTATGGCCCCCATTGGAAGCTGTTAACCTTTCTTGTTCCTCAGAAATGGGTCACAGAAGTTTTCTGAATTTTGAAATATGTTACCTCCAGAACTCAAAGAGGCCTTAGCTGTGTGTTTCCTTCTTAGGTGGGTATGAGATGCAATCGTTTGCCCTTTATTTTGGTGGTGGTCGGGATATGTCCTGACATGCGCCAGACCAATGGTCCTAGAAATACTTAATTGATGTGGTACATCCCTGAATCTTCATTGACTCTATTATCTCCCACCTTCTGCAGTACATGCATCTGACCAAGGCCTCCAACATATTGCTACTTCTTGTTCATCTAGTCTAATTAACATGATGTCATCAATATAGTGGATTTGTAGATGGACCAGGTCCCTTTGTGAAAGAGGATGGGAGATTTAACTGTATATTATTGCCTATGTTGTGTGAATGCCAACTGCTTCTGGTTCTCCTAGGTAAGTGGGAAAAAGTAGGTTCACCAGATCAATGGCCATATGCTGTCCCTGAGGCTATGGTAATCTGCTCTAGTTAAAGATACTGCATCTTGGGACTCCTGGGTGGCTCAGTTGGTTAAGCGTCTGACTTTGGTTCAGGTCATGATCTCAGTACGTGGATTTGAGCCCTGCGTCGGGCACTGTGCTGACAGCTAGCTCAGAGCCTGGAGCCTGTCTTTGGATTCTGTGTCTCCCCTCATTCTGACCCTCCCCTGCTCACACTGTCTCTCTCTCTCTCAAAAATAAATAAAACATTAAAAAAAAAAAGATACCACATCAGGATCCACACTTGCAATAGACTCCTCTACTGCTTGGTTGAGTTTGAAGTAGTCCACTGTTATCCTTCACTCTAATCCATCTAGCTTTTGTAGGACTCAGAATGTCTATTAAATGATGGAGATCTCCACTGTTGAATTCTTTAGTAAGTCTATAAGTACTCATCTGTGCTATTTATTCTGGGATGTGATTTTTGTCTCAATTATTTTATTGTGGTAAAATGCACATAACATAATATTTACTCTATTAACCATTTTTAACTATACAGTTCATTGGCATTAAACAAATTCATAGTGTTGTGCAGCCATCTGTCTCCATAACTGTTTTCATCTGGGAAAATGAAAACTTTATGTCCAATAAAAAAATAACTCCCCAATTCCTCCTTCCCTCTAGCCCCTGGCAACCATCATTCTACTTTCTGTTTGTATGATTTTGACTACTCTAGGGACCTCATGTAGGTGAAATCATGCAGTATCTCTCTTTTTGTAACTGGCTTGTTTCACTTAGCATTATGTCCCCAAAATTCATTTGTGTTGTAGCAAATATCAGAATCTTTCCTTTTTAAGGCTGAATAAGTTCCACTTTATTTACCACATTTTTGGTGCTGTTATCATTCTTAGCCTTTTTTCCAATGCATCGATGACCTGCAGGCAGTGCACCACAGCATCTACTGCAGAGAGACATTTGGAAAATAGTGCTCACAGGAAAAGTTGATGAATTAGATCTGGAGCATGAGGTAAAGGAAGAACTCAGGAATGATTCCAGGAATTTTGTTTTGAATGACTGGTTGGATGGTGGTGCCATTAGCTAAGATCAGGCAGAATTGGAGATCAGTGAAGTGGGGTGAGTGATAATCAGATTTCTTGGTTTGGACATTTGAGGTTCCTTTGAAACATCCAGGTGGATATAGCAAGTAGTAGTTTTGTATTTGAGTCTAAATCTCAAAGAGATAAGGCTACAGATGTACATCATCAGCATTGTATATGAACAGCTTTTTATTGGGTGAGATCCCTTAGGTAAATGGTATATAAGAGTTGATCTGAGGACTGAGTTGTGGATCATTGCAACATTTTGAGGTCAGGAACAGTAAGAACCAATATAGGAGATTAAAAGGAAGCAGTTAATGAGGTAGAAGGGAAATCAGAAGAGAAGGTCTCTTGGGAGCCAATATGAATCAAATATTTCAAGGAGGTAGTTATTTTATAGAACTCAGAGGTCTACTGAAAGATCTTGTAAAATGAAGACTGAATTTAACTGTGGGGTTTGTCACAATGGAGGAAATTTCTAACCTTGAGTAATTCCATGTATGCATGTACCTTGTTGTTAGTTGTCTCTCTGAGGAAAGTGAGAGAGCTAGGATCCTGAATTGCTTAATCCTTGACCATCTTCCTCTGCTAGTGATACATGTTATCGCCATAGAGGGTATACAACACAGATTACACTCGACCTGGGGATTTGGTCCTAGATCCCCATCTTATTCTCTTCCATGATGAGGGAAGTTGTGCTGAACTACAGGTGAGTCTTGGTCTTGCCTTGAGGCTAGTGGATCTCAAAACCTGAAAATATAGACCTATATATTTTCTTAAAAAAAAAAAACTATTATTGTACTCCCAAAGATTGAGTTAAATCATTTTTATCATGGTACTTAGATATATTTATAAATATAAAAAAAGTATAAAATCATTATGCTTATAGCTCTTACACAACCATAAATCCTAACAGATATATAAGTTAAATACAAGATTATAAAAGCCACTGAAATTTTAATTAATAACATCTGTTTAATGGGACAACTAATAGTGTTTGGCTAAAACTAAATTTCTATTTTCTTATGAATATTCTACTGATTGTTACCTTTGTTTGAGTTAAAACATTCTGAAATTACCACGTGTTTGCTCAGTTCTCCCTCACTTTCTTTTTTTGTTTGAATAGTGTGAAAACTGTTATTCATATGTGGGCTCTGATGTCAAATGGATTTTACTTAACAAATAATGCATTATTGCCTATGAGGTGAACCTCTGTTCTTTATTCATTAGAAAACAGTGGTATCACTTGATGTCTCAAAAAAGTGATATCACTTGATGCTTCATTCCTGGATTACACAAATATACAGGGGCAATGAAATAAATACAAAGCCTTAGTTATAAGGTGGTGCTCTGGTTGCTTATGCTGTTTGTCTTCAGATTATCTTCAAAAGGAAAACACAAAATCATAAAATTCTCAGAGAAAATACTCAGACTTGTAGGAGTTTGCAGATTTCAGGCTAAGAAATACCTAGATTATAGGGAAATGTAAGCTGCCAGGGCCCTGTCTCTTTTCCTCTGGGCTCCACCCTGTTTCCTACAAGACCTTCTAAGGGGAGGGGTGGGGGACAGGGCCTAGAAAACCGGTTTGGAGCTTACCAAGCAGAGAGAAATGTGCATTGGTTGGAGTTATAATCCTTTTACTCCTCCCAGTACAACTCCCCTGTTTTAGCACTGGGCCCAGTTTTTGATCTATATCAGTACTCTTTGAGAAAGAATAGTAAAGTAGCAGGAAGAAAGCTTTCCTGTCGAGAGCCGCCAAGTTTTCAGGCAAGGATTCTCACTCTCCGGGGAGTGAACCAGTAAACAAGATTTGCATCTGGAGGCTGGATATTGCCATTTCCTGGTCAAAATAATTTGGCGACTGTCTTGCTGCGCCAGACGTGGATTTGGCCAAGGTGCACAAAAGATCAAAACCGCATTTTGGATTATTCAGCGCTAGCTCCCCCTCCCCAGCATTGCAGAGGCAAGTCTGGGCGCTTCTTTTGATATTCATTTGACTCTGTTTACCTGGTAACCGACCTGGGTCAGTTCCCCGCCCCAAATCACTATTTAAGAGACAATGTTTTCTGGGATAAGAAAGAAGAAGAATAAAGAGACAGAGGCTTGATCGGAAACCGTGTGCTGTCTTCACTCTCTGCGTCTCCCCGCTCCTGCCCTGTTTTCTCTCCCTCCCTCAGGAAAAGAACCCGCGCCGATTCTCCGCCCTGCCCGTTGGGGCGGACAAGATAGGTGCAGCCAATCGATCGCTGGGAGGAGCGCCAGACCCGGCCTGCGGAAACTACACTTCCCTTCTCTCCCTGAACGTTTGTTTTGTAGTAACAACCTCTCTTAGCACTGAAACCTCTTCACAGAGCCTTGCTTTCCCCTGCTGTTCTTACAGAAGCAGCTCTCCTCTGAGGAGCCTCCTTGCAGCCCTCTCAGGTCTGAAGTCCCTCCTTCTCTTTCTCCTGTCTAATCACCAGCTTCATTGAGGCCCACGCCATCTTGCCATCTGACCTAACCATTTTGTTCTTTGCTACTTGCTGAACTTCTGTGTAAACCTTCTGGTCCCTGAAGACTTGGCATCTGTTCATGGTCTTCATCTCTACTGCAGAACCTTATATGATCCTGAGTGACTTCCTCGTTCACTTCTGCATATGATCCATACAACATCCAGGCTTCCTACTTCCTTGTGACCTTCACCTCACACCACTTCAGCATCTCACTCTCAGGGCCCCACTTGGGTAAACTTCCCTAATAGGACTAGAACCCACCTTATAATGTACTTGTTAGGATTAAACTGGGTAAGGCTTTATTTTAGCACAGTGAGGACACATAATAGTTACTTAGCAGGTGTTAGCTATTATTGCACTAATTTGTATCCATAGGGTTGGAGGGTGGTAGAAATAGAGCAAAAAGATTTCCATTTCTACAGATTTCACTAGGAATGTGGGAGATTCTGAACCACTAGAATGGGGGTGTGGCTGGGGAGTGTCTGAGAAGGTCCAGTGATAGGAATGGTTCTCTCCCAGGCAGTGGTCCTGGCTGAGCCCACAGGGCACATATGTACACACTGACTTTAATTAAAAATAAGTGAATTGAAAAGTTTACCCACAACTTCATGAAATGGCAGACATGATATAAAATGTTGAATCAGGCCAGCCTCTTGTCCAATAATGTTACAAACCACACAGATAAGCCACTGTATGGTCATTTGACCATTGACAAGGCAAGTAGAAGAGTGACAGAACTATTTATTGATCATTTACCATGTGTTAAGTACTGCCTTAGGTAGTATACATTTTCCATTTCATTTTGTTTTTTATTTTCATTTTTTTCCATTTCATTTTAAACTTGTGTTTTCCCATGTATAAAAAACAAGAGAATTCGAAGTTTCAAAATTTGGATTCTAGGGGCACCTGGGTGATTCAGTGGGTTAAATGTCCAACTTTTGATCTCAGCTCAGGTCTTGATCTCAGAGTCAAGAGTTCAAGCCCTGTGTTAAGAAAAAAAAATCTGATTCTAATTTGAATTCTTAGGATTTACACTAGTAAATCACCTGGAGAAATGAACCTCATTGACCGTTGGGAAATTGAGCAAGCTCTTATTTTTAAAAACAACTTATATTTCTGCATTTTTATATGTCTTATAAAAAGAAAACTGTTGTCCTTCACTGTAAGATTTCCTTGTACTACTTCAAAAAACTTTCTTCATTTTTAGCTTCCAGTTGTTTTGTGACTTGCTAGCAAATGTCATGCATAGGAAAGCAAGTGGTTCCTACCTGTTTTCTTGAAACTGGCATATGACTTTAAATTAACTTTAATGTACAATAAAAATGTATTGAGTGAGCAGGTGTGATTAATAATGGGATGCAAATGAAGTATGACAAAAACCATAATAATTGGAATAATTTCTAGAAATTTAACTATAGTAGCAAAAAAAAGTCTTAATTGGCAGAGGAGGAAAAATTAGCCATTGAAGCCCTTGATAGAAAATGCTATGTAGTGATTCTGATATAAACGTGTTTAAAAGGTTCCAGGGAGAAGAAAATATTTTCTGATCTGTCTACCAATAACCTCAGGGTCCATTTAAACTCCATGCTGTACACACAGTATAACATCTTAGGAATACTACAAATTGACTTGCTTTCCAAAGGAAAATATATACATCTTGGAGCTTCATTATTTAAAAAAAATTTTTTTTACTGTTATTTATTATTTTTTTTTTAGAGAGAGATAGAGAGAGAGAGAGAAAGAGAGAGAGAGAGCATGAACAGGGGAGGGTCAGAGAGAGAGGGAGACACAGAATCTGAAGCAGGCTCCAGGCTCTGAGCTAGCTGTCAGCACAGAGCCTGATGCGGGGCTCGAACCCACAAACATGAGATCATGACCTGAGCTGAAGTCGGACGCTAAACCAACTGAGCCACCCAGGCACCCTTCTTGGAGCTTCATTAAATAAACATTAAACTTCATTAAATAAATTGCTTTGGAAGACTTGTCCTGCAAAGGGAATGAAAGAGGAATACATGAAATTGGTATACAAGGACTAAACATTTCGAGAAAGTTAATAAATAAATGGAAGAGATTTTTCAATCTTATGTAGTATTTTTTTTTTCAGTATTATAACTATATAAGCATACATTTATAAAGTATGAAAACATTTAGGGAGGAACTTTGAAATTTGGCTGTGCTACCCTAGGACTTATGAAATTTAAAAATTTGAGAACTTTATAATGATAAATAATGGTAATTTTGCCAATTTATATTCAAGTTTTTATAGATGTTTTGGATTTCTAATGTTTTCCAACATTAAAGGAAAAATCTAGTTGAAATGTGTTTTGTTTCACTTAAAGCAGTGAATAGATGGTATGACATATGATGATAAGTAAGAGAGTATTTCACCTCTTTAAGATTAATTTTAATATTATATAGGATGAGGAATCAATGAAAGGCATAAATTATAACTACCCTCCATCACTTTTTAAAGGTATAAAGCCTTAGCTATTCTTTTATGAGAACAAAACATCGTTTTAACAAACTTTTCCACAATGTAATTGATGAGTGCAATTTTTTCCCTTATATTTTCCTTTTCCTTAGAATGAAATTCTAGGTGAGTAATCTCAGGTTCAAAAGGAATGAAAAAGGATCTTAATACATACTGCAAAATTATTATCTAGTTAGGTTGCACTATTATCTTGTTAGATTGTCTCATTTATTGCCATAAATGAGAGTGCTTGTTTTCCTACACGGTCAGCGGCAATAGGTAAGTAAAAAATAATTATTTCCAATTCAGTATGACAACTAGCATGATAATAATTTCAGATAATAAATTACTTTATCATGCCATCTGGTCTCAATAGCAGAGGTTAATTTTTACTTGCAATGTTTTTTGACCTATACTTTTTTTTCCTTTTATGTGTAGTCAAATCTATGTCTTCTGTTTTTTTGTTTCTTTTGTCTGAGTTTGATTCTAAATAGTTAATGTAACGTCAGTAGTAATTTTTAACCTTCTTATGTTCCTTAGTCAGTAGTAATTTTTAACCTTCTTATGGCCCTTAGTGATTTGTATCCAATTTCTACCAGCACAGGTTGTTAGGTTCATATATGGGAAATAATATTTAAGCCAAAAAACTTGAAAATATGTTTAATTTCATTAATAATGAAAGTGAAACATAGAAGTAATTTGATATTTTTTTCTTTCCTCTTTCCCTTCCTTTTTTTTGAAAGTTTACTTTTTAATTTTAGAGAGAAAGTGTAGGGGCACCTGGGTGGCTCATTCTGTTAAGTGTCCAACTTCGGCTCAGGTCATGATCTCACGGTTTGTGGGTTCGAGCCCTGCATTGGGCTCTGTGCCAAGAGCTCAGAGCCTGGAGCCAGCTTCAGATTCTGTGTCTCCCTCTCTCTCTGCTCCTCCTCTGATCATACTGTCTCTGTCTCTCAAAAATAAAGAAATGTTAAAAAATAATTAAAAAAAAAAAGAAAGTTTATGAGCAGGGGGGGAGGGGCAGGGAGAGAGAGGGAGAATCTCAAGAGAGAATCCCAACATAGCACCTGATCCCATGACGCTGGGATTATGACCTGAGCTGTAATCAGCTTTGAATGTTCAACCGATTGAGCCACCCAGGTACCCTTTCTTTTTCCTTCTTTTCTTTTTCCCTTCTTTTCTTACCAGTGACAGTGGCAAATATTTGAAAAGTTTGATAGTATTTAGTGTTTGTCATAATGTGGGGATGTAGGCACACTGTAATATTTTTGATGAGAATATAAATTGACATTCCCTTTTTAAAAAAATGTTTATTGGAGTGCCTGGGTGGCTCAGTCAGTTAAGCGTCCAGCTTCGGTTCAGGTCATAATCTCATGGTTCGTGGGTTCGAGCCCTGCATCAGGCTCTGTGCTGACAGCTGGCTCAGAGCCTGCAGCCTGCTACGGATTCTGTGTCTCCCTCTCTCTCTGACCCTCTCCTGCTCGTGCTGTCTCTCTCTGTCTCTCAAAAATAAATAAACAAAAAAGCAACCATATAAAAATGTTTACTTATTTATTTTGAGAGAGAGAGCACAGGCAACCAGGGGAGGGGCAAGGAGAGAGAGAAAAATCCCAAGCAGACTCTGTGCTGATGAAAGCATAGATCCTGACATGGGGCTCCATTTCACAAACTGAGATCATGACCTGAGCAGAAATCAAGAGTTGGACACTTAAACAACTGAGCAACCCAGGTACCCCTGATATTCCCTTTTAAAATATTATTTATTTTAGTATAGTTGGCATACAATGTTATATTAGTTTCAGGTGTACAACATTTGCTTCGACTTCTGTATTTGTTATGCTATGCTCACCACAAATGTAGCTACCATCTGTCACCATCCAATGCTATTACAGAACCATTGACTATTTCCTGTGCTGTTCTTTTTATTCCTGTGACTTATTTACTTATTCACTTATTCACTCTCCTTCACCCATTTTGTCCCCTCTGGCAACCATCAATTTGTTCTCTGTATTCATAGGTCTGATTCTGCTTTTTGTTTGTTTTGTTTCTTAGATTCCACATATAAATGGAAATCAAATGGTATTACTTTTTCCCTGTCTGACTTATTTCACGTAGCCTAATACACTGTAGGGTCATCCGTGTTGTCGCAGATGGCATGATCTCATTCCTTTTTATGACTGAGTAATGTTGATTATCACAAATTTACCCATTCATCTGTCAGTGCACACTTGGATTGTTTCTGTATCCTGACTTTTGTAAATAATGCTGCAGTAGACCTAGAGATGTGTATATCTTTTCAAATTAGTGTTTTTCATTGGAGGGGGGGGGGCAAATACCCAGTAGTTCAATTATTGGATCATATGGTATATTCTATTTGTAATTTTTGAGGAAACTCCATACTGTTTTCCATAGTGTCTGTACCAATTTACATTTCCATCAACAGTGCACAAAAGTTCCTTTTTCTCTACATCCATTCCAACACTTGTTATTTCTTGTCTTTTTTGATTCTATCCATTCTGGCAGGTGCAAGGTGGTATCTCACTGTGATTTTGATTTGCATTTCCCTGAGTATTAATGATGTTGAGCATCTTTTCATGTGTCTGTTGGCCATCTCTGTGCCTTCTTTGGAAAAATGTATATTTGGGTCCTCTGCCCATTTTTAATTATATTATTTGTTTGCTGGAATTGACTTGTATTAGTTCTATATATGTTTTGGATATTAACACCTTTTTGTATCATTTTCAGACATCTTCTCCCATTTAGTAGGTTGCCTTTTTGTTTTGTTGATGGTTTCCTTCACTGTGCAAAATCTTTTAATTTTGGTGTAGTCCCAAGAGTTTATTTTCAGTTTTGTTTCCCTTACCTCTGGAGATATATCTAGAAAAATATGGCTATCGTCAATGTCATAGAAATTACTGCCTATGTCCTCTTCTAGGAGTTTTATAGTTCCAGGTCTCACATTTAGATCTTTAACCCATCTTGAGTTTGTTTTTGTGTATAGTGTACACTTTCATTCTTTTGCACATAACTGTCTAGTTTTCCCAGGGGTATTTATTGAAGACACTGTCTTTTCTCTACTGTGCATTCTTGCCCCCTTTTTTCATTGATTAATTGACCACATAAGTGTGTGTTTATTCCTGGACTCTCTGTTCCGTTACATTGATCTATGTGTCTATTTTTATGCCAGTGCCATACTGTTTTAATTGCTACAGCTTTGTAGTATATCTTGAAATCTGGAGTTGTGACACCTCCAGCTTTGTTTTTTCTCAGGATTGCTTTGGCTCTTCAGGGTCCTTTGTAGTTCCACAGAAACTTTAGGATTATTTGTTCCAGTTCTGTGAAAAACACTGTTGTTATTGTGGTAGGGATTGCAGTGAGTCTGTAGATTGCTATGGGTATTATGGACATTTTAACAATATTAATTTTTTCCAGGAATATTAATATTCCATGGGACATCTTTTCATTTGTTTGTGTTGCTTTCCATTTCTTTTGTCATTATTGTATAGTTTTCTTAATTTCTCTGTCTGCTACTTTGTTATTAGTGTATAGAAAATAACCAACTTCTGGGTATTAATTTTGTATCCTGCTACTTTACTGAATTCATTTATTACTTGTAATCGTTTTTTGGCGAAGCTTTTGGAGTCTTGTATGTATATTATCATGTCATCTGACAGTTAAATTTTTTACTTACAATATGTATGCCTTTTATTTCTTTTTCTTGTCTGATTGCTGTGGATAGGACTTTCCAGTAATGTGTTGAATAAAAGTAGCTAGAGTGGACATCCTAGTCTTGTTCTGGATCTTAGAGGAAAAGCTATCAGTTTTTTGACATTACCTCCCCTACTCCCCATTTTTTGACAATCTTAGTTTTTTGACATTCCTCTTTTGGAAGGTAATTTTACACTATATAAAATTTAAAATCTACATGTCCTTTAATTCAGCAATTCTCTCTCTAGAAATTTATGTTACAAAAAATTATAATTCAAAAATTATAATTTAACAAGATTATTCATTGTAGCATGTCTTATAATAGTTACATTTTGGAACCAACTTAAGTTGAAACTGTAAAACTTCCAGGTGAACTTACATTCTTAAGTAGGACATAGAATGATTAAATAAAATTCACAGAACGTTTTCTTTATATTATGTCTCCACATTTTTAAGCCTTATTCGCCAAGTGTTATTTAATTACCTATTGTATATCAGAAGCTGTTCCGTGTGCTGAGGTGTAGTGATGAACTAGACAAAGTCCTTATTTTTGGAGCTTATGTGTAGGTAGGAGAGGCAGGCAGTAAACAGATAAACAAGGTAATTTTATGATATCCCCTAACTACATGTACCTCACTGGCCTTGTCTCTTGTTTTCTTCTATTTCTCACTCCCTCTCTCCTTTGCTCATTGTATTACAGGGAACTCTCATTGCTCCAGCACTGTTGCCATTCTTCTGTTTCCAAACATCCCAGGCAGGCTCTCACGACATTCACATAAATCTACAGCTCTAGGTTCTGGTGCAGTTTGTGGAGGTACTTTCGTAAAGATGGCAAACATCAAGGACCTGAGCTACTTCATTTCATGAAACTCAGCTTTCATAAAAAGCACGTATATCATTTCATAGAACACTTAAAATATCAACCCCAGGAAAATCAAGAACTAAGTGACAAAAAGAATACTATTAAAGAAAAGTTGTAATAAAAATTTTAGGTTAAAATATTAGGTTTCAGAATTTTAGCAATTTGACTTAGGCTGCAAAAAGTGTGTGCATATTGGGAGTTCTAAGAAAAGACCCCCATGTTCTGCTTCATGATTACTACCACAAACCAAAAAAAAAAAATTCCGCATTGCCACAAGGTCTTCCCTGCTAATATAAACCACTCTTTCATAGTTCTAAAGAAACTAGATGGTAAGTCACATAAAAGGGGTTTTTAAGATTCTTCTCACTCAAAATAAAATGAAACTAAATATGACGTCTATCAAGTCAGAAAGAAATCTTAACCAAAATGTTGACCACACAAAGAAGCCAGACCACCCTGTTACTTTCACGGGCTGGCTCAGAGTGCCGAGCTGGCATGAACAGAGTCATGCTCTCCCTCGCTTGCCCCATAGTGTGAGGGTGGGCACAGAGCCCGTCAGCTTTCCTGAGCTTTTGTTTCCTCAGGCATACAACCAGGGGGAGCAGGCTAGGTGGCTTTCAACTAGAAGGATCCAGGTCAGCTCGAGATCCCCATCTCTGAGCACACATTTAGAGGGGCAAAAGAAATGGATTAGAAATGGTGGGTCAGTGGGGCACCTGGGTGTCTCAGTCAGTTAAGCGGCTAACTTCAGCTCAGGTCATGATCTCATGGTTCGTGGGTTCAAGCCCCGCATCAGGTTCTGTGCTGACAGCTCAGAGCCTGGAGCCTGTCTTCAGATTCTGTGTCTCCCCCTCTCTCTACCCCTCCCCTGCTTGTGCCTTTCTCTCTCTGTCTCAAAAATAAACTATAAAAAATTTTTTAAAACATGGTTGGTGAAGTATTTTTTACCTTTTGATCCCATCATTCAGAACTACTTCATGTTACAGTTTAAGAAAATCTTTGTCAGATACTTTCATCTAATGGCTGGCTGGTACTGCTAAAGGGTAAGCAAATAAATGAAGCTTCTGACAATGAAGTCTTTGATAAAAAGATACAGGCCTTGCCAAGTTTGAGTGGATAAATCACCCACCGCCACTTCACACCAGCAGTTAGGACTTCCTGCCTCTGAATTTTAAGAGCCATCAGCTTGGTCAGGAGATGTGCATTCAAGCCCTTCAGCGAGATCAAACGAATGCACACCAACTAAGAATGCGTTTCCTGATGCTTGCTTCCGCAGCACATACACTAAAATTGGAAAGAATACGCTTCCTGAAGTCTACCCAGGAAAGGGACTTGAAAGCAACTGTTTCTAACAGAAAGGATGCAAGAGAGTTAAGTGCAGGGTAAGATGTTTTTTCTTTACAAAACAGTAAAATGACCCAAAGAACAGTAGCTTCTCATCTTTTTTTTTTTTTTTTTTGCCCTAAAAAGAATAAGAATACACATATCACTTCTTCTGGAATCTAACACACTAGCTTCATTTTCAAAATGAGTCATTTTATTTTCCTCAAATGCAGCCATAAATTATAAACTTTAAGCATGTGATAGTCACATAATTTCTTCAGTAAGCCCAGGGCCCCCACAAGCTTTTCTGGAGCTTAGAGCCAGATTAGTCCAGAGAGTGAAATATTAAAACTTTCTTCACAGCCATGCATTCCTTTGATGTTTGGGTTATTGAACACAAACTCCCTGGATAACTTGTCTTCAGCATTGTCCATTTTTGTTCCTAAAAGTATTAGCTATATTTTCTTCCTTTTTTTCCTTTTCATTTTCTTTTCTTTTATTATTTTCATCATGATAGGTGTATTCTTTAATTCATCAGTTTACTCTCTACATTTAAGAATCTATTTCTTGGTTTGTCTCTCTCTTTTTTCTTTGCTCATTTGTTTTTGTTTCTTAAATTCCACTTACGAGTGAGATCATATGGTATTTGTCTTTCTCTGACTTATTTTGCTTAGCATTATAGTGTCTGGTTCTATACATCTCATTGTAAATGGAAGATTTCATTTTTTCCCCACAAACAAATTATTTTTAATGGTATGGGCACATAAGTTGTTCATTTCATTCTGAGCATGATTGACTGATTCATACTCTGAATGGATAGAGAGCAGGATATTATGAGTTTCCTTGTCTCTCAATGAGCTATGATTTATACCTTCCTGATAAATTTATTTGAAAACTTACTGAATAATTTCATCATATATTTAAGCATTATTGGAGGTGATAAATCTTACTTTGAGAGACATGTAGGGTACTGGAGAACTTGTCTTCACAAGGTGACAAAATTCGCTTTTAAGTGGCTTTATCCAGCACAGTGGTGCTCCTGAAGAAGAAGGGACTAATCTCTACTCACTCATAGAGGTTTTTTTTTCCAATATTTTAAGAAACCTTTTTAAAATAATTTTAATTGATCTTCCAATGTCACATTTCAAATCATGCAAGTGATTGTAATTATAGAAGGATCTCGTTTTCATTCTCTTTGTTTGCTGGTTCCTTTTGTTTTGTTTTGCTTTGCCTAAATTCCACTTAGGTAACATACAGTGTAGTATTGGTTTCAGGGGTACAATATAGTGTTTCAACACTTCCTTGTCACCCCTGGTGCACTCCTTCACCCGCATCACCTACTTCACCCCTTCCCCGCCCCGGGAACCATCAGTTTGTTTTCCATATTTAAGTCTGTTTTTTTGGTTAGTCCCTTTTTTCCCTTTGTTTGTTTTGTTTCTTAAATTCTACATATGAGTGAAATCATCTGGTTTTTCGTTTTCTCTGCCTGCCTTATTTTGCTTAGCATAATACTCTCTAGCTCTATCCACACATCACTGCAAATGGCAAGATTTCATTTTTTATGGCTGAATAATAGTCCATTGAAACTATTGATAGATACTTGGGCTGCTTCCATAGTTTGGCTATTGTAAATACGCTGCAATAAACGCAGGGGTGCGTATATCCATTTGAATTAGTGTTTTTGTATTCTTTGGGTAAATACCTGGTAGTCTGATTCCTGGATCATAGGATAGTTCTAGTTTTTAATTTTTTGAGGAACTTCTGTACTGTTTTGCACAGTGGCTGCACCAATTTGCATTCCTACGCACAGTGTAAAAGGGTTTCTTTTTCACCACATCCTCGCCAACACTTCTTGTTTCTTGTGTTGTTGATTTTAGCCATTCTGACAGGTGTGAGGTGATATCTCCTTGTTGTTTTGATTTGCATTTCCCTGATGATCAGTGATATTGAGCAACTTTTCATATGTCTATTGACCATCTATATGTCTTTTGTAGAGAAATGTCTTTTCATGTCTTCTGCCCATTTTTAAATTGGATTATTTGGTGTGTGTGTGTGTGTGTGTGTGTGTGTTTTCTTTTCAGGGAACACTCTGACTCCATGAATAACTCCTTCAACAGAATTTCCTTTTGTTTTTGTGTATTCTAAAAGTACAAGAAAGGCCGTTAGAACCGTTGGTTTGGACATAATGTTCAGGCTTATCTTTAAGTAATTGTTGTATCTTGGGGTGCCTGAGTGGCTCAGTCAGTTAAATGTCTGATTTCGGCTCAGATCATGATCTTCCGGTCATGGAATCTGCTTAAGATTCATTCTCTCTGCCTCTGCACCTCCCTTGTGTGCACGTGCTCTCTCTCTCAAAAAAGCTGCTTTATCTTGTTTACTGCTGAAGGTGTCAGGGTGAGGGTGCCTGGGTGTGCTGCAGCTTTCTCTTGCTTACAGCCTGGATGGTGAAGCCACGTCCTCACCATGCTGGCATCTGGGTGCCTGAGGCTAGAGCTCAGTCACCTCAGCCTCTCTCCATGGACACAAATGTTGACTAGGATTTACTGCTGAATTGAATTCTTTTTTTTTTAATGTTTTATTTATTTTTGATACAGAGAGAGACAGAGCATGAGAGGGAGAGGGGCAGAGAGAGAGGGAGACACAGAATTGGAAGCAGGCTCCAGGCTCCGAGCTAGCCGTCAGCACAGAGCCTGACGCGGGGCTCGAACTCACGAACGTGAGATCTGACCTGAGCCGAAGTCGGAGGCTTAACCGACTGAGCCACCCAGGCGCCCCTGCTGAATTGAATTCTTAGCATTAGCATTAAGTTTTCTGGCCATGTTATAAACAATTGCGTACCTTTAAATTATGCTATACTCTTTCATTTCTTGTCAAGTTTCTTTTATCCCATGTTTTCCTCTTCATTGGATTTTTTTTTCATTTTACTGTAACTCCATCCTCAAGAAGTCTCTCCAGAGTTTAAGGCTAACAAACTGTGTATATCCCACACTGGGTTTGCTTTGATTATATTTGAATGCTAGTTTGGCTAGGTGTCAGCTTTCAGCTTCTGAATCATTTTCCAAGAGAACTTTGAAGATATTGCTCAATTTTTTTTAAGTTAAGGTATATTTGACACACAATGTTATATTAGTTTAAGGTGTATAACATAATGATTTGACAAGTCTATATATTATGCTTGCTCAATTGTTAATATTCAGTGTTGCAGATAATTAAGTTTGATGCTAATCATTCCTTCTTTTCTCCACTCTCTCCCTCAGGCTTTAGGGTTTTTCTCTTTACTCAGATATGTCTAGATCATGAATACTATTTCTGTTTGAAGACATTTACCTTTCTTATAATCATTTTCTTTCATGCTTTCTGTAGAACTCCTAGTAAATGAATCTCTTCTAATAAATGAAAGATCTCTTGGATCTTCCAATTTTATTTTTTTCATCCTTTTCACCTTCTTTTCTTGCATTACATTCTAGGAGACCTTCTTGGCTTAGTTTTCAGTTGTTTTGCTATGTGCATTTTGTTAATAAAACTATTGCTGGATAATTTATTACTATAAATTTTTACTTATAAGAACTGTTGGGTTTTGTTTTCCTAATGGATATAATATTTCTTCAATCTTATACATATCTCCTCTAGTAAGTGTTTTCTCAAGAGTAGTTCTTTCACTTCTAGAGTGTGGTGCTTTTTCCACGCTGTTTGGTGATTCTTGGTTGTCTGATTTTGTTGATGGGCATTTGGATTGTATCCAGTTTTTAGCTATTGGGAATTACGTTGCCATGAATATTTGTGCATATGTTTTTGTATGGCTGCTTTGATTTCTCTTAGTTAGACATCTAGGAGTAGGATTGCTGGGTCATTTGCTAAGTATATGTTTAACTTATTAAGAAACTGCCAAGGCTTTGCAAAGTGGCTATGCCATTTTATATTCCCACCATCAGTGAGGGTTCCGGTTACTCTACATCCTCTCTAGTACTTGGCTTTTTTGACTGTAGCCATTCTAGTGGTTGAGTGGGATGTCTCACTGTGTTTTTAATGTGGATTTCATTAATGACTGATGTTGCTGAGCATCTTTTTTACATGCTTATAACCTTTCTTTAATCTTCTTTGCTGAGTTGTCTGTTTAAATCTCTCTTCCATTTTTTGTTTAGGGGAATTTTTATTTGTAGTGAATTTTGATTTTTGGCAACTTAGACTGCGTTTCTAGTTACGATAGTGATATAAAGTTTACTTTAAAAATAGTTGGTTTTTAAAAATTGTATCAATTAAGTGAAATGTATTAAGTAAAAGATTACCACTTATCATTTTGTTATGGCAAAAATTGTGAAGATGACATAAATGTCTAAAAAAATACTTCCTCAAGGGTAGGTGCTACCCAGGGTCAACACCACCCCTTTTCTCATTCTCAATATCTCTCAGTGATTTCATCTACTCTCATAGCTTCTGCCCTGTCCCTCTACTGATGTTGTTGAAGTTCATATCTCTAAGACTGTATGTGAGGATCTGCCTGTACGGTCTGCAGTGCATTGCGAAGATACTTACTAGCCCTTCCAGGCCACCGTATTTTCCTGACTGCTCCTTCCCTCATTCACAGCGTTCCTTCCGATGTCCTGTTTTGGGGGTCTCACCATTTTATAGCCATGGAAGCTTAAGCTCAAGAACTCAGTCTTATGTATCTCTGTAGCCTCTTTGCCTGTTCCTTAACTCAAAATACCCCAAACTTTTTCTCACAAACCTGATGACTGTCAAGAGTAAGACCCTCCCTATATACATGGCAACCCAAAAAGCACCTTCAGGGTTCTAGATTCCTCTCTTTCCCTTACCTTCTATATCGTGTCAGTGATCAAGTTACCTCCCACTTTTGAAAGATCTTTTTTATTTTGCTCCCCATTGCCATTCCTACCACCTTCCTTCTGGTTTAGAGATTCATTTCTCTTATGGATTTTTATAATAGCTCTCTTATTGGTCTTTTTATTTTTAATATTTTCTCTTCAGCAAAGCTTACCACTGGAATACCCTTTTTCTAACATCAGTCATGTCACTTTTTGAGTCAAAATTTATTAGTAGGGGAAAAATAGGAATGGGAGATACAGCCTTCTAGTTATGGAATAAAGAAGTCTTGGGAATAAAGGGCATAATGTAGAGAATATGGTGAGTGGTATTGTAATAGCATTGTATGGTAATAGATGGTAGCTGTTCTTGTGGTGAGCACAGCATAACATACAAAGTTATCAAACCACTGTGTTGTGTACCTGCAACTAATGTAATGTTGTGTGTAAACTACACTCAAAAAACATTTTTTTAAAAACCCAAGTTTGTCAGCAGAGAAACATTATTTATAGCAATACTTCCCAACTTCATGGATTTGCTGTAATCAAGAACTGACTGTACTGTTATTTACCAATTATTTTAAGTAAATGAATTCACTTACATGTCAACAAATTTATTTTAATTTTTTTAATGTTTATTAATTTTGAGAGACAGAACATGAGCAGGGGAATGGCAGAGAGAAAAGGAGACACAGACTCTGAAGCAGGCTCCAGGCTCTGAGCTGTCAGCACAGAGCCTGATGTGGGGCTCAAACTCACGAACCATGAGATCATGACCTGAGCCGAAGTTGGACACTCAACTGACTGAGCCACCCAGGTGCCCCAATAAATTTATTTTAAAATAACAGTTTGTAATACTACCTTAAACAGAAAACTAGGTTGACTAAAAGTAAGCATAATAATGGGTTCCCTGGGGGACTCTGTTGGTAAAGCATCCACTCTTAATTTCGGCTCAGGTCATGATCTCATGGTTTGTGGAATCGAGCCCTGTTTCAGGCTCTATGCTAATAGAGCTAATCCTTCTCAGGAGTTTCTTTCTCCCTCTCTCTCTGCCCTCCCCTGTTCTCTCTGTCTCTCGTTCTCTCAAAATAAATAGATAAACATTAAAGAAATAAAAAATAAAAGTAAGCATAAAATAAACAAAAACAAATTAGTGTTGTGAGTTGCTGGCTAAATATTGTATTGTTTGATAAAATTATTCTGATACTTATCCTTTTTTTTTTTAAGTTGGTGAGTATTCAGGCATATTAGCATGAAACTGAGATGTTGCCCATGATGTTACCAGAAGGACTGAAAGATAATTGAAATGAGAATAATTTTCTCCTCCTATGATTTAGTGTTATTTAATACTACTTCAGCATAAGCACCACATGTATTCCACTCATTTGGAAATACTACCTACAGAATTCACTTGCAATCCTTTTTGTGGCACATAAGCTCACTCATGATCTCTCTGTGCTTATGGTCTCTCCTACTTTTGTTCCATGCATTTTGTCCTTAGCAAATTTGAACAATGTAGGGTTGTTATGAAGATTAAATGAGTTTATATATATAAGGTGCTTAGAAATAAGTGCTCCATAAATATTAGCTATTATTATCACTCTAATTATTACTATGTTTTTTCTAATTAATATGTGTTCTGCCTGCTTGCAAATACTGTCACGTATTCTTGGAATGTTTTCTCACATTTGTCTGCTCAGCTAATGCCCATTTTTTCCTGCAAGTCTCAGCTCATACAGTCTTCCTCTGTCAAGACTCTCCTGAATCCCCCCAAACTCTACCTTGAATACATTCCCAATATAACACCTAAAATATTCTCTTTGGTTTTGTGAGTGGTCTCTGTGGTCTGTAACTTCCTTCGTGGAAGGGACTGCCTATTCTTGTCTTTTAACCCTAACACCTACACCAGTGTCCAGCTCACAGTATTTTCTAATTCAATAAATATGCATTAAGAGCCTTAGTATGCCATACCCTATGCTAGGCATGGATGTTACAATGATGAACAAGACATGGCCTATCTCTTTGAGGGAGGAGTCTGTTGGATATATATATGATGTATATTTAAGAATTATGATTATTAGATTTTTATTTAAAAAAACCATAACAACCTAATGAGATTCAAACATACACTCTTACTCCATAAGGCTAAGTCTCAAATCATTACGCTCTGAGCCATACTAAAATTTTAAGTGTTTCATCTCATCTAGTTAATAGAGTGTGAGGTCTCTGACGGCAAAGGACTATGTATCTTAGTATCTTTCTTCTCTCAAGGTACTTGGCATTCGTTGTTTACCTCTGGTAAATACTTACTGACTTATAAGATTCAGAATTATTTGGAATGACATTGTGGCTATTTGCGGGGGACCAGCCCACGCACCCCAGTCGAAGGGTCTCTGAATAGGGGGTTGATGTCGGCGCAATATCTATAAGAAAAAAGACAGACAACGTGAATGGTGGTAATACCACACTTTACTAAGATAGTCAGTGTCTTATATACCATAGATGATTACATTTTTCTTTAATGATTACATAGTTTATGGTCCTTGAAGTAAAGACATGTTCTGGAAAGGATCTTTCTTATCAGGAAGAGAGGATAGGAATAAATAACAGGAACAAATAAATCATTATAAGGGAAGGATTCCCTAACAAGAGTCTGTCTCTAAACATAAGATAAGCCTAAAGAATTTCTTTTTTGAGGAGTTTCACACTCCTTCAAGGCCCTTCAGCAGTTATTTATGGGCAAGACGCTTATCCTTCAAGAAGTAAATCTTTGACAGAGGATTGTGTTTACTCCCCACAGCAGGCAATGAGCTAGAGACAACAAAGTAAGAGAAGGCTGGTCACTGATTAACCCAAGTTGATTCAAAGCCTAAAAGTATATGCCTCTTTGAAAAGCAGTGAGAAAACCATAGACAGGATAAGCAGAAGCCACATGTGCAGCCCAGGAGGCCAAATGTTGTTTCACAGTCTTTCGACTTGTTCCGCAACTTCCCAAATAGTTCACCTGTGCCCCGGAGGCCTAGCCAGTCACTCACTATGTAGATTCTCCTGTGCCCTCGGAGGCAGTGCCATCAACGGTCGCTATGCGGGAGGTTTTTTGGCCTACTGGGCCTCAACAGCTATTGACTAGTATTGCACAAGTTAAGAAATCACAAATATACTTAGCTTTGTAGCTATGACTGAAAAACTAGGACAATGGATGGTGATGAAAATGATAATTCATATGAAATGTGCCAATGTTAGCATGCTACAGTGGCTTTATTTGTAATATATCTCAGCAATGAGTTTCTTCTTTTTTGTAGAATATTTTTGAAGCTGGAAATAGCAATGATGATTTGGGATTGGACTTTGAAGAATTTATGCAGTACCTTAAAGACCACAAGAAAAAAATGAGGCTGGGATTTAATAGTCTGGACACAAATAATGTTGGTGTGTGTGTTTGTATTTTGTTCACAATTAGCTTAACATGCATAATAATTGTCAGGACCAAGGGATTATTTGTTTTTTACCAGGCTTCAACTTACTCCTACCATCAAAGATTCAGTTATTTCTATCACTTATTTAGCAGTAATTTTTTATTTCTAAAAATAATATATTAACTGTACTTATTAGTGTTAAAATTTTTGTGTGATTTTGAAAATATTTTGGTTGCAGGAAAGTTAGATAACATAGAAAAGATCCCTCTTAAAAGAAAGTAAAAGTTACTTGTAACCCTGAGGTGTAGAGATCAGGTTTTACATATAGATAGATGTTTGTTTTTACTTGAGAGAGAGAGCGTGCTTGCGCATGTGCAGGCAGGAGGAAGGGGGTAGGGAGAGGAAGAGAGAGAATCTCAGGCAGGCTCCACACTCAGCACAAAGCCTGGAGTGGGGTTGGACCCTACGACCCATGACCTGAGCTGAAATGAAGGGTCAGACGTTCAGCTGACTGAGCCACCCAGGTGCCCCTTGGCATATTTTTATATCTCCTTCTAGTCTTTTTATTTCTGTTTCTTCCTTCATTTCTCTTTCTCTCTTTAAATGAAATTGTAGTCACACTGTGTATATAGTCTGTTGCCCTACTTTTTTCTTTGAATGTTATCATGTGAGCATTTTCATTTCATTTAGTATACTTCACATAGTTTTTAATGACTCTGAAATATTCTGTTTTTGAGAAGATGAATCATTCCTATATTGTTAGACATTTAGGATGTTTCCAGTCTTTTATTCATAGTGCTGTAATCAACATCCTTGCTGATTTAGAGGAAAGGTATATTTTGTTAGACACTTAAGTCAGAAAGACTATAGGTAAAAGTAGAGCACCGTTTCTGCATCCAGATGTGGCTAATCCATCATGTGTAATTAGAACCCAATTATACCCTATTTAAGAAACATATGTATTAATTTTTTAGGTTTTGTGAAATCTAGCTTTTGCTAATTGAAAATTTCTAACTGTACCCAAAAAGCTATTTAAAGAATTGTACTGATGGATTTTTGGGTAAAACAAAATGTAACCTGAATGCCACAGGCTTTAGTGACCTGTGATACCCAAACTGCAGCACTCCACACTTCCATTCACTTTCCAGAAAGAGGCTTGGGCCTTTCTGGGTCCTGCTACTGAAATAGTACCCAGAAGCTTTAGAGATACCACTTACTAATGTCTATAAATTAGGTCTGGTCATAGTTTCTGCTGATCTTAGACAAGTAGCTCAGTTCTTATGCTGTTCTGGAATTTCACTCTCTTACTGCTAGTTACCACCATGATAATCATTTGTAAGCTGAAAATTCACCGTGTCGGACAATCAGTGAAATTAGAATGTCATTAGTAAAACTACAGTGCTATCACTGTCTCTGGTAAAGCTGCAAACTACTGCTGGTAGTTCTTGGTAATAATAGAGAATACTTTTTTCTGAGGCAAGATCGAAATCTGAAAGTATATGGTGATTAGCAGTATAGATCTTTTAGTTTCTGCCTTGGCTAGTCAAACAGCCCCCAAAGTCCTGAGAGCTATGGTCCCGGTTCCCACGGGTTTCGTGTGTCTCGAGTACCTGAGCTGCGACAGTTGGCATGGAGCTGTGCTGTGGGCCCCAGGGCTACTGCCCACCTGGCCTGCATAGCTGAGGTCAGGACCCCTGCAGGAGCACCAGGTCTGACGGAGCTGTCTGCTCCCTGTGTCGTCATAGCTGCCGCTCCAGTGACCAGCTTGCAGAGCTCAGCCGGTTTACTTTGGCCAGCATGCTTTTTGTGTGTGGAAAAGGGAGCACAGCCTCTGATGGGTTGAGGTGTGTGCAGCTTAAGAAAGATATGTTGAAGTCGTAGTGACCATATTTCTAAACGGGTCTTTACTGAAGTAATCAAGTTAAAATGATGTCATTAGGGTAATGCCCAATATTTCCTATGACTGGTGTCACATGGAGGGGAAGCATGGACACAGAGGTACATATGCACAGAGGAAGATGATGTGAAATGACCACACTTCTGACCTCCAGAATTGTGAGACAGTAAATTCCTGTTGTTCCCAACTACCCAGATTGTAGTACTTGGTCATGGCAACCCCAGGAAACTCCTCCCCTCTGTTCTGCTTCATCAGATGTCTGATAATACCAGAATATTTTGGGTCTCAAAGTACCCTTTTCTCAATTCATATGATTATGCAGTCACTTTTTTCCAGAGTGTACAAGTGCTTCCTGATTGGCTGGGATAGTGCAGTTTCTGCTGTCAGGTGTGTGTCATTGACCCTGGGGCTGACATTTCCTTCTGAATTCTATTACTGGATCTGGCTCATTGCATCAGACCTTCCCCTACTTTTCCTTCCTGACATCATTGTTGCTGGTGGGACTCTCCCAGCTCATCACACATATTTGTTAAACATTAATAGTATACAGGATTCAATGTTTACCACCTGCTTTCTGTCCCCCAGGAGGCTTTCCAGGCCTTATGCCAACCAGTGGAGGCAAGAGGATGCACGTGGGCTGGTGTACTCTCAAACTCACTAGGAGGAAGTGCTCGATCCCCAGTGTAATCTGATCTATTTAACTTCTCTCACCAAGTAGTGTCTGAGCTCCTGCTTGGATGTTCAGCCAAAATGTCCATGGAATGCTGTTGGAAAAATGTGAATGAAGTAATTATTGAACATAATTTTATCATTAAGATTATTTTTTAGGTGGAGTTTTTGGATACTGAGGAAATGGTGGGAAAGGAACTAACATTTATTGGATTTTATCTTCTATATCTTACTTTTTGTCTCACACCAGTCTTCATAGCAGCTGTTTTTCACAGATGAGAACACTGAGGCTAATGAAGGTTAAATAATTTTGCTTTCCATTGGCTCTCTCAGTGAGCCACATCTTCCAGGATTTTTGCCTTTGTGTAGCTGTAAACTGCCCAGACCTGTGCTTGGCCATTTGACTTGCTTCAGCCATTAGGACATTAGCAAGGCTTGATAAGTATTTGTACATTGGAACTTGCCTTCTTGAACATCTTTCTTGGAAACTCTGTCTTGAACATCCTAAGCCACCAGAAAAGAGGTCTTAGCTACCTAGCTGGAGAGAACGTATGGAGAGAAATGCTCATTTAGTAATCAATTGTTTTACATTTCCATCGGAGGTAATACACATGAGTGAAGCCATCTTGGATTTCTAGCTGTAGTTGAACCTCCAGATGATTGAATTCACAGGAGTGGCCCAGGCAAGACCAGCAGAAGAGCCAATGAGTTGAATCAAGCTCAGATTGCATACTCATAGTCAAATATATCCTTTTTAAACCACTAAGTTTTGGAATAGTTGTTACTTAGCAATAAATGACTGGTACGGGAATGGAATATTTTTGCATTTCTCCCTGGAATTACAGTGGTGGAATGGTTGTGTTCACCTCTTCATCCATCTAACTATTGTTACTCCATCGAATTCATTTCAAGTCCATTATATGCTTGCTGCATATAATTAAAGACAACTTTGAATCTTTTTCAGTTCATGGGCTTTGATTATATTCTGGATCACATTACCTAATTTTTTCTACATCTTGGCTTGGATTTTTAGCTTCTTTAGTGTAAAATTACTTAATGTATTTTAGTTCAATGAAGCAAATAGTTTTTGAGCACTATATGTGAGTTACTGCACTAGGAACTGTGTGAGCAAAGGTCTTCAGAAGCACACCATTATGGGTGAATTAAGAATAAACATACACAAGACAGACTATAATCATTGCTATAGAAATGATAGAAGGAGAGCTTAACTGTGCCCAGCAACACTTTAGATTTGTGCTGGATCAATACCTAAACAGAATTGAAAAGAAAGGGTTTCTTTAGCAGAGAGAATAGTTTGAACAAAGGCGGAATTAGGAAATTGTCGGTAAAGGTCAGAACTGGTTAATATGGCATTTCAAGTTTGCCCATAACTTACTATTTTTTGGGGGAAATTTCATTGACACATAGCATATATAGCAATGTGCATAAATTCTAAGTAAACGCTCTACACATTTTCCTGAGGAAAACACACAATGTGAAAACAGCATCCAGATTAAGAAGCGAATATTAGTAGTATAGCAGAAGCATCCCTTTTACACCCCTGCCAAATCACTACCACAGTCTAAAGCAGCTATTCTCCTGCTTTCTAGTACTGTATGTAAGTCCTTTATCCTTCTTTGTTAAACAAGTAAGTGCACCTTGCTTATACAGTACCTTTCGCTGAAATGCCTTTTTGTTTCTTTGGTGGTCTCTTGTTTATCCTTTATTGTACTTCATTTGTGACTTTTGTTTTTCACTCCTTTATTTATCCTTTCATTACACTTTATTCATAACTATCCTATAACATACATTTAGCACAGTGTGATATATTTTTGAAATAAGTAGTTCATCCATACAAGCTGGTAAGCTCCTCAGGGATTGTTGTTTTACTAATCTCTGGCTTCTCTCACATTTAGCCTACTGATTTTAATAGTACACTTTCAGAATATTTTTTAATTGGGTGAATTAAGAATAAACATACACAAGACAATGATCATTGCTATAGAAGTGATAGAAGGAGAGCTTGACTGTTTGAATTAATGAGCATAGTGTTTGGAGATGTAATGGGATATAAGGCAGAGGATTCAGTTTCCCCAGTTGAAGAAAAGTTTGATTTCTGGGCCGAGGAATAGGCTGGTAAATTCTGTGTCTCCCTCTCTCTGCTTCAGAAGCAGTTATTTTTGTGGAGTCTTTGGGATTTTCTATATATACAGAGACAATTTTACTTCTTTCTTTCTGATTTGGATGCCTTTTATTTCTCTTTCTTGCTCAACTGCTGTGGCTAGCACTTTCAGGATTGGTGAGAAGAATGATTACATTGTCTTGTTCCTGATCTTTAACATTTAACCATTGAGTATTATGTTTGCTGTGAGGTTGTCATATATGGTCTTTAACATGTTGAGTTATATTCATTATAAGCCAATATTTTGATAATTTTTTTAATCAGGAAAGGATGTTGAATTTTGTCTGATGCTTTTCTGCATCTGTTAAGATGATCACATGATTTTCATCCTTAATTCTGTTAATGTGATGTGTCACATTTTTTGATTTGTGTATCTCAAATCATCTTTGTATCCCAGAAATAAATCCCATTTATCATGATCCTTTTAATGTGCTATTGAGTTCTATTTGCTAATATTTTGTTGAGATTTTTGCATTTATATTCATCAGAAATATTGGCCTAAGGTGTTCTTTTTTTGTAGTGTCCTTGTATGGCATTGGTATCAGGGTAATGCTGCTATTACCCTGATAAAGGGTAAAAATAAGTTTAGAAGGTTCTATCCTCTTCAGGTTTTTAGTAGAGTTGAGAATGATTGGGAGTCATTTTTCTTTAAATTTTGGTAGAATTCACCAGGGATATTATCTGGTTGTGGGCTTTTCTTTGTTGGGAGATTTTTGGTTACTGATTTCAATCTGCTTTCTCACTGGTCTGTTTACATTTTCTTTCTCTTCATGATCCAGTTATAGTACATTGTATGTGCCTAGAAATTTATCCTATTCTTCTAGATTATGCAATATATAGGTGTATAATTATTCAGAGTAGCATCTTATGACCCACTGTATTTCTGTGGTAATCTTTGTATTGTCTCCTCTTTTGCTTATGGTTTTTTTTTATTAAAAAGTTTTAAAAATATTTTATTTATTTTTGATATAGAGAGAGACAGGGCATGAGAGGGGGAGGGGCAGAGAGAGAAGGAGACACAGAACCAGAAGCAGGCTCCAGGGTCTGAGCTGTCAGCACAGAGCCTGACGCGGGGCTTGAACCCACTAACATGAGATCTGACCTGAGCTGAAGTCAGAGGCTTAACTGACTGAGCCACCCAGGCACCCCTTTGCTTATGGTTTTATTTGAGTCTTCTCTCTTTCTTTTTAGTTGGTTTAGCTAAAGACTTGCCAATTTTGTTTATCTTTAAAAAAAAAACAGCTATTAGTTTTGGTGATTTTTTAAAAATTTGTTTTTGGTCTCTATTTCCTTAATTTCTGCTCTGGTCTTTATTATTTCTTTCCTTCTGCTAACTTTTGTCTTAGTTTTCTTTTTCTAGTTCCTTAAGGTTTAAATTTACATTGAGGTTTTTTCCTGTTTCTTGAGGTAGGCCTGTATCATTATGAACTTCCCTTTAAGAACTGCTTCTGTTGCATGCCATGTGTTTGGCATGTTGTGTTTCCATTTTCATTTGTCTCAAGATGTTGTTTTGATTTCCCCTTTGATTTACTCTTTGACCCATTCAGAGGCCTTGTTCTCTTCCTAATCTCCTTTATTTTTTCTATTAAAAATTTTTTAATGATTTATTTATTTTTGAGAGAAAGAGAAAGAGAGTGTGAGTGGGGGAGGGACAGAGAGAGAGGGAGACGCAGAATCTGCAGCAGGCTCCGGGCTCTAAGCTAGCTGTCAGCACAGAGCTCGATGTGGGGCTCTAACCCACAAATGTGAGATCATGACCTGAACTGAAGCTGGATGCTCAACCGACTGAGCCACCCAGGTGCCCCTCATTTTTTCTATTTAAATATCCTGCATTTAAACACAACATTTAAAATATTAAAGTCTGTACCATTTTAAAAAAGTATAATCATACTGATGTTCCTTCTAGCTACCTTATCTTTTTTACTCTCTTCATAGTTATACTTTACATTCACTTCTCAACTAACTGGCTTTGCTTTCACCACCTTATAAAAATTATTTCACCAAGCCAGTCTCCCAAATGTTAGTTCAGTGGATATTTTCTAGATCTTACTACTCTCTTTTTAAATGTTCCCTTCATCTGGCTTCCTTAACACTGCATTCTTCTGGTTTTCTTCCCACTTCTCTATCATTACTTTTCCATCTCCCTTGAGTATCTTTTTCCTCAGTTTTGTTTCTTCTATGTTGTCTTCTATATTCTAAGCTTTTGTCACTTCTCATTCTGTACACTTTTTTTCTAGGCAGTCTCACCGACTCTTCCCTCTTGAACTACCAGAGGTAGGCCAATTGATTGCTCTGAATCATATGTCTCTGGAGCATACCTTCCTCCTGCATGTGCAAGCATGCATTGGACATCCATTGGGACACCTCAAACACAAACATAACATCATCTGTCCCCTAGACCTTCATTTTCCATTTCACTGAATGGTGTCATCATCTTCCTAGTTGCCCAAGCCAGAAATGTCAACATTATTCTGAGGTCCTGAGCTTTTTCTTTACCCTCCTTCTATCCCTGTATACAGTCTTGCAGTTCTTAGAATATGCAATGTCTTTGAAGAAATTACTTCCTTTGCCTAGAGCATTCCCTTGGTTAATGCCTACTGCTGTAGAGAGATAGTAGAGTGTATTTGACAAGAAGGTAGCCTTTGAGGTCAGAATACCTGGATTCATATTGATTTGCTCCTTATAAGTCACTTTATGTGGAAAATGTTCCCTGACAGCTCTATTCATCTCTCCCCACACACACAAAAAATTCTACACTCCATTCAGTGCCTCTAAGACATTTTTTTTGCTACCCTTGTTACTGTACTTATTCCTCTATATTATAATTGCTTGTTTCTTTTCCTATCTTTCTCATTATACTATATAAACTCCCAGAGGGAAGAAATTACCTTCTACACCATAATATTATGAATTCACAGCCCAGCACCTGGCATGCTAATTTATTAATTCAACACCTATTTACTGAGCACACTTATCTCCACAGACCAAGATGCAAGGTTGACAACAGTGTGCAAGAAAGATGAGTTTGCAGCTCTTATCAAGATTACTTTCTGAAGGAGGAAGCAAGAAATACATAGAAATGAACTAATTAAGATTGTGCTAAGTGTTAGAGAGGAATCCGTGGAAAGGGCCAAGGAGAAATGTTCTAGGTAGAGGGAAAATCAAGTACAATGGTTCTGAGGTGGAATGGTGCTTGGAAAGGGGGCACTCACTGAATGAATAAACTGAAGGTGGGAAAACTAAGAACCAGAGAAGTGACTGGTCCGCCATGATTGACAGGTAATGGAACAATGGAACCTAGATCCCCAGAGTCCAGTGTGACGCTCTTTCCAGAGAGTCACACTGCCTCAACATTTAGCAAATGGATAGTCTTAGCAAAAGCATGTATGATTACTGAAAATAAGGTGAAATGCAAAACTTGGTTAAGGTTCAGATTTTTAAAAAGAAAGTTATTGGGGCACCTGGCTGGCTCAGCCAGTTAAGCATCCATCTTTGGCTCAGGTCATGATCTTAAGGTTCGTGGATTTGAGCCCTGCATTGGGCTCTGTGCTGACAGGTAGCTCCAAGCCTGGAGCCTGTCTTCAGATTCTGTGTGTTCCTCTCTCTCTGACCCTCCCCTGATCGCACTGTCTCTCTCTCGTTCTCTCTCTCTCAGAAATAAATAAAACATTAAAAAAAATAAAGTTATCATTTGAGGAAAGAATTGATGTCAATGGTAGAGAAAGAACTTAAAGCATAGTAAATGCTACTTTTGAATTCTGACTTAGATTAGTTATGTCTACAGTAGAATTTGAGAAAATCTTAAATAAAGTAAAGACACTTAATGAAGCATTTATTCCATACTTGTTGTGTGACAAGCACTGTGGTGTGTGACTAGGACATGATAACTGCACTGAGTATGTACATTTTTAATGGAAGAGATTAATCTAAATCATTTTATAATCTAAATTTAATAACTCTAGGGGTGCCTGGGTGGCTCAGTTGGTTAAGCATCCGACTTCGGCTCAGGTCATGACTTCACGGTTCATGAGTTCAAGCCCCGCATCAAGCTCTGTGCAGACAGCTCAGAGCCTGGAACCTGCTTCAGATTCTGTCTCCCTTTTTCTCTTCCCTTCCCCTGCTCACACTCTGTCTCTCTTTCAAAAACTAAACATTAAAAAAATAAAAATAATAACTCTAATGGGAATTGATTTTATAGATTTTAAACCTATATGTGAATGTACTATTAAAAATCATTTGGTCTAGTAGAAGTGCTGAAAAGTTGTAGTCTTCATTAATGGAGGTGATATATGAAAAAAAAATCTCTGGGTTTTTGGTCTTTGTAAAAAGTTATCTTTTTAATTTATCAAGTGTTTATACTTCTCCTGTGTAATTCATTTTTATATCGTATCAGATAATTGACATGGGGAGAGTGTATCTACTCCAGATGAGTTTACTAAACAAAAGGAGCATTCTGGAGACTGGTGGAGGCGTTTGGTGGCTCAGGGATGGCTGGTGCAGTTGCAAGGACGTGCACATCACCTTTTGACGGCTTGAAAGTCATGATGCAGGTAAATTGCACTCTTTACCTCTTAAGCATTAACAGAACTTGAAACACCCTCCATAATTTTCAAAGAGGAATGTTTCAACACATTTTATACTATATCTCATTAAAGTTTTACATTTTTCTGAAAATGTAAATTTTCTTATTTCAATATTAAAAGATTCCCTAATTTTCTTAAAGATGCTTGTGTGCTATTTAAATTAATTTTTATTGGAAATAATAATAGAACACTCTGTTAGAAGTTTTTTCTCCCCCAGAGATATAACAAAATCTACCAAAATAGTGATCACACACCACTAGTCTTACTTATTAATGATCTCTAGACCCTGGCACCTACATAATAGCATGGTTGTATTCTACTTTGTAACTGTTAAGCATATTTCTAAGAATTGGAAAATAAATTAATTAAAGTTTACTACTGACTGATTCTTCACTAAAGGTGATGTCAAATTATTTTTATTTTACTGAGTAATGGATTGTCAATGGTAGTTTTAAAATAGTGCATAGAGAGGAGAGGAGCCAAGATGGCGGAGAGAAAGGGAGCTCTGTAAACTTC
Source organism: Suricata suricatta (assembly GCF_006229205.1). Lineage (NCBI taxonomy): Eukaryota > Metazoa > Chordata > Mammalia > Carnivora > Herpestidae > Suricata > Suricata suricatta. The sequence continues at coordinate 52,933,742 of NC_043707.1, forward strand.
GTCTGCCCCATCAATCGAACTGAGAAGGACATTACTCTCATCTGCAAGAGGGAAGGAGAAAATACAGACTCCAGAAGGAAGAGAACCTGAAAGATACCTGAGTGAGTAAGTGCAAACTGGGGAGATTGGAAAACGGGCCAGTCTGGGATGGACAGGGGAGGTGGGAGCCCCAGACCAACGTGGGGCAAGCACGGAGTCCGGGAGACAAAGGGAAAAGATAGAGAGATTGAACACGCTCATAGCACTGTCTCTGGGGAAGAGGCTGCGCTTGGAGAGAGAAGCTCACTCCATAGATAACTGCTGGGTAGCCTAAATCCCGAACCCAGGTGGCACAAGGGAAAGAACAGCTTCCAGCCCTGCGCCATCTTGGCGAGGAGTCAGCGGCCACTGCAGTGGCAGTGTCAGGGGTGCTCACTTCGACTTCGGTTTTGGGGGAGGGAGCACACACCTCATTTCCATGGTGCATCTTGCCCCCAGCATTGGCCACGTAAACCCTGAATCCCGGGTGCCAACAGGGAAAAAATAGCCCCCACCTCTGCATGATCCTGGCAGGGAGTTGGTGGCGGTGGAGACCTGGGTGTGCCCTCAGGCTGCAGGAGCTCCCAGCTCATTTCCAGCAGCTCCCAGCACCTTCGGCAATAGCTGTGCACTCATTCCTCCCCCAACTCAAACGCAATCCCAGCTGGGGGTTGGGTCTGTGACGGTGCGCACTTCACCTCCTGCTGCGCATCTCACCTCAGCCAGGGGCAATCGAAATCCCTGCCTGAGCCAAGACAATCCCATTTCTCCCCCAAAGAAGCCAGCCACCAAAACAAATACATCTCATCTGTGGTAGCATAAAAGTGCATGGACTGGAACTTTGAACCGAGGTGGGCCTGGAAAATACAACTTGGCTCAACCGCGGCACAAGGAGATCAGACTCATTAGAGTGGCCTACAGTTCTTAGTTCAGTGGAGCTTGGCATGCCGCCTATCTAATCTCTGCAGACACCAAGACTGAGCCTCTGAGAGCAGCCTCTGAGACCTACCACACAAAACCACGCCTATCCACGAGGGGAGCTGCTGTGGGAATTTTTTTTTTTTATATATAATTTTTTTCTTCTTTTTTTTTCACCTTTTTCTGTATGTATTTTTTATTACTATTACTTTTTTTACTTAAATTTTTTAAAATTTTTACTCCTTATTTTTCTTTCTCCTTTCTCCCTTTTTTTTTTTTTTTTACCTTCTTGCAATCCAGATATATTCTCATATATC
>NC_043707.1:52935094-52944310 GCF_006229205.1 Suricata suricatta
GCAACCCTGAACAGATTTGCGCTTTCCTTCTCCACATCTCCTGCATCTGTATCAGGAATGTTCCTTACTTAGGAGCAGTGCTCACTTTATGAATAATTCATATACTGTTTTTTGTTTTTATGATGAACAGGATAATATAAACATGTTTTCATGTTATTTCAGATATTCTTTAAAATTTCAAATATTTGTGTATTCTTTTTAAAAATGTTTATTTTTTTAATTTATTTTTGAGAGAGAGAGAGAGAGAGAGAGAGACAGCATGAGCAGTGGAGGGTTAGAGAGAGAGGGAGACACAGAATCCGAAGCAGGCTCCAGGCTCTGAGCTGTCATGCAGGGCTCAAACCCACAAACTGTGAGATCATGACCTGACCCAAGCTGGACGTTCAACCAGCTAAGCCACCCAGGTGCCCCTGTGTATTCTTCAAATACAGGTTTTAATGGCTATATTGTTTCAAGTAGATGTGTCCTATTATTTTAGGCTTTTTTTTCCTATTCTTGGACATGTAGGTGGTTTTAAAACCCTTTGAAAATTATAATTCATGATAGTTCATAATGGTAAACATCATTGTTTATGAATGTTTTTATCATATTTAGGATTATTTATTTAGAACGAGTTCCTAGAAATTAAGTAATGATATGAAGATTTAAAAAGCTGTGTGGGTGCGTGAACATAGTGCTAAATTCTTTTCCAGACTTCTTCTTCCCGTTGGAGATGAGAATGCCAATTTCACCTTGCTCTCCCTTTATTATCCTCTTATATCACAGCTAGGGGGGTATTTTACTAATGTTTTAGTTTTCACTTTCTTAAAAATAACATTTTTCTTATATAAAATAAAACATTAAGAAAATGGAAATACAGAAAAATATAAGGGAAGACATTAAAATGACCTGTAATTCTAGTGTATTAGTTTGCCAGGGACGCTGTCACAAAGTATCACAAACTGATTGGCTTACACAACAGAATTTTATTGTCTCAGAGTTTTGGAGGCTAGAAATCTGAGATCAAGGTGTTGGCATGTTTGGCTCCTTCTGAGGCACTGAGGAAAGGATCTGTTCCAGGCCTCTCTCCTTGGCTTGGAGATGACTGTCTTTTCCCTGTGTCTCTTCACGTTGTCTTCCCTCTCTGCATGTTTCTGTGTCCAAATTTCCTTTTTTTATAAGGATACTAATCATATTAGATTTTAGAGCCCACTTTAAGACCTTGCTTTAATTTGATTATCTCTATAAAGACCCTCTCTTCAAATAAGGTCACATTTTGAGGTGATGGGCATCAGGACTTCCGCATATAAATTTTAGGAGGATGCAGTTCAGCCACAACACCTTGCTACCCAGAAGTATCCACTTTTGAAAGTTTGATGTATTCTCATCCATTCCTTTTTCACTGCATATTTCAGTATGCTTTTTAATAATTTTGTAATATATTAGCCCCAACACATTTTGTGTGTGCAAAAATTTTCTGGTAAGTCATTCCTGTTTTCTTAAGTTGTTCTTTTCTTTGATATGTAGGATTAAAGTATGTATTTGGGAAAACAAAAAAATTAATATGTCAATTTTACATGTCTTCAAATGAAAATAAAAATGGTGTTGAAGATCATAGATGTTTATATTTATATATCATTATTTTATTAGCAATAATAGCATCAATTCATATTACCAGAAAAATAAATTAAAAAATAAATTTCGTGTTCATTTCTAGGTTCATAGTTTAAAGTCAAGGAGACTGAGATTGATTGGTGGATTTGAGCAGATGGTAAAAGAAGGAGGAATTCATTCTCTTTGGCGGGGGAATGGTGTAAATGTTTTTAAAATTGCTCCTGAGACAGCACTCAAGCTTGGGGCCTGTGAACAGGTAAAATGTTACTGCCTGTGGAATTTTATGATAAAGATCAGATTTTAAATTTAATTAAAAACTTAGACTTTCATGAGAGAGAAAACTGGAATGTGCACAAGCAATAGATATCATTGTGTAAATACAGGCATGCATTGAAGATACTGTGGGTTTGGTTCTGGACCACCTCAATGAAGTGAGTCACATACATTTTTGGTTTCCCAGTGTATATAAAGTTGTGTTTACACTATACTGTAGTCTGTTCAGTGTGTGACAGCATTATATATATATATATAAAAAAAGACCTATGTAAAAGTGTTTTATAAGCATCAGCTGAACCTTTAGTGAGTTCTGATCTTTTTGCAAATGGAGGGTCTTGTTTCCATGGGTATGGCTGCTCAGTGATCAGGGTGGTGGTTGCTGAAGGCTGGAGTGGCTGTGGCAATTTCTTGAAATAAGACAGCAGTGACTTTTGCCCCATTGATGAACTGTTGCTTTCACAAACATTTTCTCTGTAGCATGTGATGCTGTTTGTTAGTATTTTACCCACAGTAGAACTTTTTTTGAACTTGGAGTCAATCCTGTCAAACCTGCCACTGCTTCATCAACTAGCTTTATATAATAGTCTAAATCCTTTGTTGTCATCTCAACAGACTTCACTACGTCTTCACCAGGAGTAGATTCCATCTTAAGAAAACACTTTCTTGTTCTTCTATCAGAAGAAACTTTATCTGTGAATGTGTTATAATGAAATTGCAGCAATTCAGTCCCATCTTCAGGCTCCATTTCTAGTTCTAGTCCTCTTGCTGTTTCCACCACATCTGCAGTTACTTCCTTCACCAAAGTCTGGAACCTTTTCTTCCAAACTCCTATTAGTGTTGGTATTCTGATCTCTTCCCGTGAATCATGAAAGCTCTTAATGACATCTAGAAAGGTGACTCCTTTCCCCAAGGTTTTCAGTTTACTTTCTGTGGTTCCATCAGAGGCAGCTACAGTCCCTTGCTGTCAATCTTGAGACAATCATCTTGGGTCTTTCAACAAGGACTCTTGTCTTATCTTAGAAACATCGCCTACTGGTAGGTTCTCCAGTCATGATAAAATTCATTGTAATATTTCCACCTTCCTGAGTCTACTCATCCCTTCCTCAACAATCTGTCAAGACTTTGGTATCTCCACCTCATTTGCTGTCAGCCACAGTTGTATCCAAGCTGTAAAGAGCAGTCCCAGTAGCCTATTAGGACAGGCTTTAGGAGTCCTGTGTCAAGGGAGAGTGTTCGACATCAATAAAGTCTTCCCTACCCAGCATCACATTTCACTTCTCATATTCCCACTGTCAGTACTCTTGTGATCCACTCTCACACTGTTCCCCTGGTTCCTTCCAGTCCATAGTAGCCAGGTCCTTGGGCTACCTGAGGACTGACCCCATATAAGTTTTTGGTTGGGAGGCAATAAGAGGTGGTGGTGGTGGGTGGGACAGATTGTGGGAAGAACAAACATCCTCTTGTTAGGCATCTGCCTTTTTGAGGCATTTACATGGCCTCTGGACAACGAGAAGCCACTCTTCCTAGCAGTGGGAAGGGGTCAACTTTTTGCCAAATTAGAGGGTGCTAGAGACTCCATTTTCTAGAAATGTACATCCAAATGTCCCCATCCCATGTGTCAGGGTCCTACTCCTTCCCAGTGAGAGTCTTCACTTTACCATAGGAGACCTTTTGAGGCTCTACATGGTTTCCTTAGTAACTCCATTACCTTTACATTTATATCCTGGGCCTGAGTTCTAGCCGTCTATGTGGGTTTCTTTAAATGCTTATATGAAGGCCTTAGAGTGTACAAAATATGATTTTAAGGTGATAATTAGCTGACCTAACCTTGACATTATCTTCCTTCAAAGTATATAAGACATGGGGCACCTGGGTGGCTCAGTAGTTAAATGTCCAACTTGGCTCAGGACATGATCTCACAGTTTGTGGGTTCGAGCCCTGCTTCGGGCTCTGTGCAGACAGCTTAGAGCCTGGAGCCTGCTTTGGATTCTGTGTCACCCTCTCTCTCTGCCCCTCCCCTTCTTGTTCTCTTCTCTCTCAAAAATAAATAAACATTTTAAAAAAGTATCTAAGATAGGATGAATCACCAAATTCTACACCTGAAACTAATAGCACACTATATGTTAGCTAACTTGAATTTAAATAAAATCTTGGAAGGAAAAAAAAATAAGAAAAAACAAACAACCCCCCAAATAAAGTTTCTACAACAAATTAGAGCCAGCCTCCTCCACAATCCTTGTAATTGTCCTAAAAGAAATAATACTACAGTGGCAGCCAGCACATTTAAGGTCCAGATCTTGACTTGTAATATCATTCTCCAATAAAGGGCTCCTTGGAGAAATAACTGATTCTAGGACTGAGGAAGTAAAAATATATATGATGAGCTTGAAGCACCTTATAATGCCAGAAAGTAAGGAAGTGGTCATAAAACCAAACCACACAAAAAACCAAAACCCACACACATACACACATTGATGGAGATACATAAAAGGGACACAGGAATTAGTTGAAAGGGTTCCCAATCAGCAAAGGTGGAATGATTTGAGCAATAAAATTAATGAAGTAGTATTGAATTATAACCCAACATATAAAATAAATATCCCTAAGTCTGTACTGATGTAAATAAATGATCGAATAAATCAATGGGGGAGAATCAAAAGATATATCCTGTGCAGGATTCTAAATAATAATGTAGATACTTCTTCAATGCCCCACTCACTGAGTGTGGTGAATGCATAGAAACTTCCAAAGAGCACAACATGGAAAGGGGGGGAAAAGAGTTAAGTTTATTGGAGAAATATAACAAACATGCCTCAGCCAGGTAAAGTCAATATGAACCAATTTGACAATACTTAGAAAAAGAAGAAAAAGCCATAACTGAGCAATTTTATTTCTAGAAATTTATCCTAAGGAAATCATCATAGATATTAAAAAGATTTATCTACTGGAGTGTTGATATTTTCTATTGCTTATAAGAGCAAAGAATTGTAATGAATATGTATTAATGAAATATTAGTTTAAATCTATAACACAGTACAATAGTAAGCAGTTCTTTGAAATGTTGATCTAGGAGAATATTGATGGCATGGGAAAATGTTTATGGTAAGTCAGCTAGGAAAAGCAGTACTCAAGTATATATAATTTGAGATTATGTTATTGAAGAAGAAATATGCAATAAAACAGACATACAAAGGAAAGTTGGTAGGGGTGGGAGAGAGAGAGGTTATTGTATCTAAATTAAATCTCTGGACAGTGAGATCATAAGTATTTTTTCCTCTATGATTTTCTATATTTTTCATACAACAAAAGTGTATCAGTTTTATAATCAGAAATGAAATTACAGGGCAGCTGGGTGGTTCTGTCCGCTGAGCATCTGATTTCAGCTCAGGTTATGATCTTGAATTGTGTGGGTTTGGGCCCTGTATCAGGCTCTCTGCTGTCAGGGCGGAGACTGCTTCAGACTCTCTGTCCCCCTCTCTGCCCCTCCCCTGCTTCTGCTCTCTCTCCAACATAAATATTAAAAAAAAAAAAGAAATGAAATTACAAGTCATTTAAAAACAGTGAAAGAAATTATAAAAGAGAATTTTTAAAGATTTTTTTCTTTACAAAATTTTATTTAAATTCTAGTTGACATGTAGTGTTGTATTGGTTTCAGGAGTAGAATTCAGTGATTCATCACTTACATACAGATTTTTTTTAAGTAATCTCTACACCCAATGTGGGGCTCAAACCAACAACCCTGAGATCAAGAGTTGCACACCCCACCAACTGAGCCATCCAGATGTCCCTATAAAGGAGAATATTTTAAGGTGGCTGAAAACATTTTAATGTAACATGGGTGCCTAATGAAGTTCCTTAGTTAAGATTGAATGCCTTAAACAGCATTTAAACAGAATAAAAATATAAGAATAAAACAGGCATATTTTAATCAATTTTAAAAAACATTAATTTGGGGTGCCTGGGTGGCTCAGTCGGTTAAGCCTCTTGGCTTCGGCTCAGATCAGATCTCACGTTTGTGGGTTCGAGCCCCGCGTCAGGCTCTGTGCTGACCGCTAGCTCAGAGCCTGGAGCCTGCTTCTGGTTCTGTGTCTCCCTCTCTCTCTGACCCTCTCCCTCTCATACTCTGTCTCTCTCTGTATCAAAAATAAATAAAACATTTAAAAAAATTAAAAAAATAAAAAACATTAATTTTATAATAGTTGATTTCTTAACCATCATGTCTTGTCTTGTAAATACCCTTTCTTTTAGGAAGAGGATGGTACAAAAGTGTTCATAATGTTGTATGGATACTCACTCTCTCAGGTCTCTCTCTCTCTCACACACACACACACACACACACACACACACACACACACACACATACACACATACACACAAACTTCCAGGAAGTCTGTGCAAGATTTTCATGGGCAGCAGGAAGTTCTTTTGAGATTTAACAAATGAATTTGGCTAAAAACAAGTCAGACAAGTGTGCATCATGGCCAGCGTGACCTCATTTATTCATGTGTACTCTGGATTCCTGCAGCCGAGTCATAATTAGATTGTTGATGATTTGTATAATACAAATACATGCTTTTAATTCAGTGATAAAATGAAAAAGAATGGTCTCTAATTTCTACTTTTGGTTTTTATTGGTAGCAGCATTAGGCTTTTAGACCAATAAATTTATTTTTTAAGCAAGCATTTCTGGTTTGAATTTTTTTAGAGAGGATATATCGACTTTTAGTGCTGTAGTCTATCCCAGTTTGTGATTATGATGTATGGTCCCAAAAAAGTATGATTGCCTCCAGTATAATTCTTCTGTCCGCAGAAGAAGGGACAGTAAGATATTGCTCCCCTCCTCCAGCAACAATTTCTTGGAATTAATGAAGTGCTTGATAGTGTATTATCTCATGATTCTTCCAATATCCCTTAGAGAAAGGCAGAGCAAGCATTATATTAATCCAGACCTGTCTGCAAAGAAACTGGAGCTCAGAGATTTTGGGTAAGTTTTCTGGAAGTTAAAAATATCTAAAAAGGACCTGGGAACTAAGGTGGTGTTCAGAATGGACATGGTTGTTGAGACCAGATCTATAGGAACGTGACTTGTCTTTTGGGAAAGTCACTCCTCTTGATGATAGTTTTCACATATGTAAAAAAAGGGGTATTGGGACACCTAGATTGCTCAGTTTGTTAAGCATTTGACTTCTGATCTCAGCTCAGGTCATGATCTCATGGTTCATGGTTCGAGCCCCAGGATGGGCTCTGGAGTAACAGTGTAGAGCCTGCTTGGGATTCTCTCTCTCTCTCCCTCTTGCTCTGCCCCTCCCCTGCTCGCTCGCGCTCTCTCTCTCTCTCTCTCTCTATCACACACACACACACACACACACACACACACACATACTCTCTCTCTCTCTCAATAAACAAGTAAATAAATAAATAAATAAATAAATAAATAAACTTCTAAAAAGTGGGGCATTAATTCCTACTTTGGAAGATTGTTAGGAGACCTAAATGAGAATAATGTAAGTAGGTTATCTGGAATTTAGGATGTTACTCTAACAGCTGTCTCTATTCATTTCTCTTAAATATCTTTATATTTACTGAAACCCTTGCAGCTGAATATCTTAAGTATGAAAACAAGCATAACTTATGGGATGGAATTATTAGGCCATTTAACTGTGTTTCCCAGAGTCACCTTGAGTTTATTTTATGTGGGGCTGGTTCTTGCTCTACATGAACTTCAGAGCAAGTCCCACAGCTTTCCTGATTGCCTTCAGTTAACAAAAGTTTCTTCAAAAAAGTAGTTATTATGTTGGGTGCAGTGCAGTCATCACAGCTGCAATCTCCAAGGTAAAGAACTCCCTGTATCTTGGCTCAGGCCTACTGCGATGAGGGGCCTGGGTATGTTTGGCTTCCCACTTTTCCCCTTCTAGGATTCTTTCCCTAGCCTGTGAACCCCATCAGAATCCTGACAGAATAGTAAGGAGAGGAAAAGGCTAGGAGGCCGGTTTTCTGTGACTAACATGCTGACAGGAGCCTCCCTGAATTCTCTGCCCTGACATCTTTTGGGGCTCTTTCGTAGCTCCCATGGAGATTCCCTACCCTACCGGGTCATTAGGAAACTCTTCTGTAGTTTCTTGTTGGATATCATGCGCTGTCCATGGCCGGTCAGTTACATTTCCTTCTTTCTGAAACTCCACACAGCTGATGCCTCCTCCGCCTTTTCTTCCTACTGAGGTTTATCTCTAAATTTAGACAGCTCTTCAGCCCTTTTAGACAGGACCCAAGACAACACAGTCCTTCCCTGGGCAACTTGCACAGCCCACACCTGGTTCAGGAGAAACATTCATACATTCTTTGTTTCAACAGACCGTGTCACTTGCCTAAGGCAGCAGCTTCTCATTCACTTTATTGGTGATCACCGTTAGAAAACATTCTGTAACAAACCGTAACTCGGTCCACAGTCCATCAGTCCTCAAACCCCGTGCCAGATTTTCAGGGAGTCCCACTAAGGCTCTTTGGTCTAAACTGGAGATGAGGGGCACGTTCCTCCTCCCCTGGTGAAAGGTGGGGCTGGGTACGAGGGAGGACGCAATGCAGCAGCAGCTCTTTCCAAATACCCTCCTCTAATCCAATCCCTTTTACCCTCAATATTGGTGAGGGCTTTAAGGTCTCAAAACTCACTCTCCACCGTGACTTCCTTTGAAAATTCTGCATTATGGTCTTGCGTATCATTTTGAATAGGTTATCTGTGGTCTGGGAATCTAAAATTCTATTTAATTGCCTGTTCATTCTGCATTACTTTATATAAAATTTGTGTTCCTGTATGTTGATTATAAATGTAACTTCATTAATTGAATCTCCTCTTGTCATTGACTTTAATAATAGTTTCAGAGATGCTTTATTGTTTTTATCTGATTTGTTTTTAAGTGGAACTGACTTTTGGATGTTTTACAAGTTAGATAGAATCTGATATACTGAAGCCCAAGGCAATTACATTTAATAAAGAAAATCTATCTGTACATCTATATCCTCCTCCAGAAAATGCCCTGCTCCACTTTCCTTTTATCTGGTTTCCCTGGGAACTACTGTAGCACATTGACATAATGCTGGGCCTGTGGACGTTGCTAATTATTCGTGGGGAGCGCCTAACCTCACGAGGAGTCCTGCATGAAGACTTGGAGACTTTGTACCAGAGTGTTAGGAAAGGCTCTTTCTGGTGCCTGAGGTGGCATGACATAAAACTGAACGCTGTTAGAAGCATGCTTTCTACCACGTTTAGAATGCAGAGGTGCGCAGTGGGAAAAGATGGAAGCAAAAGCTCAGATGAGAGCAGAGAATGTGAGAGAATCTCGAGGCCACTCT
>NC_043707.1:52944410-52948741 GCF_006229205.1 Suricata suricatta
GTCCCCTATTAGGTTTCTCCTGCTAGACCTATGAGTGAAAACATATGGTATCTTTCCTTCTCTGCCTGACTTATTTCGCTTAGCATGACTCCCTCCAGGTCCATCCATTTTGCTACAAATGCCCATATTTTGTTCTTTCTCATTACCATGTAGTATTCCATTGTATATAAATCAAATCAAATCTACACTGAGATACCACCTCACACCGGTCAGAGTGGCTAAAATGAACAAACCAAGAGACTATAGATGCTGGCGAGGGTGTGAAGAGACAGGCACCCTCCTACACTGTTGGTGGCAATGTAAACTGGTCCAGCCGCTCTGGAGAACAGTGTGGAGGTTCCTCAAAAGACTATCAGTGGAACTCCCCTATGACCCAGCAATAGCCCTGCTGGGGATTTACACAAGGGATACAGAAGTGCAGATGCATAGGAGCACATGTACCCCAATGTTCATAGCAGCACTTTCTACAATAGCCAAATCATGGAAAGAGCCTAAATGTCCATCACCTGATGAATGGATCAAGAAGATGTGGTTTGTCTATATAATAGAATACTACATGGCAATGAGAAGGAATGAAATATGGCCATTTGTAGAAAAATGAGGTTTTAATATGACTATAAATTTACTGTATATACACACAAGTAATATAGTACCTTATATGGAGTCAATATCTAAGAGATATTTGAAGCTGTATAGACATGAAAAGGAAGGGTTAAATAAAATCAATAATAACAAAAAAGTATCAATACTTTAACAATTTTAAAATGTGGAACACTTAAAAATATTCCATAAAAGTCCAATCATTTTGGATAGCTAATTTTGAATCAAGACCTGATCAAAGGAGGTGAAAAACAGGAAAAAAAAAAAAAAGGTGTCAAGGGTTACAAAAAGAATTTTAAGCATCTCCTGGCCCTTTTTGGAGCACAGGTTACATTATCTATTTCAGGGCTTAAATAGATGATGGAATCACTGAGAAATCATTCACAGGGATTATAAAGTTCCAGAGTCCATAGGAACCTTTGATTTTGATATTGACAGAGGAAATATGCCAATGTGATGCATTGTTTTTGCAACATATAAAATAACTTTTAAATACAAATATATTACAGTTCTGTTGATTTACTTTAGTTTTGTGAGAGTGCATAGTGGATGGATATAGACAGAGCATTTTTTAAAATGGAAAAAAAGTATATTGTTACACTCAGATTTTAAATACTTCAGTTTGTATCTTTTGTTAGTGTAGTTTAGGGATCCATAACTATACTGATGACCAAAAAAGAAAGACCCACTTATCTTCCTTCTTTCTTTGGATCCCCTTCTGTCTGCACTCCCCCCACTCCAGCTTCTATTTAGCCCTGACTGTCCTTCATCTTTAGGTAACAGCACCCTCTCCTGAGATGTTAGCAGCATTACATTGTGGCCATTTTTCTTCAGAAGAACAACACTGAAAATGTACTCAAGAGATGAGCTTTCTGCAAATTGAATTGCTCACAAAATCTTTGAAACTTACTAGGAAGATACAAGTACAGTCACATTAGTACAAATAAACAAGTGATCATGAGTTTGAAGACACTACAAAGACCTGAGCAGACAAACTTTAATGTAAAAGACAAGAAATTTGAATATATATAGCAAAAAGGTATGAAAGGAAAAAACCAGCAAAAATTTCTCTTTTAAAAGTGAGTGATGGGGGCACCTGGTTGGCTTAGTCAGTTAAGCATCCGACTTTTGCTCAGGTCATGAGATCAAGGGTCATGGGTTTGAGCCCTGCATTGGGCTCTATGCTGACAGCTTCAGAGCCTGGAGCCTGCTTCAGATTCTGTGTCTCCCTCTTTTTCTGCCTCTCCCCCGCTTGTGCTCTGTCTCTCTCTCAAAAATAAAAATAAAAATAAAAATAAAAATAAATGAGTGATGAACATTTTAAAATGGGAAAATGTGCATTGGAAATTTCTCTGCACAGCATAACTTTAAAAACTATTAAAAATTGCTCTCCTAACATTTATTTTTATAGATTCTTAATGTTTTTGTTATTTATACAACCCAAATGTCTTCTAGCTGCAGAACCCTGGAGGTATGCTTAAGTTATTTCCTGTCTCCTCTGACTAAACTGTATACCCTATGAGAACAAAGACCTCTTTATATTTCTGTATCCAAAAATATTTAAAACCATGGGTTCACACCAATACCACTAATTCAAATGCAACACTGTAAGGTTCATTCTAGCTTTCTCCTTTGCATATTTGTAACTCATTTCTCCAAGAACAAGAAGCCTAGCTCTTATTATCCTCAATATGTTTATTTATTTGCTCAAGCCCCTTATATGTCACCAACCTCCCAACCCTTAGACTGCTGCCCTGCCTATCTTCTTTCCTGGGCTCTGACCATTCTGGGTAGCTTTCCTCAAGTCTGCCTAATGGCTTTTAACTTTCCTAATGGAAGATGGGAAGGGAAGGAGGGGAGAAACATGGAGGCTTTACAAGCAAAACTCTAAGTATAGAATATTGATCCAGTTTTCATATCACATATTGACTCTTCAATAAATGTGCTTTTTTTTCATTTGAATCTGTCTCCCTTCAGAACAAAATTTACCTAAATTTTCACAAACTGAAGACATTCTTTTTTTATGTTTTATTTATTTTTGAGAGAGAGCGAGCGAGAGACAGCATGAGCAGGGGAGGGTCACAGAGAGAGGGAGACATAGGATCCAAAGACAGGCTCCAAGCTCTGAGCTGTCAGCGCAGAGCCCGATGCAGGGCTCAACTCGAACCGTGAGATCATGACCTGAGCTGAAGTTGGACACTTAACCGACTGAGCCACCCAGGCTCCCCTACAAAAAAACGACATTCTTAATATAGTCTTTTACATAGTTGTTTTCAAAATAGTGAGAGATGTGGTTTTGAAGCCAGTTTGAACTTGACACAACTGTTTTGAAATGGGAAGTATTTACATGATTTAGTAATGATGGCAAAATTTCAGTAATTAAGTGCCATGTCTGCATTTACTTTTTTGGGTGGTTAGGGGTATTGGATGGTGAAGGGTAGTGAGCAAGACACAGAATTCTTCTTGTTATGTGCAATTCTGTCTCCTAAATGACTTGGAAAATCTCGGGTGAATATTCACTTAGCTTAGATAGAGTTAAAACTTAAAATGATTCTTGTCTTTCTAAAGACTACTAGGATATTCAAGGTTAAAATATGTATGATAAAACCATCTCGTATGGCTTTACACTGAACCAATCAAATTCTTTCACATAGCCCACTTCGTAATTGCTTAAATTTGAGACATCCGTGAACAGGATTTTGACAGAGAGTTAGTTCTTGTGGAGAGGCTGAGACTTTGGTCTTCTAAGCACCACATAGTAACTGCATGGTCCAGTAGGTAAAAAGGGTAAACTTGTTTACCAGCTAAAACTATGAACATCTAGAATGATCATTCAAGTGGATTCTTCTTAACTACAAGGTTTTCAAGGTAGGTGCTGAAAGAGGTCTTTGAAGACCAAAATAGATGAAATTGGTGAAGTTGGAATGTCATCCAGTGGAAGACGGTAGTACTTAGGAAAGCTAGAAACTGGGGGGAAAAGAGGCAAGCTGGATTAGGCTGAACCCTCAGCTTCTGCCCTGACCACAGAAATGAATTGGGTGAAGGACATCTGAGTGAGTTTAGGGTTTCTCCTCTTGATCTCTGTAGGAGCTGTTGGTCTTTGGGAATGGTCAACATAGGAAATGAGTAAGGATACCATCTCTCATATACATGTTTAAATGTCTCTGTAAATTTTATTCTTTCATGCAGGAAGTTTTATTGTTAATTTTTCCTTTATTCTGTATGGTAACAGTGTTTTCTTAATTCATTGTGGACAGATGAACTATTGTGAAATACAGTAAAAATGATTTATTAGAGATTGAAATTAAAAAGACAATCCAGGAGTCATTAGTAGATTCAGCAAACATTAAAAGTGCTGTATTAAAACTGCTGTAATGTTTCTAGATGCTTCCTTGTAATCTCTGACTAAACTTGTCGCAAACAGGTAACAGTGCAGTATGGCATTAGTGTGCAAACCGCACTTTGAGTGGTATCACTTTATACTAGCAGAGCTTCTCGAACTTTCCTGTAGGTAAGGCTCACTGGAGCTCTTGCATAAGTGCAACTCTGGGGGGGTGGGCCCTGAGACTGTATTTCCTCACAGACCCCCGGGGGATACTGATGCTGCTAGGCTGCAAGCATATTTTGTATCATAAGTACAAACTGTTTTGATTTTCACAGTGATATTTTGAACTAAGAATTCTTATTCTGTTTTACTCATGTTTAAGTTAGATATTAAAGTCAGATTCATT
>NC_043707.1:52948841-53005113 GCF_006229205.1 Suricata suricatta
GCTGCCCCTCCACTTCCTGCTGCGTTCTGGGCAGCGCCAGGCCCGCCCCTCCACGCCTCCGAGGGAGGCTGCCGCCGGGCGAGCTCCTCCCCGAGCAGCTGCTGGAGCGGCCACTCCCTGCGCGCCAAGCGGGGCTGAGTTGAGGGCTTTGCTCCCGCGCCCTGCACCTAGCAGCCAGACGGCGGCCGGGGCGCTGGTCCTCGTCGCACCCCGTCCTCTCCCCGGTGACCCTCCCCGGGCCGCGCCGCCCCGCGCCTCCGGGACCATGCTGCGCTGGCTGCGGGGCTTCGTGCTGCCCGCGGCGGCCTGCCAGGACGCGGCGCCGCCGACGCGCTTCGAGACCCTCTTCCAGAAGTTGGACCGCAACGGGGACGGCGTGGTGGACATTGGCGAGCTGCAGGAGGGGCTCAAGGGCCTGGGCGTCCCCCTGGGCCGGGAGGACGAGGAGGTGGGTCGCTGCTGGGCGCGGCGGGAGGGCCGGGAGGGCTGCAGGAAGGCGGAACTGCGCGGCATCCAGCCCGCGAACGGGCGCCGACGCTGCGGAACGGGGCGCGGGGCCAGTCACCCCCGGAACCGGTGCGCGTCGGCAGCTGGAAGCCTCCTGGTATTTTTCCAAAGGAAATTAGCGCGGCGAACACGGTGGCCCACTCTTAACGATTTAAGACGTCTGTACCGCAGTACTTTCGGTCTGATGCATCGCGGCTCCTTCACTTGCCTTTTTGCAAAATTCAATCATAAAGATTTTGTTGTTGTTGTTAGCTCTCATTAAGCTTATTGTTTTCTTTTTGTTTGTTTTTTAAGTTCTCAGACTTCAGTGGGCCCCAGGTTCCGTAAAAAAGGCTCACACTTTGTATCTCTCAGAAGCTGCTTTGTTACACCAGCTAGTTTTGTCTAGTGTTTGAGATCTTGTGAAAGCCAGTCGGGTGTTCCCCCCAGCTTCCTGCTGAGGAGAGGCAACATTCCCTTGTTGAAGACCTTCTTAATGCCCTGAGTACATATATTGACCTAAAGGGTTGGCTTGTCGCTGAGCAGTTCCAACTCCTGTGAGTCATTTTGATTGTGCCTCTGACGTTCAGCCCGTTTAGCCGGGTGGGGATTCTTGGAACACCGCCAACAGCTCTGAAACTTAAGAGGACCCTTCGACATTCCCTATCCCAAGAGGGAAGGCGATTAAACTATAAGAGCCTACAACTGTTTCACAGTTATATTTTAAGCTACTCATTCAATGTCTTTAGTAGTTCCAGGCCCCTTTAGTTTACTATTTCTTACCGAGTCAGGTTACGTAAGTTACAGTTTTTAGAAAACTGCCCATTTTGTCCAAAGTTCGTAATATTCATTTACAGTTTTTAAAAAGTCCTGACTGTGTAGTTAACTTGCCCTATTTCATTTCTGATATCGATCTCGAACCCCCCCTTCAATTTTGCCAAAGATTTTTTTCTGTTTTATTTATACTTTGAAAGAACCAACTTTTGGTACTTTTTGTTGATGGTTCTCTTTTTTTATCTTTTCCCCATTAATTTCTGTGTCTTTCCTTCTACTTTCTTGGGGTTTACTCATTTGCTCTTTTTCTAATTTTTTTAGTTGAATGCTTGACGCCTTAATTTTGAAATACAGTATCCGTTTAATCACTTTTTTTAGCTGCATCCCACATTTGTATCTTTATTTAGTTTCATGTATTTTCTAGTTTCCAATGTGATTTCATCATTGACTTATGATTGATTTATTATTAAAAATTTTTAATGTTTTTTTATTTATTTTTGAGAGACAGAGCACAAGTGGGGAAGGTTCAAAGAGAGAGGGAGACACAGAATCCGAAGCAGACTCCAGGCTCTGAGCTGTCAGCACAGAGCTGGACGTGGGGCTGGAACTCCATGAACTGCGAGATCATGACCTGATCCAGCGTCAGACACTTAAATGTCTGAGCCATCCAGGTGCCCCTTTATTTATTTATTTTTAAAATAATTTAATTTTTTTTTTTTTAGAGAGAGAGTGAGTGAGTGTGTGAGTCAGGGATGGACAGAGAGAGAGGGAAACAATCCAAAGTAAGCTGCAGGCTCTGAGCTGCCAGCACAGAGCCTGATGCGGGGCTTGAATTCAAGAACCGTGAGCTCATGACCTGAGCCAAAGTCTGATGCTTAATCGACTGAGCCACCCATGTGCCCCAGACTCATAAATTATTTAAAAATGTACTTAAAATTTCCAAAGATATGCTTTTGTGGTTGGTTCTTTGAAAATATGAATAAAATAGACAAACCTCTGGTATGGTTGATTAAGAAAATAACTCAAAGTCAGAAATAAAAAATGTCTTTAGTTTTCCAAATTTATATGTGAACAAATTATAAAGTAAGTTGTATAAAATTGTGTGAATGCAAACATAGAATAGGATGGAATATATTTATTGCTATCACACACATATATTATATATAAGCGTAAAATGTATTTAATACATACATATACACATATCTAGTATTACTCCCTGTGCTTATGCTAGATATTAATTATTCCCACGATTCTTTTTTGACTTCTTTTTTTTATGTTTATTTATTTTTGAGAGAGAGAGAGAGGGAGACAGAGACAGAGAGAGAGAGACAGAGTGTGAGTGGGGGAGGGGCAGAGAGAGGGGTAGACCTAGAATTTGAAGCAGGCTCTAGGCTCTGAGCTGTCCACACAGAGCCCGATGTGGGGCTTGAACTCCTGGACTGTGAGATCATGACCTAAGTCCAACACTTAACACTTAACCAACGGAACCACCCAGGTGCCCCTTGACTTCTTCAATAAAATGATAATTAATGGTAGTGGCACTTGGGTGACTCAGTTTGTTAAGCTCTGACTTGGATTCAGCTTGAGTCATGATCTCATGGCTCATTAGTTTAAACTCCTTATCGGAGCGCTGACAGTGCAGTGCAGAACCTGCTTGGGATTCTGTTTCCCTCTCTCTCTCCCCTTCCCCTGCTTCCACACTCTCTCTCAAGATAAATAAACTTTTTTAGAAAAAGATTAATAATGATTATTTATGGATGGCAGGAGTTAAATTACCTTTTTACTTTTTTCTTCACAATTTTTATATTCAATTTTTAAAAATAATTGTATATTATTATGATTAGGGGAAAATAGAGGTCTTTGTTTTGTTTGCATAAGTATCACCTCCTCTGAGATGAGATTTTTCTGGACCTCCCTCTGTAGAAGAGTTGATCACACCCTACCATATGTAGGTCATTTGTCTCACATGTCACCACTGTTATCATTTTCAAAAGGTATTATTTTTAGTTATTGCCTGTGCCTTCCACTAAGACCAAACGTCTCGAAGATGAGGGTCATGCCTTAGTCACCTAAACACAAAAAGATTTAGGGCTGTGATTTGAAACAGCCTACGTAAGGCAGGTGGCTCATTTGAGATAATTATATTAAAAAAAGATAAAATTTAAGTGTAAAGCAGTTGTTAATGCTTTTATTTCCAGCCTATGTAGGACAAGATAACCGAAAATCTTTCTATTGCAAGACACCAACAAATGCTAGATAAAATAAGATAAATATCTTTTTTTTAATGAAGACTTATTTTTTTAAGATCAATTTTTAAGTTGACTTGAGAGCAAGGTACAGAGATTTCCCATTTACTCTCTGCTTTTACCTATTACATGCATAGCCTCTCCCATTGTCAACATCAATCAACAGAATGGTACTTTTTTTTTTTTTAACCAAGAGTGAACCTCCAGTGACACATCATTATCACCCAAAGTCCATAGTTTATCTTCGGGTTCGCTCTTGGAATGTGTATTCTATAGGTTCGGACAGTTGTATGATGACACGTATCCATCATTACAATATCATACAGAGAATTTCCACTGTCCTAAAAATTCTGTGCCTCCTCATTCCATCCCTGCCCCCCACTGCTGATCTTTTCATTGTCTCCATAGTTTTGCCAGATAAACATCTTTTTACGTGCATAAGAAATAGCAAAAATCTAATCAAACTGTCTGGGTTTGAATCTTGGTTCTGCTACTTACTAGTTAACTTTGGACAATTTTCTTTCTCTCTCTTTTTAAATTGAAGTATAGTTGACACAAAATATTACATTAGTCTCGGGTGTACAACATAGTGATTCAGCACCTCTGTTCCGCTGTGTTCACCGCCAAGTGTAGCTGTGATGTGTGACAGTACCATTAACTGTATTCCCTATGCCTCATCTGTCGTCCCTGTGACTTACTCATTCTGTAACTCCCCTGCACCCATTTTGTCTATATCCCCATCCTTCTTTGGACAATTTTCTTAATCTCTCCAGTCCCAGTTTCCTCATCTGTGACAGGAGCAACATTGGTTCTTATTTCATAGGGTTATTGTGAAGAATAAATGAATTAAAGTATGTAATGTACTTAGAAAACTGCCTGGTACCTAATAAGCAATCAATTAGCCATTAGCCTTTATTTAAAAAAAAATATTTATTTATTTATTTTTAGAGAGAGCAAGCACGAGTTGGGGAGGGGCAGAGAGAATCTGAAGTCCTGACGTGGGGCTCCATCCCACGACCCTTATTTTATGACCTGAGCTGAAATTAAAAGTTGGATCCTTAACTGACTGAGCCACCCAGGTACCCCAGAATTATTTCTTTATCAGACAGGATCTACGAAAACAGCAAAAGGATTTGTTGGGAAAGTTTGATGCCCCACTCTGACCTGTGGACCATCACATCTGTTTCACTCACAGGCGCAGTGTGTGTAGTGGCTATTATTATGAGCTGTGGAATCTGACCACCTTAGGCGAGCTATTTAATGCCTGGAAATCTGAAATGTAAACCAAGAATGGTAAGAGCTACATAGTCGGTAGCACAAATATGAAAATCATTCAATTAATGTTTTGAATAGTGCCAGACACTGTTCAGTGAACTGGGGATATAGTGGTGAACAAGACAGACGGGGCCCCTCAACTGTGTCCTCACAACTTTCCGTCTGCATAGGAGGTCTGCACTAGATAGATGGGTGGGAGGTACTTATAGGCAAATAAGGAACAGGATAATCTTTAAAAGTGGGAAGAGCTAGTTATTCAACAAAAATAGTTGCCCTTTTATTAGATGAGACTATCAACTCTATGTTTTGCTTCCTCCTGTCTGTTCTGTAAGATTCTGTCAGTCTGTCTGTTTTCCTTATTACTCTGGCCATATCTTTTGTTTTTTTGTCTTTGGGCCACAGGACTCTTTTTTTTTAATGCTTATTTATTTTGGGAGAGAGAGACAGAATGTGAGCAGGGGAGGGGGAGGGACAGAGGGAGACACAGAATTCGAAGCAGGCTCTAGGCTCTGAGCTATCAGCACAGAGCCCGATGTGGGGCTTGAACTCACGAACTGTGAGATCATGACCTGAGCCGAAGTCTGACGCTTAAGCAGGTGCCCCTGGACCACTGGACTCTTGTGTCCTGTCTGGATGTCTATCTTCTATGACTCTTTGTGACTACTTGCCTTCCCTGCAATGCACAGGGATCCTGTGGACTATACAATTCTCTTTTGGTGGGATAATTCATTCTTGATTGGGAGAGAGAGGATCCCAAACAGGCTGAGCATTGTCAGCACAGAGCCCGATGTGGGGCCCCCTCTCATGAACCAGGAGATCATGACCTGAGTGGAAATCGAGTCAGATGGTCAACCAACTGAGCCACCCAGGTTCCAGTGTGGACATAAGTTTTCAGCTCTTTTGGGTAAATACCAAGGAGTATGATTGGGCCACAGCACATCTAATGAAACAGCATTAGATGTTTGCCACTGTTCAGCTGCTCTGGGTGGGGGAAGTGTTTATTGCAAAGCCTGCTGTGGTACTTAGAACTAACTGTAGCATAACCTCCACCTAGAGGCAGACCTGTGGATGTTTCATGGACATGTGACAGAACTCTTTATGTTGTCAGTACTTGACAGGGTTAATGAATAGAGCAAGAACTAACAGATAAGGGTCGAATTAAATTTTCTTTGTGAATTAAAAAGAACTTATTTATTTATTTACTTACTTAGGAGCGGTTTTAGGTTCACAGCAAAATGAAGAGGTTCTAGAGATTTCCCAAATATCCCCTGCCCCCACACATGTATAGCTTCCCCCGTTACCAACATCTGGCACCCGAGTGGTACATTTGTTATAAGTGATAAACCTACACTGACACATCATTATCACCCAAAGTCCACGGTTTACCTTAGGATTCACTTTTGGTGGTGGTCTCTGGGTTTGGACAAATGTATAATGACATGTATCCGTCTTTATAGTATCATATGGAGTATTTTCACTGCTCTAAAAAAGTCCCCTGTCCTCTGCCTATTCATTCCTCTACCCTTTCCCCCAACCCTCTGGAAACTACCGATCTTTTTAATGTGCTCATAGTTTTGCCTTTTCCAGAATGTCATATAGCTAGAATCATATAGTTTGTAGTCTTTTCAACTTAGCTTCTTTCACTTAGTAATATTTAATATGCATTTAAGTGTCCTCTGTCTTTTCATGGCTTGATCGCTCATTTCTTTTTAGCACTGAATAGTATTGCATTATCTGGGTGTACCACAGTTTACTTATCCATACACCTACTGAAGGCCATCTTGATTGTTTCCAAGTTTTGATAATTATGAATAAAGCTGCTTTAAACATCTGTGTGCAGGATTTGGTGTGGACTTAAGTATTTTTTTTAAGTTTATTTATTTTGAGAGAGAGAGCACAAGCAGGGGAGGGGCAGAGAGAGAGGGAGAGAGAGGATCCCAAGCAGGCTCCATGCTGTCAGCACAGAGCCCAGTGCAAGACTCCATCTTGTGAACCAGGAGATCATGACCTGAGTGGAAGTCAAGAGTCAGGCGGTCAACCGACTGAGCCACCCAGGCTCCGGTGTGGACTTAAGTTTTCAGCTCTTTTGGATAGATACCAAGGAGCATGATTGCTGGATTGTATTGTAAGAGTGTGTTTAGTTTTGTAGAAACTGCCAAACTGTCTTCCAAAGTGCATGTGCTGTGTTGCATTTCCACTAGTAATGGATGAGAGAGTACCTGCTGCTCTGCATGAATTTTAATATTCAACTTTTTAAAGAGTGCTCCATATTTAGGAAAATAAATTACATAAAAAGTGGAGTTTTAATATGAAACTACACTTCTACATTTCCAGCGGAGCAGGGGAGGGACCATAGGTGTATGCATAGGGGAGCCAGAGCCCCCAGTGGCTCTGGAGAGTGGGATTAAGAAGAAGCCACAGACGTTGTTTATGAAGGTCTCCTGATTTCTCTCTCGGATCCCAGCTGACTTATTAACTTCTGTCCATTTTGAGATTATCCTCCTAACTGTGCTGCCAGCATCTGCAAGGACACTTGGGACCCTGGTGGTTAGAGTAGCCTTGACCCAGAGCCACTGCAGCTGCTGGCTGAAGATAAGGAACTGGGGTGAGGGTTGAGTAGAAGGAAAGGCTCAAGTGGGCAGATTTTCATTAGGTCCCCAATTCTTAATCTTTACAACAATATTACGTGCTTCAACCTTAGAGGGCTTTTCTAAGACAGCATGACCAAACAACTTTAAAAAATGTTGGCCCTCACCAGTCATTATGGCCCCCAGTCCACGTTCTAACCCCCCACCCCACCTCCAACTTTTCTCTAAAAGAATTCTCTACCTTTAGAGAAAGTCCTGTGCAGAGGTCTTTCTAAAAGTTTGGGTGAAGGACAGGAGTTGTTCCCTCTAGGCTCCTCCTGGAATGGGTGGGAACCAGGGCGTCTCATTCCCTGTCCTTGGAGTGGAAAGGAGCACCGAGGCCCCCGCCTGGGGCCAGGACTGAGGTGGTCCTAAGGGAGGCTCCCAGCAGGGAGTCTTCTTGTGTGTACGCCTCTGTCCTGGAGCCATTGCGATGGTCCCTCCGCTTCCTGTTTTAATCTCATGCTAGGGGCGTGGTGGGGGGAGGGGAATACTGCTATCATAGGTCCCTGTCAGCTGGACTGTGGTGCGCAGTATCTCCTTCCTCCCTCTCACTTCCACCTCTGGGAGACTTCCAGGGTCCATGGCATGGTCCCCACCTGCTGCCAAGAGACATCCCAAATAGATCCCCTTTATGAAGAACTCTTTAGGTACACGGACCGTAATGAAGATGGGACCCTGCTCATCCTTGATCTTAAGGAAGGCCTGCAGGATATGGGGGTCATTGATCTCCGGGAGGAAGGGCAGGTGCGCCTCATTGGGGCCGTGGTCGGAGAGGTGTGGGGCTAGGAGGTCTGGACAGGCCTTGGGCAGAGAGTGGTGAAGCCAAATTGACATATTCCCAATTGACCTGCTGATTACCCATGTTTTACCACATTACGAATAATTCAACACAGTTAAAACTTTTCTCACGCATTTTTCTCATTTCCCCTGGCCCTCATAAAACTTCCAAATTCAGAAGGTTCTCAAGATGTTGACTACAACCTTGTTTGGTGGGGGTCACCTTGTTCACTGTACTCACCTGTTACTAGTAGCCTGAATAGGCGGCGTGGCCAGTGATGCTCCCTTCCCGCTTTGGGGAACTGGGATGGTCACTATATGGATGTCTGGGAGTGGAATGATAGTTGGAAATGTCTAATACTA
Source organism: Suricata suricatta (assembly GCF_006229205.1). Lineage (NCBI taxonomy): Eukaryota > Metazoa > Chordata > Mammalia > Carnivora > Herpestidae > Suricata > Suricata suricatta. The sequence continues at coordinate 52,957,393 of NC_043707.1, forward strand.
TCTTCTGGTTTTTGTTTCTGGTAGGAGGGCCTTTGATCTGAGTGGCTTGTAGTCCTGGGGTTTCACCAGTGCTGACCTTTCCTCATAGCTTGCCTTAATTAGCAGACTTTTGAAGACTGAGCTCAGGCATCATTACTTCTTGGAATCCCTCTTTTTTTCCCAGCTGCCTAGATTACAGGTTGCTTCTCAATATATAATGCCTGTTTCAGTCACTATATTTCCAAATCATTTTGTTTGGAAATTATTATTGAATAGAATTGCTTTCCAATTATATTTGCCCTTTGGGTGTTTACACCAGTAGAATGGGAGATTGAAGAGCATGAGGACCATTGAATTCATTTCAGATCATTTGGTACTTTGTGCTCAAAACTCTCTTGGCTGAGTTCTGTCAATGTTAAGATTTAGTAAAATCTTTAGTAAAGATCCTTGGGCATCTTTATTTTAATCATCCAACTGGTGATTGATCAGTTGTATTTTGAACACATTCTCTATGTCAAGCACTGTGCCTCATTTGTAGTATCAGAGGCCTGGTCTGGGTGTTGTCTGTGCACTAGACCAAGGCAAAATGTTATCTCTGGAAAATTCACTTAATTTGTTAGTCCCTAAACCAAAAACCGAAGTATTTTTCTTTTGAAAGCTAAATATCCTTTAGGTGTATTTTAAGCTACTTTTGCACGTAGATGTTCAAGTGTGACTTGTATTTATTTGATACAAATTAAGCTTTCATAAGAAATCCTAGTTTAAGCCATAAACCCATTCAATTCTTGAAACACTTTTTTTTCCTTATAAAAAATTTTTTTTTTTTTTGCAAATCTTTTGGTTTTGGTAAGAGATGGTGTGCACCATATAAAGTCTTTGTATACCCAGTGATAACTGATTAGGGCTCACATATTAAAACCAAGGAAGAGTTACCTCTGGAGGGCTTTCAGCAACTACACCGAACTTTATACTTCAGGGGAACGCTGATGTGGCTTTTCCTCAGGTGACAGTGACATCTTTAGTGGGTTCTGATGTGAGTTTTCTCCCACATGTCTCCAGCATCCCTAGTAGACAATTTATGTAGATTAATAATTCAATCGATTAAAAAATAGAAATGGTACTTATGTAATGGTAAACAAGGAAATATATAACTTTTTGTTCTGATAATTAATTGGTTTCTCAAATGATGTTTTATTTGGCTTTTTGCCATGAAGGGGGAGAGACTGAATATACAAGTATGGGTTTAAAATTGAACTTTGGCCCACAACTTACAGGAATCCGCTCAGGAAACCAATTTTCTATAATAACCCAGGGAGCCAACCTGCTGTAAGTAAGACTTACTGGAGGCCAGATTGCGGTCTCTAGACAATCCTGGAAGCAAAATAATAACTTCTGTAGCAGCCCCAAATAACCAGAGATTAATAACCAACAGCTTCCGTAATTTTTATCTCCATTTCCAACTTAGGACCAGAAAGCTGAATAGGTACCCCTAACCAATCACACAGGAAGCCCCCACCTCTATTTAGCTTGGCTGGAGCTTCCCCAGGCCAAGAGCTGCCAATCAGGGCACGCCCGAAGCCTCCCTTCCCGCCCCCTGCTGTAAAGCTTGTCCACTCTGCCTGCCTTTGAGCCTCCGCTAAAACTGACCGTGGCTGACCCCCTTACTGTCGTAAGTTCGGAACAAATAACCTTTGCTTTTCTCATTTGATAGGTCTTCATTTATTTCTACAGAGGAATATAAAAGAAAATTCAAAAGGGAAAGCCTGGTCTACCGTATTTTTTTAAGTTAGAGTCCTTATTTACCACAAGAAGGGTTAAAATAATATGGGTTAAAAAAAAAATCAAGCTGTTCAAAGATAGGTTCGGGGATGTCTTTTAACTTGTAATTTCCGAAATGATAATTGTTCCCTAATATTTCCATGGACCAAAATACAGACTTCTTAGATGAAACTTTCGTATGTAAATGGGGCCTCAGAATGCTGTGACGTATTCTCTTGGGTTACGCACATCTCAGCATGTTTGAGGGAGTAGTCAGGAAACAATTTCCAGGTGAGTGGGTGATTCTGGGTGTCTTAACAGGCAAAAGTGGTGGTGGTTGAAGACCTGCATGCAATATCAAATAACATAATTGCATTTCTTTCTCGAAGACAATGATTTGTATTAATAGAGATAGACAGTTTGATATGACAGCTTTTTTAAGGATCATTTTTTTGGGAAAAGATTATTTAATTTTGTAAATCAAAGGGAAAATACTATTATAAACATTTAAACCCTATACTAGGTCAAGTGTGTGTTTTTTATCTTGGAGTTTATAAGATGCATATCTTCTGGAAAACAGGCAATCTGCTCCAAGTGTATGTATGTCCAAATGATTTTGCGGTTTAGCCTATTAAAAAAAAATCTTTTTCTTTTTTGTAGAAAATCTTAACAACTGGTGATATCAACAAAGATGGGAAGCTGGATTTTAAAGAATTTATGCAGTACCTTAAAGACCATGAGAAAAAAATGAAATTGGCATTTAAGAGTTTGGACAAAAATAATGATGGTGTGTCTTTATTTTCTATTCATCACCAGCTATGAAGAACCCCTTCTCGTACTTCCAATGTGTATTTGGTCTCTTTTTTTTGGGTAAATAATTCTTAGTAGTGTTTGTACTTGTTTTTCTTAGAGATGTGATTTTTCTATAGAATTTATGTTTTAGTGAAGAAAAAACAAAGGCATAGCTTTGTCTCCTTCATGGACATGTGCCGCACAGCAACAAATTTCATTTGCTTGACAAACACATTTCTATCTGAGATAGAAGAAAGTGAGGCTCTGCTTTCTCGTTTTAGCACTCACACTGTAGACAAGTGTCCTTCTGCAGTTTACTTAGTGCTGTGGTTTTTTTGTTTTTGTTTTTGTTTTTTTTTTGCATTTTTGTGCTTTTTGTTGGTGATCTTGCTGTTTAAAATGGCTCCCAAGCATAGTGCTGAAGTGCTGGCTATCATTTCTAAGTGCATGAAGGCTGTGATCTGCCTTAGCAAGAAAATATGTGTATCAGATAAACTTCATTCAGGCGTGAGCTGTACTAACAGCCGTGAGTTCAATGTTATTGAATTAACAGTATAATATGGTGTCATGTATTACCATATATTTATATACACATATTACCAGGTTTTAGATCAACAAGGTTTTATGTCAATTGGTTGATGAAAATGCTGTGATCAGAGGCTGACAGAAATCTACCCCTATATTTCCCATAGGAATAATGGTTCAGTATTTGAGAATTCAAGGTTTATGTTGACCTTGTAGAGCATAACTACCATGAATAATGAGAATCGACTGTATTTAAGAGTGCAGTTATAAAGGAGAATATTCAGAGTGGCATTTAAGGAATTTCATTGCCAACAGATGCCTCTGACTATTCCTACATTGTGCAGATTCTCATGTTTCTCTTTTCCTTTCCTCATGAAAACTCTCCAAATTCTGAGATTTCTTCAAAGTCCTTCTCTCAAATGAAGTCTTTCCTTTCACCACTAATAGTCATTGTTGTCCTCCTCTTTCCTGGGGAACTTTGCCATTAGTTCTAGTTTGGCATCAGACCCTCTCATGGTTTGTTTTGTTCCATCCTATTTTGTGCATATCAGTGTAGGACTCACATCAGTCTGTGAGCTGCTTGAGGGGAATGCAGTATTTAATGCTCCAGTTTATTGCTTCTATTTCCTCTTTCTTCCTTTTCCAGTTCCTCTCATTCTGTCTATAAACATGCTTTAATTTCTTTAATAATAATAATTTTCCCTCTTCCATCTTCCTACTATCCCTTTCTTTATTTTTTCTGCCAGATTTCTCAGAGGAGTAGTCCCCACTCTTTGGCTTTGTTTGGTCATTTTTTAAGCCAATGCAATGCATGTTTATGCATATGAGATGCCTAGTCATTTATTAAAACTTAGAAATGCATACTTGTGACATGAATAGACCCTAACTTAATGGAATTTACTTCAAAATCAGAGCATCTCGATTTGAATTTCAGTTTTGCTGATGCTTAGTGTTACTTGGTCATGCCACATAAGCCCTCTTCTTTAGATGGCATGTCATTCACCTCTGAGGCCTTATGATCTCTGAATGAAATAATGTCTGTGTACTTGTTTAGTGTATTTGTTAAATTTTGAGCTGGTGTTGTAGTATGTATTTAAGGAAATATGTAACTCACCTAGATTCATAAAAATTTTGCCTTACTGAGTCCAAGGCTTTCCCTTACAAAATGAAAGAGGTAAAATTCATGAGTTCTAAGATCTGTAGTGGTTCTGAATCTGGGTTTATGCTCTTTTTTAATTTTTTAAAGGAATAATTGAGGCTTCCGAAATTGTCCAGTCTCTCCAGAGATTAGGTATAACTATTTCTGAAAAACAAGCAGAGTTGATTCTTCAAAGGTAAGCTCTTTCTCTTACTGACAATTGTGGGGTTTATTTGGTGCTAATTTTATGTTTTTTATTATTTTTAAAATTTTAGTATCTTATATTAGAGATCTTCATTTTAAGTATAGTTTAAAACTCCCTACAACTTATCATTCCTCATTACATCATTCAATATGTTTCTTTGTCTTCTTTCCTTTTTTGTATGAACATGTTTAAAGTGTAGGAGTGGAGGGTGTGCCTGGCTGGCTCAGTTGGAGGAACATGTAACTGAAGTCTGCAACACCTGTATCCTACCTTCTAACCCCTCTTCCAGATTTACATAGTGTTTCTCCCACTCTACTTGCTTTTTCACTTATGGACCTCTGGCCCCTTCATTTACACTGGTTCCTCAATCTCTTGATCCATTTCCTTCCACTTTTCCCTTCTTCCTTGCTTTCTTCCATCCAGTTGCCTTCTTTGCCCCAACATTTGGGCTATTAAATGTTTCTAGAGAAAAATGAGACTGAACAGATTAGTACCCCTAAAATGCACAGCCTTGATTCTCTACTGGACTTTCAGGCTGAAGCTTCGTCTTCCATTCCCCACAGTGATTCCAAATGTTTACCATGCTATTCCCACCTGCCACTCTCTTAGTGACTGTCCGTTCTCTGTGGCTTCAAAGAGCAAGTTCAGCTAGGCATGAATGAAATCTGTTGACTCTGCTCTCACCATGTTTCTTTCAGGTCTTTGAATTCTCTAAAAGCCTTTTCCAGCTTTGGAGCTTTTCACTTGTAATTCTCACTGCTTAAGGGACTAAACGCCTCCCCTGTGTTTGACTTCAGTTTTCACGTCAGACAGATCTATGCTGTCTAAATCAGTCTCCTCCACCCTCCAGCAGTTTTCTTTATTCACGCCACTTATAAAGTTGCTGGTTCATTGCTCTTATAGGTTGTAATCATAAGCTCATTTGTATAGTTTAGTGTTTACAAATACAGTTTCTAAAGATAGAAGGCCTGGGTTGAAACACTGTATTCTACTCTGCTTACCACACCTGTGACCTAGGACAAAATACTTAGCCTCTCTCTGTCTATTACATGGAGACAATAGAAAGTATATAGAGTTGTTCTAAGGATTAAATGAACTTGGGCAGTGCGTCAAACAATGTCTAGCAAATGCTCCATGAATATTAGCTATTACTTGTTACTGTTTAGTGTCTGTTTTTCCTGCTGCATTGTAAGCGTTAAGGGTACAGACCACTTCCATCTCGTTAAGTGTTCTACACTCAGCGCCTTGCAATAGTGGGCCCCCAGAAAATATTGAAGAATGTGGTAAAGAATGAGTAGAAGTCATCCTAGTGGAAAAGGGTAGGGTGAAGGACGTTCTAGATAGAGAGAGAGACCTGTGCAGACACAGAAGAATGTGAACAGCACACTCAGGAACTGGGTCAGGCAGTGTCTTTCAGAATGCTCTTTGTCTTTTAGCTAATGGTGTATGAGCTGTTGGAGTGATCCATTCAAAACAGCCATGAATATAATAATAGTGACCAATTTATGAAATAGTAGACAATAATAGTGAATCCAGAGAGAATAATTTATTTTAATCTGCTCTAAGTTACTCAGGAGAGGGAGGTCAAATAATATCTTTAGATTCTGTTCTATGTACATGGCAAAAATTCAGCGTAAACCTTGAAAGTATAGGAGCATATAGAAACTGAGTATATAACATCTAAACCAGAGAGGGGAAAAAGTGGAATAAGAAAATAAACAAGCATGAAGTTCAGGCAATTCAACAAAGAAAGGAGGAAAACAATTCAAAGGAAAAAAGTGAGACAAATAGAAAGCAAAAAGTAAGATAAGAAAAATAAGTTAAAAGTACAATAAAACCCTGCCAAAATGTTCCCTGAAATAATGTTAGGTCCTGTTTTCTTTTCACTTCCATTCCCTAGTGGGGCAGGTTAAATGAAGTTATTTATCTTTTGGAGAGATGTCATGTGGGAGAAGAGTTGGTTAGAAAGTTGTTATTGCCTCTGATCTGTCAGGATTTTTCAGTTTAGTGTACAATCTAGGGGGGACAAATGATTTCAATATTTTCATAGTATTGTGACAGAATATACTCACTGAAAAATATTAACATCATAGTGACATGAAACTATATTACATTTTTTATGCTCCCTATAGTGGACTTTTAATGTGTATCAAAATAAAAATTAACATAAGATTTGTTCGGACAGAAAGATTGTCAGATGAAAGAAAAAGTAAAACAAAATCCCGCAAATGAAATGCAAGCTAAGGTAGCTAATCAGTATCAGATAAAGTTACAAGGTAAAAAACATTAGGGGAAAATAAAGTGTCCCCACATTTAAGACTCACAGAGACATAGAATGTTAAGCTGGTTGATAGAATTCTGGAGATAAATTGACAAATCCTTCAGGGTAGTGAGAAGTTTTAACATACAGCTCCCTGTACTGTAGATCAAATGTAGAAAAAAATTTAATCAAGATGGAAGAGAAATAAGAAACTTGATTAAATGAGTGTACAATAGAACCTTGCACCAAGAAATTAGAAAGAAAAATTTTTTTCTCAGGTATGTGTAAAAATTGATTTTATCGTAGTCCGTAAAGCCAGGCTCAACACCTTTCAAAGAATTGGTATCACAAAGACCATCTTCTTTGACCACATGTATTAATTTATAAGTTAATAGCAGAAATAGGTTCTAAAAATATCATTGGTTTTGGAAATGATAAATACTTCTCAATTTTTAGGTCAGAGAGGAAATCATAGTAGACACTCAAGGATACTTTGACTTGAAAGAATATTATATATGAAAACTTGTGAGATATAGTTAAGGTGGTACTTACAGGGAACTTTATAGCCTTAAAGGTTGTATTAGAGAACTATTAAGGGATGTGTGGGCTGCCAGGGCAGAGCCATGAGGAGACCAAGATCATCTACAACCTGGATGGGCAGGAGACGTGGTACCTAGCAGAGCTGCCCTTGCTCACTGAGTGTGTCACCTTGGTGAACTTGATGGGCATCCTGCAGCTACCCAGCTCTATGTTCTTCTTCAAGGCTGTGGACCACAGTTTCGGAGTGGTGAAGGAGGAGCTGTCGGACAGCAGTGCCTAGCTGCGGTTGGTGTCCACTGATGGCTCACACCAGAACCAGTAACCTTCTGCGCTGACAACCCACTGTAACTGCCACTGCCTGTGAGTGCACGGGGCACTGGGGACTCCTGGCCCTGTCTTTCCACTTTTGTGCTGGCGGGGGCAGCCAGGAAAACCTGGACAGGGACAAGAGATGGACTCCTTGGTGTCTGCCCAGCATGAGCAGCCATGAAGGAAGGAGGGATAGCCCAGAGCACACAACCCAGGTTAACGGAACTGCAAAGGTGGAACAGTGGCGAGAGCAAGGGCATTGGAATAGCCCATCTGCCCTTGTGAACAGTGACCTAGAGACCCCACCTTCTTCCCTTCAGATGAGAATGACTGCACTTGCAGGTTCAGCAGCTCCACAGAGCAGAGCAGCGCCTCACACCTGATGAGAAGACCAGCATTGGCAGTGGCCAGTGGAGGTTTTGCAGTTCAGTGGTCTTGATCCTTCAGCAGCACTGTGAATCCACAGCGTCTCTGAATATCATCATGGTCACTCTCCAGGAAAAGTACAATTTTTTGGGTATCTCCATCATGGGCCAAGGCAACAAGCATGGTGATGGAGGTATCCTCATTGGCTCTGTCATGAAGGCTGGGGCTCTGGCTGCTGAAGGACGCGTCATGCCAAGAGGTATGCTGTTACAGGAAACTGTATGAACTTTGAGAACATGAATAATGGCAGTGCCATCAGGTTCTGCTGGAGACTGGGCCCATCATCTTGACTGTAGCCAAGGTGATGGGACTCCGGTCCATGCGGCTGTGTCACACTGCCCAGGAGTGAGCCCATGCAACCCACTGACCCTGCAGCCTGAGTCTCCCACACTGCAGCCATGACCAACACCTTTCCTATATATGCTATGAGCCCCTCCCTGAGCACCGTCACCTCCACTGGCTCTTCTATCACCAGCTCCAACCCTGACACAGAGTGCCTGGATGACTCACACCTGTGCACCCACAGTGACATGGCCGCCATCATCAAAGCCACGGCCTCCCCGGAATCAGGGCTGGAGGTCTGTAGCAGCATGGGGCTCAAGATTACCGTCCTCAGTGCTTTCGTTGGCTCGGATGTGGGGGACTGGCTGCTGTACCATGTGGAAGGCGTCACGGACCGGTAGGAGACCAGCAAGTATGCCAGCAACCTGCTGAACGTGACTTCATCCGCCATACTGTCAGTAAGGTCACCTTCTCTGAGCAGTGCTACTACGTGCTACTCTGTGGCTGCATGGCCAGCGTGTCCTTCCATGATCACAGTGGCTTCACAGGGCCTCTGACTAGGACATGCCGGCCCCTTTGCCACACCTGGGGGCTGCTCCTGGCTCCATGGGTTTCCCTTGTCAGTACCTGCTGCCCCTGCACCCCTGTAACCTGCACCTGGGCATCCCAGGGGCTTCCCACCAGCCATAGTGGGGGCAGTGCTAGCAGTCTGCACAGTGAGGGCAGCTGGAGCAGTGGCTCCAATCATAGTGGCAGTGATTGGTGGAAGGAGAAGGCCCCCAAACTGTGCAATAACAGCAGCGGGTAGGACCTCACAATCCATAGTAGCCTACGGGACTGCGGGAGCCAGTGCCCAGTGAGTGAGCAGTGCCCACTGAGCCAGCAGCCAGGACTCAGTGACCAGCCTGGGTAGCCACTGCACGCATCTGAGCCACAGCCCCTGTGGCCTGCCTTGTTTCTAAACAGTCTCCTCCATACTGATGATACTCCACCAATGGCCTGGGGCCCCCAGGAGCCCCCCAGGCAAAGACCTGGACTACGTGCCCTGCAAACTGACCGCCAGTGCACAGTCCTGCTGCATGGCCGTGGGCAGCTCGTAAGTCCCTCGTGGACGTGATGTGAACAGGGCCTCTCCCCCACGTCCATGCCACTCCTACCCCGGGGCCAGCTGTGTCCCTCTTTCCATCCATCCATCTTTTTACTTTGTCTGGTACCTGAAAGGGAAATAAACAGAAATAACTTCAAAAGAAAAGAATGAAGGCTGAAAATTAATGTGCTGATTTAAAGGAAAAAACCAGGATAATCTCAAAAAAGGTAGAAAGGAGGAGATAAGGAAGCAGTGGAACAGAACGCAGAGATAGGAGGAGGAGGAGGAGGATCAACAAAGCAAACATTGGTTATTGGAAAAGACGAATTTCTGGAAAGATGGATGAAGAAAAAGAGAAATGAGATGTGAAATAAATCATGTTTGATTGCAAGTAGACACATCAGAAAAATTTCAAAGATAACAAAATATCATGAGTAATTTTATCCTAAAAAGTTTGATAACATGAAATAGAAGAATTTGCAGACACATATAATTTACCAAGACCAAATCAAGAAGAAATAGCCAACAGTGCCTAAGCAAACACATTGCACCAGTAATTAAAATTTTTTCCATAAAGAAAACTTGAACCCCAGATGGTTCTCATAAACTATCAAAGAACAGATCTACCAACATATATGGAATGTAGAACAGCATCTGTGAGGCCATTATAATTTTAACAGCAAAGGCTGACAACTAATGAAAGAAGGAAATTATAGGTCAGCATCTTTATGATATAAGTGTAAATACTTCAGAGAAAATACTAGTGATCTGCTAGCTGTATAGAAAAAAAATTAGCTTGGGGTATCTGGGTGGCTCAGTCTGTTTAGCATCCGACTTCGGCTCAGGTCATGATCTCAGGGTTCAAGTCCCGCGTTGGGCTCTGTGCTGACAGGTCAGAGCCTGGAGCCTGCTTCAGATTCTGTGTCTCCCTTTCTCTCTGCTCCTCCCCCACTCATGCTCTATCTCTCTTTGTCTCTCAAAAATAAATTAAAAAAAAAAGTTAAAAAATTAGCTGTACATAGAGAGCATGATATACCACAAGCAATACTTTTAAAAGAGCAACTTAAAATTTTTTTCTTAGAATACTTAATACAGGAAAGCTGTACCTTTTTACCAAATTGATAATGATTCGGTGCTGTTGAAACTTGTCAAGAAACTTGTCGGCCCGTGAATTACCCAGACATTCCTGGAGATCTGTGAGAAGCAGGGGACCTCCTCTGCCAGATGCTGAGTTGTTATTAAGCTACAATTAAGCTGGTGGTGGTGGCACATAGATAGCCAGTAGTGACAGGTGGGACATAATATCCCAGAAGCAGACCCATCCATATTTAGGGTTCGGCACACAGAAGGAAAGGGAAAGGAGAGACTTTGGGAGGTGGGGCTAATGCATCTGGTTGTCCGTGCAGACTGATGTAAAACTGGATGTCTACCTGATGTCAGCCACAGAAGTCAACCAAAATGTGAAAGTTAACCTGGAACACTTGTAGAGGAAGAAAAGGAAATGTCTTTACCTCATGTAAGGAAGGGTTTGGTTAAAAAAAAAAAAAAAAAGACAAAAGGCAGTAACGCAAATAAAAGTTGATTAATTCAACTTCATTAAAATTAAGAGCGTCTTTTCACAGAAAACGTAAACCAAGTGAAAAGATGAAGAGAAGTTATTTGCTAATTTGTAACTTGAAGTATAAGAATCACCTTAAAGAACTGTACATATAAAAGAAAAAGATACTTAACACAGTAGAAGAATGAGGGGAAAGACAAACAGGCATTTCAAATAAAGGGAACCATGAATAGCAAGTGAATATGGTAAGGAGTGCTTGACCTCATTAGTGATCAGAAAAGAATTGCGATTTAAACCCACAATGAGACGATTTTATTTGTTTGTCAATGTTCTGTGACTTTAAGCTCCAGGATTTGGAGTTCATTTATTCATTCAGTGAATACTCTCTCTGCCAGCCACAGTTCTAGACACTTGGGTCATATCAGTGAACAGAATGAACAGAAATTCGTGCCTGGTGGAAGATGAAGGCATGTGTGGAGGTGGGAGGAGGGTCAGAGGATAAACAGTTGCATTAAAATGGAAGACAGTGACTTTAAGTATTGTAACCCATGACAGTGTTATAAACATAAGTACTAAAGAGGACTCTCGTGTACATGTGGCATGTTAATACCCAGGTGTTGAGACAAATGAAAGTTTAAGTGTAATTTCACACATGCGGTCAAAATTAAAATTGGCCCTAGAAAACATTAGATAATAAATGCCTGAAAATTACTTTTGATTTGACTGTTATCTTTATGAATCATTTTGACACATATTATAGAATAAATATAAGGTTTGGAGAGACACTCAAACTTGTTTTCAGAGACATTCATTAATTCATCAGATAAATGAGCACATTCTTTACGCCAGTCACTTTAGATGGTGAACAAAACAATAAAAGTCCTGGCAGACGGCAGAGTAGATCTTAGGAAAAAGCTGGTCAAATGGCACACTGTCAAGAAACTTGTAAACAAGCAAAAAGTTAATGACAAATATCTAAGGCTACAGTATATTAATGGTACATGTTGAAAATGAGATATGCAGTTTTCTTAAGACTCAAAAGGCCTAATCAGTAAGTTAGATTTTTTTTTTTTTACAGTTACTGCTAATTTTCTTACCTTTGAAGAAGTTGGAGAAGGGAATTGACAGAATATTTTGAGTGTATTCCTAAATCATATCCGAATGTTTTAACAGAACATTAAGATACATCTTTCTGGGGTGTCTGGGTGGCTTAGTTGGTTAAGCTTTCAACTTTAGCTCAGGTCATGATCTCACAGTCTGTAGGTTCGAGCCCTGCATCGGCTCTCTGCTGTCCGCACAGAGCCCGCTTTGGATCCTCTGTCTCCCTCTCTCTCTGCCCCTCCTCTACTCATTCCTTCTCTCTCAAAATAAACAAACATTTAAAACAAAAAAAAGAGAAAAGTCTTCCTGAGCCAGTGCAAGAAAAAAAAATGGATCATAAATCCATTCATTACTACTTCCCAATACTTAATCTTCAAGCTTTAGTGTTTATAGCTCATGGATTTGGGTTTTACACAGTGCCAAAAGTAGTCTTCAGTGAGATCTCTTTGTACCTTTGGGACCCTTCTTTATCTAAATGATTAAAACTATCTAACAGAACACCAAAAGCTTGCTGCCATTTCCAACAACCTATTATTGTGAACTGGGTTTTTTTTTAAATAAGAACATTGAGTTGAAAAAGAAACTATCGTTCTGCAAAATGGCCAATAGTGTTTTACTTATAAATTTTATTTTGTTTTTTAATTTGCTTCTTTTTATTTTCAGTATGGATACTGATGGGACAATGACAATAGACTGGAATGAATGGAGGGACTATTTCTTACTTAATCCTGTTACAGACATTGAGGAAATTATCCGTTTCTGGAAACATTCTATTGTAAGTATGCTATGTGCATTACATTATACTCACTTGTAAGCTACCCAGGCCATTGTGTAATCTGCTCTCCAAAACAATGGGAACTCTCTGTGTTCTCTGAGGGAATTTTAACTTTTCTAATGGATTTGTCTGCTATGCTTATTCATGGATTTCAGTAAATTTTATACATAATAAATGAAGCCTAGAGTTCACATTGCTGCTGGTAACAATGCCTAAACTTAAATAGGACATTATAAAATTATTGGTGATTAAAAACACTCTTTTATGAGTATAGAATAACATATTAATAGTTCAGTAGCCTATACATTTTCTACTTAATGTGATGTAATATTCATGTAATCAGACTCTTACTGTATCTTTGGAGATAGTTGATAACAGTTGAGGCTACAGTTGTGTATTCATTTTATTGATAGTAAAATTAAGGAAGATGATTACTGCTGTAGTGTAGCCTCTTACCCCTACACTCCTACCTATAAAATCTTTTATACCAGAATCATTTAGTTAATAAAGCTGTAAAAATTCTATCATTATAGAACTCCATTTGTCTCAAGCTATATTTGTAATCTATGGTAATGTGAATAGGATGGAGGAAGGATTATTTTTAAACAGTAGTTCCCTGTCAGCTAAATTTTATAAAGAATTTGTTGCATGTTTTAAATGACAAATCTATAAAAATATTTATAGACAATCTATATAGTAGATGCGTTGCAAGGTATTCACATATATAACTTTAGTTTTTATTTACAGGCCTATAGCATATATCATGGTATAAAGAATAACATGCATAGAATTTTGGATAAAAGGAGGATCTTTGAGGAATTGACAAACTAATTTCTTTCTGTAGCTAAAAAGGATTCACGACATTTGACAAAAGGCCGATCTTTCATTCTGACATAGACCAAGAGGAGAATAATTGTTCTGAATCTATTAAGAAAGAAGTTGTAGTTTTTGGTTCTGTAAATTTGTAATTACTGTTAACTTTCATTTCCTGTGAACTGAAACTGTATTTCATTTAGTGTGGATAGGCTATTTATAATCATCTATATGCTCAAATTCATTCAGTATACTTTTTTTTGAACAAAAAAGTTCCAAATATTTTTATTCTCTTATAGTAATCTACAGTACTAAAATATTTACTTGAAAAATTTTGCAGCTGTTGTATTTTGTTTTCTTTTCTAATTTAAATCCAAGTCAGTTAACATATAGTATAATAATGATTTCAGGAGTAGAATTTGGTGATACATCACTTACGTATAACACTCAGTGTGCATCCTGACAAGTACTCTCCTTAGTGCCCATCGCCCACTTAACCCATCCCCCACCCAATATCCTGCAAACAACCCTCAGTTTGTTCTCTGTATTTAAGAGTCTCTTATGGTTTGTCTCTCTCTTTGTTTTTATGTTATTTTTGCTTCCTTTCCCCAATGTTCATCTGTTTTGTTTCTTAAATTCCACATATGAGTGAAATCATGTGATATTTATCTTTCTCTGACTAATTTCACTTAGCATAGGACCCTCTTGTTCCATCCACATTGTTGCAAATAGCAAGATTTCATTCTTTGCAATCACTGACTAATAATCCATTGTGTGTGTGTATATAATACATATATACATATACGTATATGTGTGTGTTTATATGTATACCACGTCTTCTTTATCCATTCATCAGTCGATGGACATTTGGGCTCTTTTGGCTATTGTTGATAAACACTGCTATAAACATTGGGGTGCATGTGGCCCTTCAAAACGGCACACCTGTATCTCTTGGATAGATACCTAGTAGTGCAATTGCTGGGTCTATTTTTAATATTTTGAGGCACCTCCATACTGTTTTGCAGAGTGGCTGTACCAGTTGGCATTTCTACCAGCAGTGCAAATGAGATCCTCTTTCTCCTCATCCTCAACATCTGTCGTTGCCCGAGTTGTTAATTTTAGCCATTCTGACAGGTGTGAGGTGGTGTCTCATTGTGGTTTTGATTTGTATTTCTCTGATAATTAGCGATGTTGAATATCTTTTCATGTGTCTGTGAGCCATCTGGATGTCTTCTTTGAAAGAGTGTCTATTCATATCTTTTGCCCATTTCTTCACTGGATTCTTTGTTTTTTTGAGTGTTGAATTTGATAAATTTTTTAGAGCTTTTGGATACTAACCCTTTATCTTATATGCCATTTGCAAATATCTTCTCCTATTCTGTTGCTTTTAGTTTTGCTGATTATTTCTTTTGCAGTGCAGAAGTTTTTATCTTGGTGAGGTCCCAGTGGTTCATTTTTGCTTTTGTTTCTCTTGCCTTTCAGAAGTTGCTGCGGCCAACTTTGCCTACTTTCTTCTCTAGGATTTTGATGGCTTCCTGTCTCACATTTGGGTCTTTCATCCATTTTGAGTTAATTTTTGTGTATGATGAAGAAAGTGGTCTAGGTTCATTCTTCTGCATCTCACTGTCCAGTTTTCCCTGCAGCATTTCCGAAAGAGACTGTCTTTATTCCATTGGATATTCTTTCTTGCTTTGTCAAAGATTAGTTGGCCATACATTTGTGGGTCTATTTCTGGGTTCTCTGTTCCATTGATTTGTGTATCTATTTTTGTGCCAGTACCATACTGTCTTGGTGATTACAGCTTTGTAATTAAAGTCTGGAATTGTGATGCCTCCTGCTTTGGATTTCTTCTTCAACATTACTTTGGCTATTTGAGGACTTTTCTGGTTCCTTACAAATTTTAGAATGTTTTGTTCTATCTCTGTGAAGAGTGCTGGTGTTATTTTGATAGGGATTGCATTGAATATAAATATGTGGATTGCTTTGGGTAGTATCAACATTTAAACAATATTTGTTCTTTCAATCCATGAGCATGGAATTTTCTATTTTTTTGTGTCTTCTCAATTTCTTTCATAAGCTTTCTAAACTTTCAGTGTATAGATTTTTCACTTCTTTGGTTAGGTTTATTCTTAAGTATTTTATGGTTTTGGTGCAATAGCAAATGGGATCAATTCATTGATTTCCCCTTCTACTGCTTCTTTATTGGTATATAGAAATGCAACCACTTTCTGTTGGTTGATTTTTATATCCTGCAACTTTGCTGAATTCATGTATCAATCAGTTCTAGCAATTTTTTGTGTGGAGTCTTTTGGGTTTTCCACATAGAGTATCATGTCATCTGCAAAGAGCGATAGTTTGGCTTCCTCCTTGCTGATTTGGATGGCATTTATTTCTGTGTGTTGTCTGATTGCTGAGGCTAGGACTTTCAACACTATGTTGAATAACAGTGGTGAGAGTGGACATTCTTGTTGTGTTCCTGATCTCAGGGGGAAAGCTCTCAGTTTTTCCCCATTGAGGATGATATTAGCAGTAGCTTTTATGTATCGTATATTATCATATATGGCCTTTATGATCTTGAGGTATGTTCCTTCGCTCTGTACTTTCTTGAGGGTTTTTACCAAGAAAGGATTCTGTATTGTGTCAAATACTTTTTCTGCATCTAATGAGAGGATCATGTGGTTCTTGCCCTTTCTTTTTTTAATGTGATGTATCACATTGTTGATTTGCAGATATTGAATCAGCCCTACATCCAAGGAATAAATCCCACTTGCTCGTGGTGAATGATTCTTTTAATGTATTGTTGTATCTGGTTGGCTAGAATCTTGTTAAGAATTTTTGTATCTAGGGGCACCTGGGTGGCTCAGTTGGTTAAGCATCCGGCTTCGGCTCAAGTCATGATCTCATGGTTCGTGGGTTCGAGCCCCGCGTCAGGCTTTGTGCTGACCGCTCAGAGCCTGGAGCCTGCTTCAGTTTCTGTATCTCCCTCTCTCTCTGACCCTCCCCTGCTCACACTAGCTCTCTCTGTCTCTCAAAAATAAATTTTAAAAAAGCACAAAAAAATTAAAAAAAAATTTTTGCATCCATGTTCATCAGAGAAATTGGTCTGTAGTTCTCCTTTATAGTGGGTCTTTGTTTGGTTTTGGAATCAAGGTAATGTTGGCCTCATAGATGAGTTTGGAAGCTTCCCTTCCATTTCTTTTTTCTTTTTCTTTTTTGGAGCAGCTTCAAATGAATAGGCATTAACTCTTCTTTAAAGGTTTGATAGAATTCCCCTGAAAAGCTCTTCGGCCCTGGACTATTGTTTGTTGGGAGATTTTTGATTACTGATTCAATTTCTTAACTGGTTATGGCTCTGTTAAAAGTATCTATTTCTTCCTGTTTCAGTTTTAGTAGCTCATATGTTTCTAGGAATTTGTCCATTTCTTCTAGATTGCCCAATTTGTTGGCATATAATTGCTCACAATATTCTCTTATTCTTGTTTGTGCTTCTGCAGTGATGGTTGTGATCTCTCCTCTTTCGTTTATAATTTTATTTATTTGGGTCCTTTCCTTTTTCTTTTTGATCAGTCTGATAGGGGTTTATCAGTTTTATTAATTTTATCAAAGAACCAGCTCCTGGTTTCATTGATCTGTTCTACTGTTGTTGTTGTTTCAAAATTATTGATTTCTGCTGTTCTTTATTATTTCCCCTTTTCTGTTGGTTTTGGGCTTTATTTGCTGTTCTTTTTCCAGCTCTTTGAGATGTAAGGTTAGGTTATGCATTTGAGACCTTTCTTCCTTCTTTAGGAAGGCCTAGATTGCTATGTACTTCCCTCTTATGACCCCTTTTGCTGCATCCCAGAGGTTTTGGACTGTCCTATTTTCATTTTCATTGGCTTCCATGCACTTTTTAATTTCCTCTTTAATTTCTTGGTTAACATTCATTGTTTAGAAGATGTCCTTTAGTCTCCAAGTATTCATGGTCTTTCCAAATTTTTCTTGTGGTTGATTTCAAATTTCATAGTGTTGTGTTCTGAAAATATGCATGGCATGATCTTGATGTTTTTGTACTTGTTGAGGGCTGGTTTGTGTCCCAGTAGGTGATCTATTCTGGAGAATGTTCCATGTGCACTCGAGAAGAATGTGTATTCTGCTGCTTCAGGATGATATGTTCTGAATGTACCTGTTAAGTTCATCCAGTCCAGTTTGTCCTTCAAAGCCATTGTTTCCCTGTTGCTTTTCTGCTTACATGATCTGTCCATTGCTGTTAGTGGGGTGTTGAAGTCCCCTACTATTATGGCATTATTATCAATGAATTCTTTATGTTTGTGATTAAGTAATTTATATTTTTGTGTTCTCCTGTGTTGGTGACATAAATATTTATATTTATTTGTTAGATCTTCTTGTTGGTTAGGCTCCTTAATTATGATATAATGCCCTTCTTCATCTCTTGTTACAGTCTTTATTTCTGAAATCCAGTTTGTCTGATATGAGTATGGCTTCTCCAGCTTTCTTTTGACAACCATTAGCACGATAGATGGGTCTTCATCCCCTCTCTTTCAATCTGGAGGTGTCTTTAGGTCTAAAATGAGTCTCTTGTAAGCACATATAGATGGTTATTGTTTTCTTATCCTTTCTGAAACCCCATGTCTTTTGATTGGAACATTTAGTCCATTGACATTTAGAGTGAGTACTGAAAGACATGAATTTAGTACCTTTGTGCCTTTGTGTTGTCTGTAGAGTTGGTGTTTAGGCTGATGTTCTCTGGTCCTTCTGGTCTTTGTTGCTTTTGGTCTTGTTTTGTTTTGTTTTGTCTTTTTTCCACTCAAAGAATCCCCCTTAAAATTTCTTGCAAGTCTGGTTTAGTGGTCATGAACTCTTTTTATTTTTGCTTGTCTGGGAAACTCTGTGTCTCTCCTAATTTTGAAGGACATCCTTGCTGGATAAAGAATTCTTGGCTGCATATTTTTCTGATTCAGCCCATTGAATATATCCTGCCATTCTGTTCTGGCCTGCCAAGTTTCGTTGCATAGGTTGCTGTGAACCTTATCTGTCTTCCCTAATAGGTTAAGGACTTTTACCCCTTGCTACTTTCATAATTCTTTCCTTGTCTGTGAATTTTGTGAGTCTGACTATGATATGCTTTGATGATGGTCAGTTCTTGTTGAATCTAATGGGAGTTCTCTGTGCTTCTTGGATTTTGATGTCTGTGTCCTTCCCCAGATTAGGAAAGTTTTCCACTATAATTTGCTCATGGTTTCTGCCCCTTTTCTCTCTCTTCATCTTCTGGGACTCCTATGATTTGGATGTTAATTCCTTTTTCATAATTCACTGAGTTCTCTAAGTCTTATATCATGATCTTTTGCCTTTGTTTCCTTTTTTTTCTGTTTCATTTTTCTTTGTAAGTTTATTTTCTATATCACTTATTCACTGCTCTGCTTTGTCCATCTTTGCCATCATGGCATCCATTTGAGATTGCTTCTTGATTATAGCATTTTTGGTTTCGGCTTGACTAGACTTTTTTTCTTTTTTCTCCACAGAAGGGGATCTCTGGTGTCTTCTATGCTTTTTTCAACCCCTGCTAGTATTCTTATTATTGTGTTTCTAAGTTTTAGTTCAGACATCTTACTTATATCTGGTTGATTAAGTGTCTGGCTGTCATTTCTTCCTGTTTATCTTCTTTGGGATGAATTCCTTCATTTTGTCAGTTTGGAGGATGAAAAAATTTTATAAAATAAAAATTAAAAATTAAAAAATTAAAAACAAAACAAAAAATCAAATAAAGGAAGCTAACTTCTAGGTGTGTTTTGGTCTGCCTGTTGAAAGAAGGTTGACAGAATAGAGGAAAAAAGGGAAAGGAAAGAAAACAAATAAAAATTGAAAAAAATTTATAGACTAGAATAAAGGGAAATGAAATGGAATAAAAAATTTTTTAAATAAAGTAATAAAACAAAAATAAAAATGTCTCTTTCTGTATCCAAGAAAAAGAAAGAAAAAGAACAATTTAAACAAAAACAGAAGCAAAGAAAATGAATAAATGAACCAGCTAACAGAATAAAACCAAACGAAATTACATACAGCTTCCCCTAGAACTGAAACTCTGAAGCACTCTATAGCCCTTACACTAAGCAGGTGACGGGACTTGTGCTCATCCTCTGGGGGAGATGCTTGGAGGGTACAGTGGGTGGGGCTTGGTGTAATGGCTTCATTCTCCACTAGGTGGTGCTGCTTAGCTTACTGGGGTGGATCCCTGTGCATGCACTCATGTGTGTGCATGGGACAAGTGGAAATGGCTTCATCCAGCTCCCTAGTGCCTCACCGACCAGTGATCAAGTGCCCCTCCTTTGTCTCAGGCCTCCGTCCACTCCCTGCCTCTATCCTGTCCAGTTGTTTGCCTGCTACGCAGCACCTCCTTCCAGAGTTTTATCTCAGATGAGGTTGTGTTTCAAAACCCCACACTTCAGAGACCCAACTCTCTGGGGGAGGGTTTTGCTGAGCAATGGTTGGGTGCTGGCTTGCCCCAGAAAACATTCCTGTGATTGTGCAGTGGCAGAGGTTCAGAAATTGTGGCAAACCACAATACCCAGCTGGTGCCAGGTTTCATTGCACTCTGGTGTCTTTGTCCCAATACCAGCAAACGTAGCTGCTCTTCAGGGTCCACTGGGACCTTTGCCTGGGTGGAGGCCATATGGCCTCTACCAAATACATTCCAATCAGGGGAACTGCTTCTCCCCATGTGGCACACGGATCCCTCAGACCCTGCTGCCTGCTCCTGGGATTCAACCTATTGCCTCACCAGAGGACCATCAGGCACTGAGCCCCAAAATTTCAGACTCTGTGCACCACTGTTTATAGAATCCTAATGTTATTGAAACCCTCTCCTTTCTCCCCATCAATGGTTTGGGGGAACAGATTTCTTGTTCAGTCCCCTGCGAGTGTTTACACTCTTTCCCTTTCTCTCCAGCTACTTTCAGGGGGAGTGCTTTTCTTGCCCAATTCTGAGGCAGCTCACTCTCCCCCTTTCTCTCTCTGTCCTCTCCATGAAAATGGCTCCCTACCCCAGTTCACCTCTCCTGCTAAGATCTGTGGTTCAAATTATGTAGATTATTGCATTAATCCTCATATCAGTTTCCTAGTTGTTCAAAACCGTCTCGTGCTGACCTAGCTGGGTTTCAGGGAGGAGACAAGCTCAGGGTCTCCATGCTGCTCCGCCATCTTCCGTGGACTTTGGTTTAATATACTTTCTAAGGAATGAAGTTGATCTTAACTATAAACTAACACGTGATTCTTCTCCAAAAGAAACCTTCTGGAGTGATCTATTTTTAATGGAAGGGGCATGGGACTCTTTCCATTTTAACAGGGTATTGACATAGGAGACAGCTTAACTATTCCGGATGAGTTCACCGAAGAAGAAAAGAAGTCCGGACAGTGGTGGAGGCAGCTTCTGGCAGGAGGTGTTGCCGGCGCCGTCTCTCGAACAAGCACTGCCCCTTTGGATCGTCTGAAAGTCATGATGCAGGTGAACTTTATGGTCTTGTGTCTAAGTTTCTCCTACATATTCTGAGACAGTGAGAAATACACTGGTTTGAAAAAGAAGTTTTAAAATTTCTCAGTAATATTCGTTCATACCTTAAAAAAGAAAGAATGAAATCTCTATTTTATTGCTATTAAGCCTGAATTCGGTGCACGTAAGTACTTGAGTGTTCTGTCAAACTTTAAATTGATGGTACACATGTGTGATGAACTTTTAGTCTTTGACATTCTATGACTTTTCAAATGTTTAATGAGGAAAAAAGGATCTCTAGGCCATGATGGTAGGGTTCTCCTCAAATTATTTGTATTTTTCTTCTGTTTTGTGTACTTCCTTACAAGTGGGGTGTTTCTAAAGTTTAGAATCTGGGAACAGGGATGTACTTTTTGAAATTGTCCTAAAGATGAGAAAAGACCTGGGATTTATAGGCTGACTTTGCTGTTTACTAGCAGTGTGGCTTTGGCCGGTCAGAGTAGAAAGAGAGAGAGAAAGGAAGGGAATTGATATTTATTTGGTGCTCATTATGGTTATCCATTTAATCTTCATAGCAAGTGGGTATTTTATCCTCAGATTATCCCTGGAGAAGCTGAGGCTCAAAGACATAAATAATTTTCCGTCATAACAAATTAGACGAGGAATGGGGTGTCTTTGGCTCTCACGCTGCGGGTAACCCCTGAGGTCTCGTTTTCCTTCATCTAGGAGTGGGATTAAGAATATCCAGCTAGGCTGGTTGTAAGAATTAAATGACTTAAGGTATGTGCAAAATACACTAGATGGAGCACCCTACTGGAATATAGTAGTTGCTTAAAAAATCGTGTTTACAAGTCATGTTGCCATACCTGTGGTCAACATTTTTTATACTTGTCCTTAGATTTAGGTGTAAAAACATTTCTACAGTATTCTAAACAGCATCCATTCGTAATGTACCTAAATCTCAAGATATATTTAGGGGCAAAAATAGTGCATGAAAGAAGAACGAGAAGGAATTGGAACTCGTGTTTTTCTTTAGGAATAATAGGAAATTGAGTTTGAGAGAACTTGAATAAGCATTCATCTTTTCCTTTATTGTATTTTACTGTGAAGTTTATTTAAAATAAAATGGATATCTCCAGACTTTATTTCCTACAAGCTCTGTGGGGAGGGTGGATGGGTGGGGTTTGTCAAAACTTCCTTCAGGTTCGCTAATTCAGGAGGGCTCCCAGAAAACACTAGAAGCTTTAATACTCATGGTTGTGATTTATTACAAGGAAAAGACACAGATTCAAATCAGCCAAGGAAAGAAGCTTATAAGGAAAGTCCAGGAAAGTACCAAATGCAGAGTTTTTGTTTTCTTTTCCCTGTAGAGTTGAGATGAGTTATTTTCTGGCATTGATGTATGAGAATGTGCAGTGTTGCAAACCAACCAAGAAAGTTCACCCGAGCCTGTGATGACCAGAGTTTCTCTTGTGGATCAATCACATATTGCCCATGTGGCTGACCTTTCTTCTTCAGCCCCTCACATCTTGTTTTCCTATTTTTTTTATAGTAGCCACTCATTCAGTAGCCAAAATGATCAGAAGAAGAGCTGATTTCTGTAATTGTTTTTGGCTTATTAGATTTTGTCATTTTTATACAGAGGCAATTATAAGGCCTACCGTATTTATTTTTCATTTTTTAATGTTTATTTCTTTTTGAGAGAGAGAGACAGACAGAGCACGAGCGGGGGAGCAGCAGAGAGAGAAAGGAAGACACAGAATTTGAAGCAGGCTCCAGACTTTGAGCTCTCAACACAGAGCCTGACATGGGGCTCGAACTCACAAGCCACAAGATCATGACTTGAGCCAAAGTCAGATGCTAAACCGACTGAGCCACCGAGGGGTCCCTAAGGTCCAGTGTATTTAAATAGTAATCACATCTGTGGCATAAACCAAGTATTCACTGGTGTGGCAGTTGGCACATGTTTCCATGAATTTATTGCCTAGAGAGGGTTTGAGAAAAGCCATAGAAGGTATAATTTTTAGTCTTGGTTGGAGGCTGTGTGCATTAGGGCGTCTATGACTCTGATACACATAATACAAAATTGTTTCATATCCATTTATTTTTCATGGTGGTATTGCTTCTTGGGGAAAGAGATAGTATATTACCTGCAGCATATCTTTGAAAGTTCTCTAAACTGAACTTGTTCACATTCCAAGGGGTGTTCTATAGCCTAATACATAATTCAGTTCATAGTATCTTATTGTTCATAATAATTTTAATTTTGATTGTGTCCTGTTTTCCCACACTGAGGATACTGATTTTTCTTACTTTTAGATTTCGAATCAGGCCTCTACAATGTGATAATAATTCTTCCCATCATGAGATATTTTCTGAGCTTTCTAGATCTTATTTTCATTTTGTTTTTTTCTAGATTCCATTTTAAACATATCTTCTTGCAGTAATAAAAGTATTGAAATAAAGAGGGTGGTTTGTATCGTTACCTTAGAAATAGTAACAGTAACAAGCCACCACTATTTTATATCACTTTGCTTTTATTTTTAGGTCCATGGTTCAAAATCAGGCAAAATGAACATATATGGCGGCCTTCGACAGATGGTCAAGGAAGGCGGTATCCGCTCCCTTTGGAGAGGAAATGGTATAAATGTCATCAAAATCGCTCCTGAGACAGCTGTTAAGTTCTGGGCATATGAACAGGTAATTGTTACCACCTGTGGAATTTATTAACAAAGAGGAATTAATAAATGGATCCAACAGCAGTGAGCATATGGTGCTTTTCGGGTTCTTGTTTTAATGCATAATAATTTTCCACATCTTCTCCAGGAGGAGTTTCTCTTACAGGAGATTAGACTAGATAAACTCAGATTCCTTATGACTGAACTCTAGGATTTTTTTTTTAATGTTTTTTATTTTTGAGAGAGAGACACAGTACAAGCAGGGGAGGGGCAGAGAGAGAGGGAGACACAGATTCAGAAGACAGGCTCCAGGCTCTGAGCTAACTGTCAGCCCAGAGCCTGATGCAGGACTCAAACCCATGAACCATGAGATCATGATTTGAACTGAAGTCAGAAGCTTACCTGACTGAGATATCCAGGCACCCCTAAACTCTAGGATTCTTAATTTCATATGCTTTATTTTAAAAAAGACATTATTATTTTTTTAAACTTTATTTTAGAGAGCGAGCACATGAACAGGGGAGAGAGGCAGAGGGGGAGAGAGAGAGAATTTTAAGCAGGCTCCATGCTTAGCATGGAGCCTGATGCAGGGCTCGATCTAACGACCTTAGGATTGTGACCTGAGCTGAAATCAAGAGTCAGATGCTAAACTTGCAGAGCCACTAAGGTGCCCCTTAAAAAAAAAAAAAAAGACTTTATTTATTTATTTATTTATTTATTTATTTATATTTTTAAAATTTTATTTAAGTCCAAGTTAGTTAAGCATACAGTGTAATAATAGTTTCAGGAGTAACATTTAGTGATTCATTACTTAACATACAACACTAAGGGCTCATCCTGCCGCGTGCCCTCCTTAATACCCATTAGCCATTTAGCCCACCCCCAACCCACCTCACCTCCAGCGGCCCTCAGTTTGTTCTCTGTATTTAAGAGTCTTTTATGGTTTGCCTCCCTCTGTTTTTATCTTGTTTTTGCTTCCCTTCTATGTCCATCTGTTGTGTCTTAAATTCTGCATATGAGTGAAGTAATATATTTATCTTTCTCTGACTGACTTATTTCACTTTTGCATAATACATTCTACTTCCATCCACATTGTTGCAAATGACAATATTTCATCCTTTTTCCTCAGAACTTTCTCTCTTTTTAGAAAATATTTATTTATTTTTAAATTTATATCCAAGATATTTAGCATATCGTGCAATAATGATTTCAGGAGTAGAATCCAGTGATTCATCCCCTTCATGTAACACCCAGTGCTCATCCCTAATGCCCCTTGCCATTTAGCCCATCCCCCCACCCACAGCTCCTCCAGCAACCCTCAGTTTGTTCTCAATATTTAAGAGTCTCTCATGTTTTGTCCCCTCCCCGTTTTTATATTATTTTTGCTTCCCTTCCCTTATGTTTAGCTGTTTTGTATCTTAAATTCCATATATGAGTGAAGTCATATAGTATTTGTCTTTCTCTGACTAATTTCACTTAGCATAATAACCATCTAGTTCCATCCATCTTGTTGCAAATGACAAGATTTCATTCTTTTTGATTGCTGAGTCATACTCCATTGTGTGTGTGTGTGTGTGTGTGTGTGTGTGTGTGTGTGTACACACACATACCACATCTTGTTTATCCATTTATCTGTCAATGGACATTTGGGCTCTTTCCATACTTTGGCTATTGTTGATAGTGCTGCTATAAACATTGGGGTGCATATGCCACTTCGAAACAGCACACCTGTATCCCTTGGATAGATACCTAGATACCTAGTAGTGCAATTGCTGGGTCATAGGATAGTTCTATTTTTAATTTTTTGAGGAACCTCCATCCTATTTTCCAGAGTAGCTGCACCAGTTGGCATTCCTACCAGCAGTGCAAAAGTGTGTCTCTTTTTGGATCCTCACCAACATCTGTCATTACTTAAGTTGTTAATTTTAGCCATTCTGACAGGTGTGAGATGGTATCTCATTGTGGTTTTGATTTGTACTTCCCTGATGATGAGTGACATTGAGCATCTTTTCATGTGTCTGTTATCCATCTGGATGTCTTTGGAACAGTGTCTCTTTGTGTCTTTTGCCCATTTCTTCACAGGATTATTTTTTGAGTGTTGAGTTTGATAAGTTTGTTATAGCTTTTGGATACTAACCCTTTATCTGATATGTCAGTTGCAGATACCTTCTCCCATTCTGTTGGTTGCCTTTTAGTTTTGCTGATTGTTTCTTTCACTGTGCAGAAGTTTTTATCTTGATGAGATCCCAGTAGTTCATTTTTGCTTTTGTTTCCCTTGCCTCTGGAGACATGTTGAGTAAGAAGTTGTTGCAGCTGAGGTCAAAGAGGTTGTTGCCTGTTTTCTACTCTAGGATTTTGATGGCCTCCTATCTTATATTTAGGTCTTTCATTCATTTTAAGTTAATTTTCGTGTATGGTGAAGAAAATGGTCCATATTCACTTTTCTGCATGTCACTGTCCAGTTTTCCCAGCACCATTCCCTAAAGATACTGTCTTTATTCCATTGGATATTCTTTCTTCCTTTGTCAAAGATTAGTTGGCCATACATTTTTGGGTCCATTTTGGGGTTTTCTATTTGTTCCATTGGTCTATGTGTCTGTTTTTGTGCCAATACCATATTGTCTTGATGATTATAGCTTTGTAACACAGTTTAATATCTGGGATTGTGATGCTTCCAGCTTTGGTCTTCCTTTTCAACATTACTTTGGCTATTCGGGGTCTTTTCTGGTTCCATACAAATGTGAGGATTGTTTTTTTTCTAGCTCTGGGAAGAATGCTTCTGTTATTTTGATAGGGATTGCATTGAATGTAGAATGGTTGTGTAGTATCAACATTTTAACAATACTTGTTCTTCCATACTTCCAATCCATGAGTATGGAATGTTTTTCCATTTTTTTGTGTTTTCTTTAATTTCTTTCATAAGGTTTTTATAGTTTCCAGTGTATATAGACTTTTCACCTCTTTGGTTAGGTTTATTCCTAGGTATTTTATGGTTTTGGTGCTATTGTAAATGGGATTGATTCCTTCGTTTCTCTTTCTGCTGGTTCATAAAAAAAGAGTAGAAACATATGGTGTCTGTCTTTCTCTGACTATTTACCTAGCATAATACCTCCAGTTCCATCCACGTTGCTGCAAATGGCCATATTTCATTCTCATTGCCAAGTAGTATTCCATTGTATATATAAACCATATCTTCTTTATCCATTCATCAATCCATAACTGACTGAGCCACCCTGGTGCCCTTTGCTTATTCATTTTGAATTCAGAGTAGAAGCTGCATGCCAACCTAACTTTTGTGAAAGTATCCCAAACTGAGATCTGGAAGGAAAACTTTGAAGTTGTGTAATTGACATCACTATAAAATGGAGTTGAATTGGAGTGAAAGTTCCATGAAGGCAGGATCGTGGCTTCTTCTCCATGGACTCCAGTACTTGGAGCCTGGCCTGTGAGAAGTGCTCAATAAGTGTTTGTTGAATGAGTGTCATCTAGTGGCAAACATCCTTCAATTCTTTACTCAGGAGTTACTTTCTCTGGGAAACCTTCTCCATTGTTACAGCTCCTTTGTTTCCCTATGTTAGAATTTTCACACTAAATTCTGATTATCTCAGTGCTTCTCTCTCTTCTTAATGAGATTGTGCGCTTCCTTAGTCAGTATCTGTTTGCAGGTTTGTATTCCAAGCACTCTGCCCAGTGTGACCCTGAGTCCTTACTGATGAGTGAAAAGACAGAGCTGGAATTTGAGTCCAAGACTGCCTGCATCTCAAGTCACTAGGTTGAAGGGAAATATGTGTATTTCAAGCAGGAGCAGAAATGGAGGCACAAGGGAGCATCATTCACTAAGGAAATTGAAAGTGGTTCATTTGGCTTCAGTGTATTGGAGTGTATTTCTGGGAAGATAATGTTGAAGGCAGGCTGGACAGGTAGGCAGATGTCAAGTGTAATAGGAATCTTGATTTTATCCCGAATAGAGTGAGGGGGCTAGTGCGAAATCTTATATAGAGAAGTGAAATGAGTATATTTACATTTAAGAAAGATCAACCTGGAAAAAATGGAGAATGTATTAGAGGCAAGTTTAGGCCAGACTGTAGGCAGAGAGACTAATATTTAAGGAAATATTTCTATAATTCAGGTAAGAAATGATGAGCACCAATGCAAGGTGGTGGCTGGAGAAAGTGGAAAAGAAGGAAATGAACTGAAAAATATTTTGGAAATAGAATCAGCACAACTCTCTGACTGAGTAGATATGGAAGTGAGAAAGAAAGAGGAATCAAGGATGATACTCTGGCTCTTAATTTGAGCAACTAAAATACATAGAGCATACAGTAAGAGGAATAGATTTTGGGATTAAATGACAAGTTCCATTTTGGACGTGCTGAATTCGGGACATCTCTGTCACATGAGTAGGTAGGTGTCCAGTGGGACTTTTGATCTCTGATAGAGAGGTTGCTTTTGAGTTGAAGCCATTGAAATGGATCACTGAGGAAAGCCTTAAGAATGAAAGATTTCTGGGAATATGCCAGGGACAAGTAAAAGGAGCCCCTTGCAGAAGAGACTGAGAAGGAATAGCGAGAGGGACAGGAGGAAAGGCAGAGAGTGATGGCCCAGAAGAAGGAGGATGAACAGGGTTTCATGAAGGCTCAAGTGCCAGAGGGCGGTAAATACAATAAGGAAAGGACCTCTTAGAATTTATCAACACAGACAGAGGAGAGCTTGGTATAAAGGTCCCAGTGAAGTAAGGAGATGAGAAACCATTCTGAAATGAGTGAAAGTAAACCAGGGGGTGACAAGGTCTGTACACTATAGCCACATTTTTGGGAAGTTGGACTTGCATGAAAGGAAGGAGAAGAAATGAAGGAGAGTGATAGAAAGATGGTGGACAGAGGGAGGGCTTTGATATGTTTTATTTTAATGTGCCCATTGCTGAAGCGAGCATGTCAACACAAAGAAGGAAGGTAAAAGTATAGGTTGGAGAGGCTGGTAAACACAGCAGGTGTTCACAGGAAGGGTACGTGGGGGTGGGGGTGGCAGGGCTGGGGAGACCTAGGTGTTATCTAGATGCCCTGGGAAGGATTGGCTTTGATGGCACAGAGGACTCTTCTGATGTCACTTTGGGAAGAAACAAGATACATGTGGATATGGATAATTTTGTGGAGAAAATGAGCAGGAATACTCTTGCCTGGTGGCCTCTGTTCTTCCTTGTGTTCCCAAGAAAGGACATTTCCTGACAATGAGGGAGGAAGTGGTATTGGAAGCTGGAGGAGAATAGAATGGAAGCGACTGGATAGGTGCTGTAACACATGGGAAAGGGTAGATGGAAGGACTTCAGGGTGGCTGTGAGGGCCCGGGTAGTCTCCTGCTTCTCTCTGTTGATTTATCCACTTCTCGCTCCAGGGTCAGTGGTAAATTACCTTTGTAGACTCACCTTACCTTTCTAAAACAAGGAGTCTGATTTGCCTGGTTCATGACCACAGTCTGTTTGGGTAGAGCTTTCCTTTCCAAGTTGTAGGAAGCGAATAGTAACAGTGATCACGTGTACTGAACATGTGCCAGGTCCTCAGCACTCTGCTGTATTATATGGATTATCTTATTTGATAGTTTTAGCGACCTTGTGATATAGGTACTGTTATCATAGATGAGGAGACATGCTCATGAACTTGCCCTGGGCTACAGGTTTCTGGAATTCCCGCCCAAGTCTGCCTGATTCAGGAGCCCGTGATGTTATCATCCTGGTCTTGGATATTTTGGGTACATTGGCGTCAGACTTTACCCTTGGCCAGATTGGCTGTCAGTTGCTTTAGTACCAGTGGGCCCGATGGGCTCTGGGGTTGATGTGGTAGAGTAGTTATATGCATTACCTACAGAAATGTCTTTCTTGAGTTGTTTTGTTAATATTTGTCACTTATTTTATTTATACTGGTGAAAATAAACTCATATTTTTTATTTAAAAATTTTTAAATATTTATTTTTGAGAGACAGAGAGACAGAGCATGAGAGAGAGAGAGGGAGACACAGGCTCCAGGCTCTGAGCTGTCAGAACAGAGCCTGACACAGGGTTTGAACCCACGAACTGTGAGATAATGACCCTAGCTGATGTTGGACACTTAACTGACTGAGCCACCCAGGTGCCCCTAAACTCAGCTAAAAAAGAAAAACTATGAGGAAATGATCTAAAAATTGTGAGCACTTCATCAACCCTGTAGTTTCTAGGAAAGACTGCTGTCAGTTGTGTTTTAGCAAAGAAACAACTGTGTCCCACCTGTGGAACATCTGTGTTCTGTGGAAATCTAACCTGAAAACCACCATCCAGTAAAATGAGTGTATTAGCACTTGAGCCTTGCTCTTCTGTGAGGCATTTTAGTGCACTGTATGTATTTGGAAAAACATCATCATAGTGTCAGCGAGTTGATTAGTAGGAGCTGATTTGTGCTTTAATATTTACGTGGCCAGCTCGGGCTGCTGAAACAAAATACCATACTGGTTGTTTAAATAACAGAAATGAATTTCTCGCCATCCTGAAGCTGGGGATCTGAGACCAAGGTGCTGACCAGTTTGGTTTCTGGTGAGGGCTGTCTTCCGGGCTCGCACGCCTTTCTCTCCTCCGTGTGTGTGTAGAAAGAGAAAGATGGAGAGAGAGAGAAAACTCTCTGGCATCTTCTTTCTTCAGAGCCCCACCCTCACGACCTCATCAGACTCCAGTTATCTGCTCGAGGCCCCATCTCCACGTACCATCACACCGGCGGTTACAGCTTCAGTGTGAGGATTTGTTGGGAAGGGGGTCCGTGACTCAGTCTAGAGCAGGTATTAATATACCTTTGAATATGTATTTGTACAGTACAAGAAGTTGCTTACTGTGGAAGGACAAAAAATTGGAACCTTTGAGAGGTTTATTTCTGGTTCCTTGGCTGGGGCAACTGCGCAGACTATTATTTATCCTATGGAGGTAAGTGCCACGCTGAAGTGTGACTGTGTGGGTGCTGTTGTTCGAATTATCTATTGTTGGGTAACAAGTCACCCCCAAATTAGCAGTTTAAGACAGGCATTTGTTATCCCAGGATTTCTGTGGGTCAGGAGGCTGGAAGTAGCTCAGTCGGGGGCCCTTGGCTCTGGGCTTCTCTGAGCCTAGAGTCAAGGTTTGGGTCAGGGCCACTGCCACACCAGGTTCACCTCCAGATGAGTCTGCTTCCAAGCTGCTCCCATGTTTGTTGCTGGGCCTCCCTGATTACTAGCTGGAGATCCCAGGTCCTTATCACAGGGGCCTCTCCATAGGCTCAACGTGATAGCTGTTTCCCCCAAGTCGTGAGAGAGAGAGAGAGAGAGAGAGACTGTGTGAGCCAGCACTCAGGATGGAAGCCGCAGTCTTCTGTCACTTCTGCTATATTCTGTTGGTCACACAGACTAGCCCTGGTGGAGTGTGGGAGGGGACTACGCAGTGTCAACACAGGAGGCAAGGCCAGTTGGGGCCCCTCTTGGGGGCCGGCTGCCACAGTATTGGTACAAGTTATAACACCCATTTCTCTCCAGAGAGGTTCTATACCATATATTTAATGATGGACTCGATTAGATAATGGTAGCCCTCACTGGACATCCTATCATTAGAGCCTGGGGTTGGCAAACCATGTACCTGTGGAATATTTTGTATAGCCCTTGAGCTAAGAATGATTTTATACATTTTAAAAAGGTGGTTAAAGAAAAACCAAAAATATGTAACAGACCTGATATTTTAGGGCTGCAAAGACTGAAATATTTAGCATGAGGTCTTTGCAGGAAAAGTCTGCCCATGCTTGCTTTTAGAGCAAAAATAATATTACAGACGTGACTGTCTTTATTACTATGACAAAGGGTTTTCAACAACTAATAAGATCTAAGCAAAAAATACCCTTAATTTTCACCTTTGTGCTATGCATATTCATATAGCTTTCCTTGTGAGCACCTTAATACAGTCATTCATATTATTTCTCCTACTTCTCAAAAAATATCCTAACTGAACACATGGTCTTCGTCTTATACATCCTCCATCTCAGTTAACAGCGTAACATTCCCACCTCCCGGCCGTCTCCGTCCTGGTTCCAAGCTAGAAACACTAGGGTCACCCTGTATGCTACCATTTCCCTTACCCCTCGTATCTAATTTTAAGACCTCTGTAAATTATTTTCTCTCCATTTCCTCTGCCACTGCCCTCATTCAGAGCCTCTTTAAAATAAATAGGTTCTCTTGGGTCTCATCTTAGCTCCTCAATAGTTATGATATGTGAGGGGTAACACATCAACAAACCTAATAGTCACTCGAGTGACACTGTATGCTGGGTATTTGTTCTCTATGTAATACGTTGAATTCCATGATGGACTTAATATGAATAATAACATTTTGTTACATTCTTTTATAACTAGGTTATAAAAACCAGGCTGGCTGTAGGCAAAACTGGACAATATTCTGGAATATTTGATTGTGCCAAGAAGATTTTGAAACATGAAAGTGTGGGAGCTTTTTACAAAGGATATGTTCCAAATTTATTAGGCATTGTACCTTACGCAGGTATAGACCTTGCTGTGTATGAGGTGAGTTTGCAGCAATGTTTTGAATCTGAAAATGTAAATAGTTTCTATTGTTAGAAGTTGATGTCATATAAAGAAGCACATATATACCAGGAAATAATTTGTAACCAGAAGCAGATTTAGGGTTGTTATTTAATCTTTTTTTTTTTGAAGTACTTTGAGTACTTTGACCACATATGCCCATGGTCATCTTTGTATCAGATTTCCCTGTGAATTATTTTAAAAAATTGTTAATGTTTATTTATTTATTTTGAAAGAGAGTGCATGAGCCGGGGAAGGGCAGAGAGAGAGGGAGTGGGAATCCCAAGCAAGCTCTGCACCATCCGTGCAGGGGCTTCAACTCACAAACCTGTGAGATCATGACCTGAACCAAAATCAAGAGTTGGAAGCTTAACTGACTGAGCCACCCAGGTGCCTCTTCTTGCAAATTATTTTTATTAATGAAGTGAGCAAACTCACATTCAGGTATAGTTGTTCAGCTTAAAAGATGATACTAAGGATTTTTTTTTGAGGGAAGAGGAAATAAGCAAAAAGGGCATATTTTCTTTGAGTTGTTAAAATCTGCCATTGCTAAATCAAGCAGAGAGATGGATGTATATAGGGCACAGACTCATCCCTCGTACTGAAAAGACAACTTAGACTACAAATCTTGGATCAACTCTGCCATTTAAACCATTGAATAATTTATGAATCTGACAAACAGTCTGTTTTTGCCTTTAAAAACCCGAAGTTCTGGTGGGGGGTGGGGGGGGGGGGATAGAGAAACTGCTCCAGCTAGTGTGGTTAACTGTTTGGCGATAGCATTTGGGAAGGAGCCCACCTATGCCCGAGGGGAAGGGCAGCTTGTGTAATGGAAGTTTTCTCAGAGGACTTTACCTTTTTTTCTAAACTGCTTTATTAGGATATAATTTACATGCCATACGTTTCATTCATTTAGGTACAATTCGGTGGCCTTTAGAATTTAAAGCTTAATTTAAAATTGTGGTAAAATGTGTATAACATAAAATTTACCATTTTTAACCATTTTTAAGGGTATAATTCAGGGATATTAATTACATTCACAACGCTGTGTCCCATCCCTACTATTTCCAACATTTTTTCATGATACCAAACATAAGCTCTATATCTATTATGAAATAATGCCCATTGTCCCCTCCCCGCAGCCCCTGGTGACCTCTAATCTACTTTCTGTCTCTATGAATTTGCCTATTCTAGTTATTTCATACAAGTAGAATTGCATTATATTTGTCCCTTTTTGTCTGGCTTATTTCCTTTAGCATAATGTTTTCAGGGTTCATTCATGTTGTAGCATGTTTCAGAGTTTTACTCCTATTGGCTGAATAATATTCCATTGTATGTACATCCCACATCTTGCTTATCTTGTTGGTGGATCCTTGGGTCGTTTCTATTTTTTGGCTATTATGAATAATGCTGCAGTGAACATTGGGGTACAAGTATCTGGTCAAGTCTCTGCTTTCAATTCCTTTGGGAATATCCTGAGGCATAGAATTGCTGAGTCCTATGGTAATTCTATGTTAAGCTTTTTGAGGAACTGTCAAACTGGCTTCCATGGTTATACCCTATTTCATTCCTACCAACACTACACAAAAATTCTAATTTCTCTATACCCTTGCTAACACCGGAGAGTTTCTGTTTTTATTTATTTATTTAAAATTAAAAGAAATTTATATTTGTTTTTGAGACAGAGCATGAGTGGGGGAGGAGTAGAGAGAGAGGAAGACAGAATCTGAAGCAGGCTCCAGGCTCAGAGCTGTCAGCACAGAGCCTGACGCGGAGCTTGAACTCACTAACCGTGAGATCATGGCTTGAGCACACACACACACAGCATATCTTATCCATTCCTCTGTCCATGGACAGGTAGATATCTTAATTGTTGTAAATGTTGCTGCAATAAACATAGGGGTGTGTACATCTTTTTGAATTAGTGTTCTCATTTCCCTTAGGTAAATACCCAATAATGGAATTGCTGGATTATCTGGTAGTTCTACTTTTATTTTTTTGAGAAACCTCTGTGGTCACAGTGGCCATACCAGTTTTCATTCCTACCGGTGGGGCATGAAGGTTCCTTTTTCTCCACATCCTCGCCAACACTTGTTAGTTCTTGTCTTTTTGATTCCATTCTGACAGGTGTAAGGTGATATCTCATTATGGCTTTGATTTGTATTTCTTTGATGATTAGTGATGTTGAGCAACTTTTTGTATATCTGTTGCCTTTACCCACTTTTTATTTTTTATGGTTATTGAGTTGTAGGAGTTCTTTATATTTTTTGGGTATTAACCCTTATGAGATGTGTGGTTTGCAAATATATTCTCCCATTCCATAGATTGTCTTTTCATCAGCTGATTGTTTCCTTTGCTGCACAGAAGTTTTTAAATTGGTCAAATTCATTTCTCTAATTTTTCTTTTGTTGCCTGTGCTTTTGATGTCATGTCCTGTGTTTTCTCCTAGAAATTTTATAGTATTAGGTCTTATGTTTAGAACTTTAATCAATTTTGAGTTAATTTTTGTCCATGGTATAAGGTAAAGGCCCAACTTTATTTTTTGCATCTGGATATTCAGTTTTCCTCACACTTTTCTTTCTCCAGTGTGTAGTCTTGGCATCTTTGTTGATGATAATTTGGCCATATTTTCAAGAATTTATTTCTGGACTCTGTTTTTGTTCCACTGATAACTGTCTTTACGGCAGGACCACACCATCGGGTTACTGCTGCTTAGTAGTATCTATTGAAATAAGGGAGTAGGAGTCCTTCAAGGTTATTCTTTTTGTCTAAGGTTATTTTGGCTGTTGGAGTCTCTTGAGATTCCATATGAATTTTAGGGTGGTTTTCTCTTTTACTTCAAAAAATACCTTTGGGATTTGAGTAGGGATTGCATTGAATCCTTAGATTGCTTAGGTAATGAATTGCTATGCCTGTGCTACCGTAACAATAATTTCCCCACATATGTGCGTAGATTCTTATACTTAAAATATTGTATATTTAAAAAGTAGGTTAGCATATGTATTACAGTTATGCTCAGTTGAAGTCTTCTAATGGAAATACAAGGCTGTAGGATGATGGGGGGAAGGCATGGCCTGGGGGTCAGTACACTTGATTCTGCACTCTTGTTAAAAAAAAATCTCCACTGAGACTCATTTTCCTCATTCTAAAATTGGAAGAAGAGCTCCACATCAGGGAAAGGACTAAATGAAATAACATGTATGTGAAGTACAAAATTAGATGCAGTTAATAGAATTATATTGGAAATGCGCTTGCCACCTGACCTTGCGGACACGCAGCCTGTCGTAAGGACGAGGGTGTCTATGAAAATGTTCCTGTGGAGTGAGAGCAGTTGTAACGTGAGTTGTTCACTGTTTTTCTTCTTTTCTCTTTTTCTGGCAGCTCTTGAAGTCCTACTGGTTAGATAATTACGCCACCAAAGACTCTGTCAATCCTGGAGTCGTCGTGTTGCTGGGATGTGGCGTCATATCCAGCACTTGTGGCCAGCTGGCCAGCTACCCCTTAGCTTTGGTGAAAACACGCATGCAGGCCCAAGGTGAGGGTTTTGTTTTTAATGTTTTTATTTGTTTATTTTGAGAGAGTATGCCATGCATGTGTACAGGTGCACGAGCAGGGGAAGGTTGATGGAGCAGAAGAGAGAGAATTCCAAGCAGGCTTCACAGTCAGTACAGAGCCTGACGTGGGGCTCAATCCCACTACCGTGAGATCATGACCTGAGCCAAAATCAACAGTCAGATGCTTAACTGACTGAGCCACCTAGGTGCCCCTCAAGGTGAGTTTTTGACAGATGAATGTTGCTGATAAAAGTACTTAGCAACATGCTTTCAGATCCTCAGGTTCTACAAAGATACCAGAATATGCTTTAAAGATAGTGTTTCACAACCTTTTATTTTTTTTCCATTACTGCCTCCCTAGGGAACCCTTTCATAAATTCTTTTCCTAATCACTCCCTCTTCATGAAATTTTAATATCACAGATAACACTGCACATGTACTCTGTGTATATCTGCGTTTTATGGGTGAACAGATGTGGTTTTGCCTATGTTGAGAATCCATGTTTTAAGGGTACATAAGCTTTAATATCTAGGCAGATTTGGGTTCAGACCTCTCTCTGTTTTCCTCTTTGCCCCAAACCTCTTTGGATTTTCATTTACTTGTCTGTAAATGGGAATGAGAACTGGGCCTTGTGAGAATTGGCAACAATATATATAAAGCATCTGGTTCTTGGCACATTCTTGGTAAATGCTGGCTGGAATTGTTTGTTCTTATTGGACCCTACAACTTTTGAACTGTGCTCCCTCCTCATTGTGACCCTGTCCTCTCCCTTGGCTTTGATTATACTGTGTCCCCCTGGCTCTTCTGCCATCTTATTATCTCTTTTCTTAAGATTTGCTGGCTTTTATTGCTATTTAAAGTATGTATAGCCCATGCCTTTCTTTTCTTTTTTTGCTCTTTTGCTGGCCAGTCTCATTCACCTACTATCATTTCTTTAAACAGTACCCCCTGGGTATCTACAGCTTTGTTCCTAGTCTCTCCTCTGAGTACCAGCCACCCCCTGACCCCCACCAAGTGGTCACTCATTAATTTACCAGTGCTTCCGGAGCTTTTGTCAGGTGCTGGACACTCTGCCAGATGCTAGGGCTAGAGCGGTCCACAAGTCAGATGTGGCCCCTGCCATTGTGGAGAAGACACATGTTCAGCAAGAAAACTTGTTAATTCACCTCCCCTTTTGTCATGGGAGCCCAGAGCAAGGAGCTCTAACCTTACTTAGGAGCCAGAGAACTTGTCATTTAAGCTCAGTCTAGAAAGACAGGTGGAAGTCAGCTGGGCAGAGGTGGGTGGGGTGGAAAAGAAAGAGCCTTCTAGCCTGAGGAAAAGCATATGTGAATGCACCGAGGCAGGAGAAAATGGGGTCCATTTGCGGAGCTGAAAGATCATTTGCCTGGAGAAAAATGGAAATTAGTAACTAAATATTTCATTTGTATTTTCTCATTTAAATCACAGCCATCTTGGGGATTGATACTAGCATTACCTGCATTTTACAGGTGAATAACTGGGGCAAAAAGAGAGAACATAACTTCTAGAAGGTTAGACATTTGGTAAATAGTGGGGCTAGCTTTACCCTTTAAAGGCTTTGAAATTAGCCCCACTTTATTTTTTTCTTCTCCTCACTTCCTCACGTCTGCCTCACCCACCTCCAGGGCTGGGTACCCTCTGTGTAACAACCACATCAGCAGCCGGGAGTCCCCACGTGGTGCCCAATGTGCCGTCCCTTGTCCTCATGGTGCCAGCAGCCTGGGCTTTCTCTTCCTCCCTTTCTTGCATCTTGAGGCCATTTTCAAGGCCCAGGAAACCTACATTTTCTTAAGATCCTCAAAGTGTTCCCCATGCACCCCTTAATTCCCAAGACTTAACTACTCTTTTTTCAGTGCTTGGTTAGTGGGGGGGGGGGTGGCCGTGGCAGTGTGGGGTGCTAGAAAGTGTGTGAACTTCGGAGTCAGAAAGACTGCTCTCCGCTCTCCCTCTTGCTGGCAAAGTTTCTCCATCTTCCTAAGCCTCCAATTCCTCATTTATAAAATAGGTATGATATTTACCGTGCAGGATTGGTATATAAAGTAAGTAACACATAGCAACCACTCAACAAGGAACTCTTGTTACCATTGTTACCGTAATTATGCAACTCACTACTAGGTGCCATGCAAGGAGATTTATATAAAGGGATACTTATATATTCTAGAATATTATTCAGAATCACAAATAAAACATATTTGAATATTAAGTTCGTCTGGTTTCTTTCTTTCTTTTTTTTTTTTTTCTTTCCCTAGCCACGGTAGAAGGAACCAAACAAATGAACATGGTTGGCCTCTTTCGACGAATAATTTCCAAAGAAGGAATACCAGGACTTTACAGAGGCATCACCCCAAACTTCATGAAGGTGCTCCCTGCTGTGGGCATCAGTTATGTGGTTTATGAAAAGATGAAGCAAACTTTAAGCGTAACCCAGAAATGACACGTTGAAATTTTTGCTTTAGGATGATTTTTGAAATCATCCTCTGGAGTGACTTTTACCACCTAGAATTATAAGCCTATGCCAAAAGAAGTCATATATTTCTCACAAAAAGGAAGAGCATATCAATAATTACTTCAAACACTTGGGCTCAATTTTATATATACAAAAATGATAAAAATCATAGTTTTGATAAGCTCACAATTTTGAAAGGGCCACAAAATTGTATTTTATCTTTTCATATTAGTACCTTTCTACAAAGCTATGCCCTGAGTCCTAAATCTGAAAAACATACTACTTGAATTAAATTTGTTTTTTTGTGGTAATTATAAATCATTAATCTTTATTTTGGTTGGTTCAAGTTTATGCCAGTTCCTTAATACTTAAGTGTCTTTTTCTAAAAAACAAAATGATCAGAAAACCTTGAAACATAAGTTGTTTTATGTATTTTGAATGTGTTTGTAGACTTCTTAAAACTTCCTTGTAGAACCATTAATAGAAAATCATTGCGTGAAAACATACCTTATAGCAGCCAAGAAAGTGTAGGGCTTATATCCTTGTCTTTCTGAAGGAGCTGAATGCGAATGAACTGTAGTGGCAGAATTCCAGGGCATGCAAACAACTCTAGTCCATTTACATTTTTCTGTGTCAGGAGGAGTGATGAGATAGTATCTACTTCAGTGGGCCCTTTTCCACTTTCCTTGCACTGTTATTTGGTTCCTGAAGTGACACTGATTGCCAGTATATTACTGTTAATTATCAATGCAGGGCAACTTATTTGAAAGATTCTATTTATTCTGCCATTGCTTTGAGAAGCACCAGGAAGCAAAACCATCAGCTTCTGCAGAGCATCTCTCTTATCATTGTCCTCCTTTGTTTCCTACTTGAATCAGATTCTATTTTAATCAGGAAGGCTTCTAGGGAGCATTCTTGGTAATCGAACATTTCTTAATTATGTCAAGTAGGTTGATCATGGGTCATTGACGTCTTCCTTTCCCCCTCAGTGTTGAATTTGTTTGAAACTGCAATTCTCAGTTTGGGCAGCACAAATCTAGAAGAGTAGTGCATTTTAATGGTAGTGTATATTAATATTACATGTTCGGTTCCTATGT
Organism: Suricata suricatta; assembly: GCF_006229205.1. NCBI lineage: Eukaryota > Metazoa > Chordata > Mammalia > Carnivora > Herpestidae > Suricata > Suricata suricatta. The sequence goes on from NC_043707.1 coordinate 52,996,793, forward strand.
TTAAATGAAAGCCTCAATTTATAAACACATACATTCATATTCTCCCTTGCACCGAGTTTTAGGAACATGTTGTGATATAGAAAATTTATATATTGATGTCATATATTACTTTACTAAAGGCATTTTTATAGTTAACCATCCTTTTTTATTTGTGTGATTAAGACTTAGACAAATATTTAAGTTGAAGTTATTCTGTAGCTTTTTAATGTAGTTTGATTTCTAGAGATTTGTTATAAATTGCCAACATTTTTTGTGAAAATCTAGTGACATAATAGGCATTTACTTTATTTGAAGCTACCTCTTATATTTTTTAAACAAAACAGAAATGTTGGAGCTGTGTGTGTTTGAAATGTATTCTAAAATATAGTTTTTAATACATCAGTTATGCCTGATAAATGTCTTGGCATTTTTATAATACCTACGATAATCGTGGGACTCTATCTTTGGGGCTCTTTGTACTTGGGAGTAATACATCAATGACAACATTCAGGTACATGATTAGCTTTTTCTTTTTTTACTCATAAGAATGATGGGATGAATAACTAAAATTTCAAGCTACTAAAAAACGGTCATTGTTCATCATGAATATGAATTGCTATTTAACATTGTAAGGTATGAATGTGGTTTATCTGTGCATCTTGTATCTTTTGAAAAAATGATCTTGTGTATTTTGAAAAGAGCCCAGAGTTGAAGATATTTATTTCTGGTATTATTGCATATGTACTTCCCATTTCTATTAAAAATCTATGTTTCTTTTAAAAATGACTTGTTTCCTCATTTTTAAAAAATAGGCCAAAAAAAAAGGCTGTGACACACACTTCTATCATTGTCAGCAGTTTGATACTTTTCACAGCTGACTCAATATAATTTGCAAATATTTTGGCTTTTCCTGAACAGCCATAGCAGTTGTTGTCTCTGTCATACATTTTAGCATAAGATGATGTTTTTCTTTTTTTTAATTAAAAAATTTTTTTATGTTTATTTTTGAGAGAGAGAGAGAGACAGAGTGCAAGTGGGGAAGGGGCAGAGAGGGGGAGCCACAGAATCTGAAGCAGGCTCCAGGCTCTGAGCTGTCAGCACAGTATCCGACGTGGGGCTCAGACTCATGAACCAGGAGTTCAGGACCTGAGCCAAAGTCAAACAACTGACTGAGTGACCCAGGTGTCCCAATGATGTTTTTCTTGATGTCCAAATTCCACATTTACTCATTAGGGTTATACCCCAAGGGGTTCATGGTGTCAAGGAGAATTCAAAATCATGGGATGACTTTTTTTTTTTTTGAGAGAAAGAGAAAGTAAGCTAGCAGGGGAAGGGCAGAGAAAGAGGGGGACAGAATCTCAAGCAGGCTCCACACTGTCAGCACAGAGCCAGATCCAGGGACTCAAACTTAACAGGTGCTTGATCTCATGAACCATGAGATCATGGACCTGAGCCAAAAATTAGAGTTGGACAGTCAACTGACTGAGCCACCCAGGCACCCCCAAAATCATGGGACTTCTTGACACATCTTGGTGGAGTATCAGTTTGTCTTGAAGCTGTGGAAAGCAAAGCTAAGTAAGTTTACTGGTAAGTGATTAAAAAGCTTTTTACAATGCAGATTACAATTAAATACAAAATTTGATTAAAAAAATAAGGTAAAACATACGACTGCAAAGAAATTTCTGCCCTCTAATTTGAATGCCACTCAGACTCCAAGAATAAACACATGAGTTGACCTGTTTTCAGGAATCTTTTGTTAGAAAAACGCTGCGGCATTCACTGCTCTGTCTCATACCCACATCAAGAGAAGCAGCTTCGTGGAGACAGATATCATATTTTATGCTATTTTATACTTTGAGCATTGTATCAGGACACATGTATAAAAGTGTGGTCTGGTTTCCTTATCTCCAGGTAGGAATTTCCCTAGCCCCTTTGTTCTTACGGAATTTTTTTTTCTTTCTTTTTTTTGAGATGTGCACCACAGTAGTACTGATATTTGTGGAGAGGGGCGAGCAGCAAGCCTCCTGTCCTGCTTTGCCACGTTCCCTTGTTGGGATTAGCGTGGGGTGGACTGAACTTTAGACGGCTCTCAGGAGAGCGTGCCCTGCCTCCTCCGTCCCGTGCAGCACAGGGCTCTGCGCAAGTCCAAGCTGCCCCACCCTGGACCCACTGCTGCCCTCTGGCCACAGTGCCACTGAAGATGCCTATTCACAGCGCTGTGACTGGTGTGAAAGCTGTTTTCGTGCCGCGCGCGCGCGCGTGTGTGTGTGTGTGTGTGTGTGTGTGTGTGTATGTGTTTTGTTTTTACCAGATATGCATGTCCCTGGTTGTCACTGGTCCCATGGCCATGAACTCAGATGCTCAGCACAGCCACTGCAGGTTGGTTTCTGTGAAAGGACCTCAAGCCTGGGCCACTTGGACATCTTATCCCATAAGAAGTTCTGTGTTCATTTTTAATTTCAGTACTTATTAAACACTCCTTCGTACCAGTCACTTTCAGGAGATGAGGACACAGCACTGAACAGAAGACCCAGCACCTTTCCTCACGGAGATTACCTAGAAGGAAGAGACAGGCAAGAAGCGCACTGAGTGAAATAAGTAATACGTCTGATGGTGTAAGTGCAGAAGGCAGTGCTGGGGTGGGTAGAGAAGGCCTGGCTGAGAGGGCGCTGTTCGAGTAAAGACCCAAAGGAGGTGCAGGAATGGGTCTTACCAGTGTCTGGGGCGGGCAGTCCAGGCAGAGGGAAGCCGGGCCGGCAAGGGGGAAGGGGGTAGCCATGGGGCTACCGGGGGAGGCATGTCCACAGAGCATTTCTCTATTTCTCAGTCTCCAGGACAAGATTCAAATGTCTCTCCTCTGGGGGTGGGACTTTCATTATTGGAACTATTGTTGGAGAACACCTGCCGTTTCTGGGACCTTCGTGTCCAGCCGCATAGTTCTCCCTACGGCAGTCCCAACACAGGCACCCCTTCCCCAGGCGGCACCTCTACTGGCTACTGTATGCCTCTCCCTCTCCAGAGAGAATTTCGATTTTGGGGGGGGACTTTTAATTTTTTAAAAGTTTTATTTTTGAGAGAAAGAGAGTGGGGGGGAGGGGCAAAGAGGGGGGGAACAGAGGACCTGAAGCAGGCTCTGTGTGAGCTGTGAGCTGTGAGATCATGACCTGAGCCAAAGTTAGCTGCTCACCTGACTGAGCCACCCACGTGTCCCGAGAATTTTAATTCTTTACACAGGAAGTTGGAGATCTTAAAATTCTTCTAGATATTTTCCCAAGAATTACAGAGAACTTCAATTTCAGCAAACTAGCAAGGCTATAGCTGTTTTCATGTCCTCTGACCACCTTGTATATGCCCAGGGGATTTGTTTATCATTTATACACATTGTTCAATACTGGAAACAATCCTTTTATTTATTTTTTGTTAGTTGATACTGTCCTACTTTGAATTCACTTCCACAAAATCAAGATAACAGTAACAAAAGAGTGATTTGTGTTTTGTTACTCCTGAAAAAGGTGCTAATCTGGCCGGGGATTTTAAAACATTCTGAAGTACTCTTTCAAACCTAAACGTACCCCCACCCTCAGTATTCGCTCATCAACCATGTTTTCCAAGAGTTTATACTTGTGTCTTCGTACCAGTTGTACAACACCTTCAAGGCCATAGGCTCAAGATGAATTAGCTCAAATCCAAGCACTTATAATCAATCTGGGCTATAGGTAAGCATCATTCAGCCTCCCCAGAAGGTCCCCACATGAATCTTTCTTTTTTAAAATTTTTACTTTTAGAGAGAAAGAGTGCATGAGTAGAAGAGAGAGGCAGAGGGAGAGAGAGAGAGAGAATCCTAAGCAGCCTTCATACTCAATGTGAAGCCAGAATCAAGAGTCAGACACTCTGTTGACTAAGTCAACCAGGTACCCCTCCTTCTATGAACCTTATTGCACCAACTGGGTTCTGCAAAATATATGACATTTCCTGGTTTTCTTTATATCAGTTTAAATCCATTTGAAAGCTCCTGTACCACTCAGTGCTGTGCCAGTGACACGGGTCTTAGCCCCTTGGGATGCAGGTCATGGTCCAGCATCTGTGCCAATATTGGCAAGGGAGTCACTGGGAACCTGTGGGGCATCTGTATCTGGGGTCCAGCCTTTCCATTATGAAGAGGTGAAGTGTCCAATATAAATCTCTTCTAACCCTACGACCCACCAACCGTTGTCTCCTTCCCAGCCTCTGGGTTTGCCTCTTTATCTCTTTGCTCTTAAAAGTATTCCTCTCTTCTTCCCCCTGGCATCCTCTTTCCAGGTAACTTAGACATTTGCAGAAGACAGAAGAGACTTTGATCAAAAGTGACCTCTATTTTCCACTTTAAAAAATCACTCAGGGAACGAACTACCAAAGGCTTGGCTCCTTGTCTGAGGTGAGATGAGCAGATACATATAGGAGAATAAACACAGATTAGTATTTTACTAAATTATCCCACTTCGGCTCTCAAACTTCCTCCTGCTCCTTGGCAGCCTGTCTCAGGGGCAAGCCTTACTGTGCCACGGGGCAGGGCACTCTCTCCACACAGGGGAAGCACCATATTGTTCCACCTGCTGAATCTCTGAATCTCCAAAACTTTATTAATAGGTGGCAAGGTAGCTTCATAGCCAGACAGTTCAATAAACAATGTCTAAAAGGAAAAGTCAATAATATCATTGAGAGTCAATACCTTCCAAAGGCTTGGGAGGAGAAAGCAAATAGAGGGAAAAATTAGTTGTAATATGGAAAAGAATAACTTGGAGTCTAGAACTGTTTCTGAATCTTTTGGATGATAGAGGGAATACATAAATGAGACAGTGCAAGTGTAGGTAGTATTAATGAATCAGGTGCTTGGACTTTTATGGTAGAGGAATCTGGTAGAAAACTAAAGGAGAGGAAAAAATTTTAATGTTTTTAATGTTTATTTTTGAGAGAAAGAGAGAGCGCGTGAGTGGTGGAGGGGCAGAGAGTGAGAGAGGGAGACCGAGAATCCTAAGTAGGTTCCATGCTCTCAGCACAAAGCCCATTGTAGGGCACGAACCCATGAACATGTGACCTGAGAGATTATGACCTGGGCCAAAGTGGGACGTTCAACCAACTGAGCCACCCAGGCACCCTGAGGAAGATCTATCCACTTGTGATCTTTGTTCTTCTGATTTTGTTTTCCTTCCCACTTTGTTATTTGCTAAGATATTTCTCCTGGAGAGGTATGAGAAAATTTTCCATAAGGTAATAAAACTATGTTAAGGAGAGGAAAGAGTCAGTAGACAATAGAAGAATTTTGCTATTGTTTTAAAATTTTTGCTTTTTTATGTGTTTTCTTTGACAGTAAAAATATATGACTATTATTTTAGGGAATTTTGACCAGAGATTATAGGAGACTTTCCTCTGTATGCCAAGTCTTGATAATTCACTTATTATTTATAGAAGGCATGAGCAAAAACAGATTCAGAACATCAAGAGACATACATTGGTCAAGAGAGTCATTCAGCAAAGTTCTTCCTATTTTTTTTTTCCATGGGACTACTAACTGATGATCAGATGGTAACCTCTGGTGAGGTGTTTCCCTCCCCTTTTCAGATTCCGCACAGTGGACGGCTCCTTGGTCAGGAGGGCTGGGCAAAGGGAGCATGAGTTTGCCTCAGTACAGCTCTGTGAATGTGCCCTTAAGGTGAGAAGTGAACTGACACCTTGATTTACAACTGATAATTTCTCATGTTGTTTTTCATTTATAGATTTGCCTATTTGGGGCACCAAGGACCATAAATGTGATTCTCTATCTTAAAACAGCACTGCAAGTGTCAAGCGTGCATAATTTCTGAGAGAGAGAGAGAGGGAGAAGAAGAGAGGTTTATGGTTTTTGCAGCTCATTTCTTGCCTTCCCATCTTGAGTTTGTATAAATTATCCCTTTAGAAATAAACGGCACAGGCATTGGGAACACTAATACAACCAAGCTCAACTATTCCTAGATGGATGGATAGTCACATGATAAATGGCCAAGAGCCTCAGCCCAAAGGCTGTATTTTCTAAGGGTTTCTTTCCATAGTCTATCCTTTTACTGACTGAACAGAGGAGTTACAAAACTCTGTAGTTTCTATCATTCAATGCAAAGTGAAATAGGAAGGCTATTTTTTTGCCTGTTGTGGCAATAGCACTGGACCAGTAAAATAATAACACCTGGCCCAACACCGTAAGGCTTGGAAGGTGCTGGTCATGGGAGCTTTCCTCGTAACAGCCTAGTGACCACCATTTAAAAAGTATAAACTGTTAAAACGCAATTTTTTGTTTACTTTTCAACACCATGGTCTATATCACATTAGTTTTTCACATAGTCCCAGATAAGATTGCTACATTTCAGTTGATCCAGCTTATGATGACATACAAATTGAGGTAGGGACAAGTTTATCTCAGTCTGTTGGGTCCAAAGTTTATACTCCCCATGCACATAATTTTTAAAAAATTTTTTAATGTTTAGTTTTGAAAGAGAGGCACACATACACAGAGAGACAGAGAGAGTGACAGAATGTTGAATGGGAGAGTGGCGTAGAGAAAGGGAGACACAGAATCCGAAGCAGGCTCCAGGCTCTGAGCGGTCAGCACAGAGCCCGATGTGGGGCTTGAACCCACGAACCATGAAATCATGACCTGAGCTGAAGGTGGACGCTTAACAAACTGAGCCACCCAGGTGCCCCTCACCGCATATAAATTTTAATCAAAATACTATATGCTTATGTCATTTTTTTTTCAGGCAATAGAATGCAGCGTCTAATTGAAAGATGGGGTGTCTCTGCGTCCTTGTGGACTGCGGCTCTCACGGGGACACTGACAGCTGTGGTTGGGTAAACTGAATGGATATATGCAATTGCCAATCTAGTGTTAGGATGCCCTGTCCAGGCTTCCTTGACTGTTAAGGATCACCCACTGCACAGCATATTTCCGTTTAGAGAAAAGATAGGTATTTTTAGTGAACCTCCAGTACTTCCAAAGTGAGCCAATGACTATGTAAATCATGCCGATTACACATAGAAGGTATGCAAAGGGAGTCTCCCCTTACCTATCTGTGGTTTCTCGCTCTGCAGTTTCAGCTGTGCTGGCAGCGGTGGCCGGGAAGCAGCTGATCCTTTTTCTGACGGATCCTAGGTCAGTAGGAGCCTAACTCTCTGTAGTCGCAATGCCTGCGGCATTCACCTCACTCCATCGGTCAGGCAGGCATTTTATCATCTCACATCGTCACAAGAAGGGTGTGTCCAGTACAATGAGGTACTGTGGAGAGAGAGACCGTGTTCACATAACTGTTGTTACAGTATATCAATATAATTGTTCTATTTTATTATTAGCTATTATTGTTAATCTCTTACTGTGCCTAATTTAGAAGTTAAACTTTATCACATGTTCCGATGTATAAATAGGAAGGACAAAAAGTATACAGAGGGGTTGGTACTGTCCTGGCATCCACTGGAGGTCTTGAAACATGTCCTCCACGGGATAAGGGGGAATTACTATAATGCAGATTAACGAGGATGTTATAAACTTAATGTAATTGCTTGGAAGAACAAAAGTGAGCTAATATTTATAAGGATCACATTTAGACATTGTAATTTTTTTTAAAGCTTATTTTGGGACACCTGGGTGGCTCAGTCGGTTAAGCCTCCGACTCTAGCTCAGGTCATGATCTCACGTTCGTGGAGTTGAGCCCTGCGTAGGGCTTTGTGCTGACAGCTCAGAGCCTGGAGCCTGCTTCCTATTCTGTGTCTCCCTCTCTCTCTGCCCCGCTCCCTCTCATCCTCTGTCTCTCTCTGTATCAAAAATAAATAAAACATTAAAAAAATTTCAAGCTTATTGTGAGAGAGCCTGTGTGCACACACATGCACATGTTCGCACACACACATGCGCAGGTGGGGGAGAGGCAGAAAGCGAGAGAGCAGACCAGCACAGAGCCCACTGCAAGGCTGGAACTCATGAACTGCGAGATCATGACCTGAATCAAAATCAAGAGTCAGTCGCTTAATAGACTGAGTCACCTAGGCATCCCTAGACATTATAACTTCTTAAGCAGATCTTAGACACAGTCGAGCCTTTGTAAGTGGTATTTTTTACAAAACCCTATTACATGTATTGCATATATTGGTGTATAATTTAGATACAATAAACTGCTTGTATTTAAAGTATATAATTTGATGAGTTTAAACATGTATATCTCTATAAACACAATCAAGAGGATGAACATACCATCAGCCTTAAAATTTTCCTACTCCGCCAGCAAACCACTGATCTTTCTTGCTATCACTATAGATTAACTTGCATTTTATAAATTTGATGACAT